>NW_025963824.1:16356596-16956596 GCF_023055435.1 Haliotis rufescens | reverse complement strand
ATGGTCACAGTGTAAACCTGAACACAATTGTGACCATCATGCTTTGGCGAGTGTACATGTCACGGAAAGGGTTAACAAAAATATCACTAAAAAATCTCCAGCGGGAGAAAATTGGTATTCCCCACTGGTTCGTGTTTTTGTTCCAAATGGGTCGGAAAGTGTTTTAGTGAGGAAATTGACTTTTGTTATGCCCGGCGCCCTCCTGCTCGCTAATGAATCCTGTCACACAGAGGCCGAAACTTCCATCACGAGGACGACCCATGATGTCTAAAAGCCAAGTCGACAATAATGAAGAATAAAACCGTCTTTTGAGCTGCATTCATTTCGACTTAAAGTCAGTGTGCATTTATTCGGACTAATGGGTCGTTTAGATGCCCTGTCAAAGATCTAAATCAATCGCCTGTGAATAATCTATCCTAGACGTTGCAGACAAAATGAATGTCAAGATGAAACAAAGAGAACATTTCGATCATCGTTTGAAGAAACCATCTCTTAGGGGACTAGTGGTGGGAGTGGGATTAAGGGATATGTCTCATGAACAACTTACATAGCGAAAGAGGGGGTGTTGGTTGGGTGGACTAGCAGAGGAGGGGGTGGGGGTTTTGTATGTTCATTTAAATATGACCCAGATCTATTAATTCAAACGAATAACGCCAAAGACTGAACGTTATTTAGCAACTGGTCACTTATTATAGGTAGGGGTGACATGCAATATTGTGACATGTATTGGGAGGAAAACATTTTCTTTAAAAACTATCATATTTTCCTCCGTTCATGTAGACGTTACTTGAACGTTACCTTCACTGCAGCTCCGCTGGGACTCCGGGCTAGGAGAGAAGACTTAGTGGATGAGGGGGGCAGATTCGGTTATTTAGATGATTGCGCGTCATCGCACGTTCATCGACGGCTTGGATGGTTGCTCAAATACCAATCACAGATTGCCTAGATTCAATTATTAAGAAGTAGTCGTTATGGAATATGTTTTTTAAATAATTCAATATTGCGTTATGCAACCAATAAAGAAACCCCGCAAAACAAACAACTTTCATTATGTGTAAGGACCATATTACAAAGACATCGTAGCGTTACAATCGTCGTGAATATTAAAAAATATGTAAAACAAAATCACTTGCCATACTAATCCACTGACACAATGTGAAATAAAATGTACATTTCGAAAAGGGTTCTCTTTCCCATCGACTGTATCAACAAAGTTCACTCATGAAACGAAAGTTTGAAGAGCTTTGAATGTTTTTACTCTTCACTTCAATATGCCGAGAATATTTTTGCGTTATTTTTATTTCGCCCTATGATATTAGAAAATTATATGAAAACCAAAATGTTTTAAAGAGGCCGTACAATCGATGAATTAAGAAATGGTTGTCTAGCGTGTATATATCTCCAGATAACAAATTACATGGTAAAAGATGTTTCTTAACTAATATAAACATCAGGGCTGGTCCACAATTCCTTCTCATGTCGTAAACTCTACTTCCCATACAGGCTGTTAGTGAATGTTTTTTTGTTGCTGTCAAAAAACATCAATAGTTTACTGCGTGTTCGTTGCACCATGACACAACAGTCAAGGTCCCATATTGTAGTCACCAACAGTCGATACTAGATCAAACAAGGGACCTAGGGGCCTACTCACCCCGGGCTAAGAGCTTACATGTCCCATGGCATGCATGTTCAATAGAGGCTCTTGTATAATGGCCTCTTTGATGCTACAATGTAATCACTAATAGTCCCGGCGGACGCAGGTGGCACAGTCCTCTGAGGCGCCGCTATTATTTGCTCCCGAAACAACTGCAAAAACTATAATTTTGCCTCAGGTATACATGCGGGATGTCTGGACAGAAATGTGTTGTTGATACTAAAATCTTCGGCTCACCTTTCCAGTGGAAACATTTTAAGCAGTGACTTAAAGTAGTGATTGAAAAAAATAATCTTTCTTTAACCAAAACCTCATGCCCTAATGAGTCTCTTGTCTGTACTTTTTCCCGGACATCCTATAAACATGTGATACATATAAAACACAATAACATTGTGGAAGTGAAGTCTTCATTTCCTGGTACCGGACATGTCAACAAATCTCTGTCATAAGAAATACTTCCGAAACATCAATATGAGAAGGAAAGATACTATTTGCAGAAATCTTCATATCAACTTTCTTTTACATTTTGTAAACGTCCACGCTTTTAAGAAGTCAGCTGAACACATTTACGAGATTTACAGTTCCTTTTTGGCAATCACTGAACTTACATTTATAGGAAAAAATCGCAAGGAAAAATATAAAAGAAGAGGGATTGTGTTTTATATCCCTGAATAATATCCGGCCAAACACCCAGGCTAATGGAAATGTGTCACTTTGCCAAACAGAACACATTATCAGTTCCTGACAGCAGTTGTATAAGTTGTATACTGTAAGTATTCCTTTAGTTTTTCGTGGTCGATATGGTTCACATTCAACGAGAGGGCACGGGTGTCTCAGTCGTCTAAGGCGCCGCGATTCGCTGTGCAGAGTTGCGTCCCTTGGGGACGCCAGAAACCTATGATTGTGGGTTCGAATCCCGGTTCGCCCTGATTATGTTTCTAGGTTTGTCAGGAACATACGCGTGCTCGTGGGTTTCACCGAGGTGGTAAACGTCTGAGACCTGCATCACTTGGGGCTTTCCTCCCACATTAAGCTGACACGCCGTGATATAACCGGAATACTGTTAAAAGCGGCGCTTAACCCAACTAACTCACTCACTCACATTCAACAAAATAAAGTAAACGTACATGTTGTAAGATGTAGGTATCATAAGCAAGCGATATAATTATAGGTTGTGACATCTGTAGCAAATCAGTGATGAGGATGTATGCTGTGTATCCTACACACAGGACTAGACCCAAAAGGGGTGATAGAAATGCAAGTAGAACCCGCAGAAATTGAAACATGTGTACGTTGTTGTCCGCTTTCACTTATATATTATTATATTTTGTTAAACAAACGAATGTATATCATATATAGTTTCCCATCACAGTAAATATGGTAGGCATTGGCAATCTGAGCTGGCAAAGACTATTAGAGAATGGAAGTGAAGACTTATAGAATAATCAACGAGGCACGAGTTATTACGGAAAATATGTCACGAGTGAAATTAATGTTTTAAGTTCCGAGCTTTAGCTTTAGGAGTCTCTGTATTTTAGATAATCAGGTAAGACGTGGGTAAGGCAAAGATAATACGTGGCTTAGGCTCAGCAAGCGCATAATTATAGAATAACCCACGAGGTACGAGTGATTACGGAAATTGAATGACTTATAACATTAATTTCACGAGTGGCATATTTTCCGAAATCAGTCGTACCGAGTGGGTTATTCTGTTTATTACCCATAATCATATTAAGGACGTTTCAAGGGAATACAAACTGTCGCCGATCAAGAATCAGCTGTTTTGTATCAATCCGCATGTGTTTTGACAAGATCTCGTCAGTGACAGACAGCCCCCGTCGTGCATCGGCAGAGAAATGCATGTCACATTGAGAAGACACAACACGGAAAGCCTGTCAATTTTTTTATGTCATTTGAAAAAAATGCCAAGACCTATAACAACAACACAGACGGAATGTACATAAGTCTTGTTTGTTGGAGAAAAGTTACGAAAAGAAGGTAAACTTTGAAAAGTACGTTTGCTGTCACTGTGTCGGAATGAATGACCCGACTTGACCCAGATATAAGACAGCCGAAACCAGGAATGGCAACAGAACCGGCGTTACAGTTTAATCCGGACAACAAGTTTAATGAACATCGTGTGTGATTTGAGACAAGTGTGACTGATGGGAAACATGTGCATGTGGGATTTTAGGAGGACTTGTCAAACGCGCTTGTGGAGTGGACACAGTCAGATGAAGGGAGTTTGTTGATATTTTGATATGATTCATAATGGTCGAATACCTGTTGATAAACTAACACGGTATCTGGATACATGGTACTAAGCTGTCCACATTCACGGAGTTAATTTAGTTCAATATCGGACACAGGATCAGCTCGCTGGGATAAGTTTTCTTTTCCTTGTATTTTTAATTATTTTTGTTTTGATTTCAAAACCTCTCCGAGTTCAGCAAAGTACATCGATTTCGCAACCAGATACTATCTGGAACCAGAGGTAATCTTGTCGCTAATGTAACACTCTATGCTTCCCTTGATCTCCTTCAAAGAAGACATTTCGAATTCTGAACCGTCTGATGTGCATGCCGAAATGATAAATTTGCAAAGAATCATGTTTAGTTGCACCTTTCCTGCGTCATTAACCCTCATAGTCTTATGGTGCCCGGACGTGAGTCAGCCTGCATACCGCTCAGCGCCGTACTGTGCTGACGTCGCGGTTACAAAACGTATACATTATATAAAAAAGGTGTCACGTTCTTATTTCTTCACACAACGTTACAACATTCTACGAAATGGTGTATGCTTACGAAGTCTTTCGGAAAGTCTAAATGTTGTTGCAAAATGAATTTGTTTTTATTCTCATGCCATCGTTGAAAGTGTGAGTAGTCTTATTTTTCGTGATTTTCTTACCTTAAAGATTTGTGCACTAAAGTTCATGTGAACTTGGCAAGTTTAGTCATTTTCATTGTGTTTTCATTTTCATTGGCAGTTAACGATGTCATCATAAATTCACAAAGGCAAACATGTCTGTATAAAGTCCGGTTTTTGGACTCGGGTGGTTGAATAATCCATCAAACAGCAAATCCTCTCACAGACGCAAGCCCGGACTTGGTGGTGTTGATCTTGGCGCACCAGAAACAGTTTCTGGCAACATCACATTATTAATCTGAATCTTGGAACTTCAATATGGTCATATGCAGTTTTGACAACAAAGACATTTAATGTGTTCAGAGGTTCAATTAGATCTATACAAATAACTGGTCACATGACCGCGAAATTGACGTTCATAAGTGTATCATTTTTTAATTTGAAGTTTACACGATATGCGACTTTTCCATTGGACGAAAGGTCGGTCACATGGCCGCGAAATTGACGTTCATAAGTGTATGAACGACACAATTTGACGTTCATACGTTTTTCACGAGACTGTTTTCTTGAAATGACGTAAACACAGACGGACCACTTCCACATTCCTGGGGAAAAACCCTGGGAATTCCCTAGCACGAAAACATACATACGCGTTCTTTCTGATCATTTAGAACCTTTATTCTTGCTCTCAGCGTTTCAGTATGCATTGAGAAAAGTCAGAGAGCTTGACTGCATGATTGTTCACGAATATCCTCGCTACGGCCCATCCTAATGAGCAATCGAAGAAATGCACATCCAAACTATCGTAGTATCGACTCGATCCGTGTTTATGCTGACAGTGACCGTCTCTAGCAATCTATGAATTTACCTTAGTGTATGTTTGACGCATCTTTAATCACCTTTCAATGATCGGCCAGTTGATCAATGATGACTAACACATGTAACCGCCACAGGTTCATTAACAACTTCGGAAATCTCTCCCGTCGCGTTTATCGTGTCGGCCATTTTGACGTCTTGTACTTGATGTAAATGTATTACGACGCGTTGTCATTGTGACTGACTTACTGAGGTAGTTCTTTACAGACTTTTCACATCTAATGGTAAGAGCAGGTTATGCATCCATACGCTCATGTCACCTCTCTTTTTGAGGAACTATTTTATTCCGCGATGTAGTTTGGCCCTCACTCTATGAAGGTTCATACTCCAATGAACTCACGCAAAGTGAAGGTCAATTCTTAATTGATCTTTGTTCAACTGACCAATCAGTTTCGGGAATCACTAATTTCACACTGTGCAAATATCAAAAAGTTATTACACTGCATGTTTGAGCCCATATGGGTAATAAAGTTGGTTCCTGTCACCCTTTCTCTTTGTATCCATCTCATCTAGCCGCCCTTCCACGTCATTCAATGACCCGAAGACAGACTTGTGATCGTGAAGATAGTGGTTAGACCTTGGTTCCTATCTCCTTTGTCTTGTTGTTACTCTTTGTATCCATCTCATCTGGCCGCCCTCCACGTTATTCAATGACCCAACGACAGACTTGTGATCGTGAAGATAGTGGTTAGACCTTGGATCCTGGTTCCCTTTGTCTTGTTGTTACTCTTTGTATCCATCTCATCTGGCCGCCCCTTCACGTTATTCAATGACCCAACGACAGACTTGTGATCGTGAAGATAGTGGTTAGACCTTGGTTCCTATCTCCTTTGTCTTGTTGTTACTCTTTGTATCCATCTCATCTGGCCGCCCTCCACGTTATTCAATGACCCAACGACAGACTTGTGATCGTGAAGATAGTGGTTAGACCTTGGATCCTGGTTCCCTTTGTCTTGTTGTTACTCTTTGTATCCATCTCATCTGGCCGCCCCTTCACGTTATTCAATGACCCAACGACAGACTTGTGATCGTGAAGATAGTGGTTAGACCTTGGTTCCTATCTCCTTTGTCTTGTTACTCTTTGTATCCATCTCATCTGGCCGCCCCTCGACGTCATTCAATGACCCAACGACAGACTTGTGATAGTGAAGATAGTGGTTAGACCTTGGTTCCTATCTCCTTTGTCTTGTTACTCTTTGTATCCATCTCATCTGGCCGCCCCTCGACGTCATTCAATGACCCAACGACAGACTTGTGATCGTGAAGATAGTGGTGAGACCTTGGATCCTGGTTCCCTTTGTCTTGTTGTTACTCTTTGTATCCATCTCATCTGGCCGCCCCTTCACGTCATTCAATGACCCAACGACAGACTTGTGATAGTGAAGATAGTGGTTAGACCTTGGTTCTCTTTCTCGTGTCCTGTCTCGTAGTCGCTATATCATATATCTGTCCTTAAAAGTTGTGCAATGATCCCTAGCCAGATGTATGATTTTATGTCATAAACAATGTCATATCAATGTCAATGTCAGATGTTATCCTGCTACCCTATCTTGCGCTCGGCATAATTATGGGCCTTAACAACTACTGGTCGGCTCGGAGTCAGTATGCTTTGTCAGACTAGGGTTCCCATGTTAAACTGCGACATTGTATCTCAGTGGGCTAGCACTATACACGTCACTATGCAGGTGCAGTCATTTTAAACGCAACGTTAAACCCAAATTCACCTCGCAACCAACATATTTGTATTTTTTCGTGACTTTGTGATTTCTTGCAGCTGATCGGACAATCAGACAGACAGACAGGCACACAGGTTTATTTAGTATTATGGCCATATGGCAATAGGTACTAACTCATAATATGATGTCACGTGCATAATCAGAAATTACATCTTCTTGAATCTGATAGAAAAAAACATGCTATATAAATAGTCACTGAAAAGATATCATGTTTATTTTGTGAGTTGATAATATTGATCATTAACATTTCTGATTTATAGTCCTTATTATTATAGTCATCCAGTTTCACCAAGAATTGCTTAATTTGAGGCATATTTACCAATACCCCATAAACGTTTGAAGAATGAGGTATGTACTTTTTCGATGGCAGCATAATAATTGTTTCCCATATTTCCTAACCATATAGCAATATTGGTGCAATTTTACAATAACAAATATTGCATGCTGTTGAAAATGATATATACTTATTTTGTTTAAACAATTTATACACAGACATACATGTTTTTGAAGCTTTAATAGCAAACTGTTTACATGCTACTGATCGGACAATCAGAGGGCATCAAAACATTATGAACTTCTTCCGCGCTTACGAGGGTACATCGAATAGTTTGTGGCCCCAGAGTTTGCGTAATGTGAGGTTTCAAGATGAGTTTGTAGAATATAAATCACTTGAAGACAAAAGGATATTACAGACTGACAACTGACAACATCAAGAAGTAAGATGGTGCTTTGACAGGTTTGACAGAAAATAAGAAAACGAAGAAAAGTAAGATAAGACCGTGATTAAGAGCCAGCATAGATAGGGCATGTCGCCAAAGGAGAAAAGGCATGATTGGAGAAGATTTAATTTCATATTCAACTGGTAAGGAATAGGTGATTTAAGCTGGCAGTTATCATGATGCAAGTTCATCTCAACATCGTGAGGAGACAGGTGGCTCTGCTGTCTGATCCAACAGGAAGAAGTATGAACGGCGGAGCCAGTAGGGGATAACTCATCGTCAAGCATGGTGTTGTACGGGTGAAGAACCTACACGATGGAGGAAGGGCTGACGTGGGTCATCATCACGACAGGTGTTGGCTGACACTGTGGCTTACACGATTTGCATGAAGAAGTGGAGACGAACAAATGTCAGTCAGCAGATTGGGAGGTACCAAATCTAAGGCACCGAGAACAATGAGGAGGCGGACACCTTGGTAATTGGGATGCAAGCGTGACATTTCGAAAGCGTGGTCTGCATATTTGCCAAGTTTTCCTGAATCTTGCCAATCACATGAGTGTCAAAAGGGACAGAAAACACAATGATATAAATGATTTCGTTGTCTTTAGCAATGACAAGATCAGGTTTGTTGGCTTGTATATGTCTGAGGCTGTATTCGGCCCAATTCCAAATCATTTTGTATTTATCATCTTCCACGACCCCCTCTTCATATTCCGGGTAGTACCATGGATGGACCTCTGGTCACAAAATGACCGAGCCACTCCATCATGTCGCTTAAGATACTGTGTTGGTGCCAAGGCTGGGCATCGACTGAAAATGTGTTGGATACAAATATAAATACATCGCACAATCTACATTGCATGTGTATATTTTCATGTTGTTCGGACTGGGGGCACCACCCTTTGTTGTTGTCGTGCAGATCGTAATGGAACTAGACCATGATGTGATTTGTAGACAAATATCAGGGCTTTGAACATGATTCTGTCTTACATGTAGCCAAGTCATTTCTTTCTGGACATCGTGTGATGAGCATGGCATGTTAATGTGCATCAGTGCATATGTATCCTGTAGAAGGAACGTGATGGAATGAGCGCTGTTTATATTCACCAGTGCATATGCACCCTGAAGAAGGAAAGTAATGGAACGAGCGCTGTTTACATTCATTAGTGCATGTGTATCCTGTAGAAGGAAAGTAATGGAACGGGCGTTGTTTATATCCATCAGTGCATATGTATCCTGTAGAAGGAAAGTGATGGAACGGGCGCTGTTTATATCCATCAGTGCCTATGTATCCTGCAGAAGGAAAGTGATGGAACGAGCGCTGTTTACATTCATCAGTGCATGTGTATCCTGTAGAAGGAAACTAATGGAACGGGCGCTGTTTATATCCATCAGTGCATATGTATCCTGTAGAAGGAAAGTGATGGAACGGGTGCTGTTTATATCCATCAGTGCCTATGTATCCTGCAGAAGGAAAGTGATGGAACGAGCGCTGTTTATATCCATCAGTGCATATGTATTCTGTAGAAGGAAAGTGATGGAACGGGCGCTGTTTATATTCATCAGTGCATGTGTATTCTGTAGAAGGAAAGTGATGGAACGGGCGCTGTTTATATTCACCAGTGCATATGCACCCTGAAGAAGGAAAGTGATGGAACGAGCGCTGTTTACATTCATCAATGCATATGTATCCTGTAGAAGGAAAGTGATGGAACGGGCGCTGTTTATATTCACCAGTGCATATGTATTCTGTTGAAGGAAAGTGATGGAACGAGCGCTGTTTATATTCATCAGTGCACATGTATCCTGTAGAAGGAAAGTGATGGAACGGGTGCTGTTTATATTTATCAGTGCATATGTATCCTGTAGAAGGAAAGTGATGGAACGGGCGCTGTTTATATCAATCAGTGCCTATGTATCCTGCAGAAGGAAAGTGATGGAACGGGCGCTGTTTATATTTACCAGTGCCTAAGTATCCTGTAGAAGGAAAGTGATGGAACGGGCGCTGTTTATATTCATCATTGCCTATGTATCCTGCAGAAGGAAAGTGATGGAACGAGCGCTGTTTACATTCATCAGTGCATGTGTATCCTGTAGAAGGAAACTAATGGAACGGGCGTTGTTTATATCCATCAGTGCACATGTATCCTGCAGAAGGAAAGTGATGGAACGGGTGCTGTTTATATCCATCAGTGCATATGTATTATGTAGAAGGAAAGTGATGGAACGGGCGCTGTTTATATTCATCAGTGCATATGTATTCTGTGGAAAGAAAGAGATGGAACGGGCGCTGTTTATATTTATCAGTGCATATGTATCCTGCAGAAGGAAATTGATGGAACGGGCGCTGTTTATATCCATCAGTGCCTATGTATCCTGCAGAAGGAAAGTGATGGAACGGGCGCTGTTTATATTCATCAATGCATATGTATCCTGTAGAAGGAAAGTGATGAAACGGGCGCTGTTTAAATTCATCAGTGCATATGTATTCTGTAGAAAGAAAGAGATGGAACGGGCGCTGTTTATATTCATCAGTGCATATGTATTCTGTAGAAGGAAAGTGATGGAACGGGCGCTGTTTATATTCACCAGTGCATATGTATTCTGTTGAAGGAAAGTGATGGAACGGGCGCTGTTTATATCCATCAGTGCATATGTATTACGTAGAGGGAAAGTGATGGAACGGGTGCTGTTTATATTCATCATTGCATATGTATCCTGTAGAAGGAAAGTGATGGAACGGGCGCTGTTTATATTCATCAGTGCCTGTGTATCCTGCAGAAGGAAAGTAATGGAACGAGCGCTGTTTACATTCATCAGTGCATGTGTATCCTGTAGAAGGAAACTAATCGAACGGGCGTTGTTTATATCCATCAGTGCACATGTATCCTGCAGAAGGAAAGTGATGGAACGGGTGCTGTTTATATCCATCAGTGCATATGTATTACGTAGAAGGAAATTGATGGAACGAGCGCTGTTTATATTCATTAGTGCATGTGTATCCTGAAGAAGGAAAGTGATGGAACAGGCGCTGTTTAAATCCATCAGTGCATATGTATCCTGTAGAAGGAAAGTGATTGAACGGGCGCTGTTTATATCCATCAGTGCATATGTATCCTGCAGAAGGAACGTGATGGAACGGGCGCTGTTTATATTTACCAGTGCCTAAGTATCCTGTAGAAGGAAAGTGATGGAACGGGCGCTGTTTATATTTACCAGTGCCTAAGTATCCTGTAGAAGGAAAGTGATGGAACGGGCGCTGTTTATATCCATCAGTGCCAATGTATCCTGCAGAAGGAAAGTGATGGAACGGGCGCTGTTTATATTAACCAGTGCCTAAATATCCTGTAGAAGGAAAGTGATGGAACGGGTGCTGTTTATATCCACCAGTGCCTATGTATCCTGTAGAAGGAAAGTGATGGAACGGGCGCTGTTTATATCCATCAGTGCATATGTATCCTGCAGAAGGAAAGTGATGGAACGAGCGCTGTTTATATTCATCAGTGCATATGTCTCCTGTAGAAGGAAAGTGATGGAACGGGCGCTGTTTACATTCATCAGTGCATATGTCTCCTGTAGAAGGAAAGTGATGGAACGGGCGCTGTTTATATTCATCAGTGCATGTGTATCCTGTAGCATGATAAGGTGAAAGAGTGAGCTGAAAACTCACCCTTCTCCTAAAGTACACACTTGGAAACACTCTATATTCTTTTGCTTTAAACACTCGAGTTTACGCCAGGTCTGGTGTAACACATTATTCGCTTTTGAAAGATTTTCTTGAACATATTACACTAATGTAGGAGTTTAGATAGTCGATAGGAGTCGATAGACATTCAACCTCTGCTGGAGAATCAAGTAAATATCAGCCCGAGGAAGTTTTCGGGGAAGATTTATAGGAGATTGACATTGTAACCTTCATCACAGTAATGAAATAGCTGTCGACTTGGATAAAAAAATACAAAAATCTTTTTTAAAAATTCTACCTCCTCCTGGAACTGAAAGTGTAGGTTATGCGTGATAAGGTTTTCCAGTACAACTACTGCTTGCAGACTTCACACTTTATGATTTGTTCTTTTACGTTATGGTTTTGTTTGTTTCTTTGTTTGTTGTTTAAAGCCGCACTCATCGATATTTCAGCTATATGACGGCGGTCTGTAAATAATCGAGTCTGGACCGACAATCCAGTGATTGACATAATGAGCTTCAATCTATGCAATTGATATGCCCCCCACCCCACCCGATCCCACCTCACCGACCCCGCCCACCACCCACCCCCACCCCTGCCCCCACCGTAACAATATCAAATGGTTCGTCCCCTACTGAGACGTGAAAATTTCCTGAATTCACTGAATGCACGCCAATGACCATACCAGTACAAGAGATCATTCACATGTTGAGCCTCGGTCACAAATCCTCAAAAAGAAACCGCAGTCAGTCCGTTCACCGAAGAGAGTGTGCGATCAACATATAACGCCACGTTGCTTCTTCATTGTGATTATCCTAAGATTCAGGCGCTAGGCGCTGAACCTGCTCGACAGACTAGTACCATAATGTGAGACAATTTACTTCCTTCTTTTGGAAAAATGGCATAATCAACATGCGTCGACGTTTTTTACTCTGAGTATCGCTTGGTGTTCTCCTCGCCAAGCAACCACAAATAATGTACTACATCAAGTCTATGATTCTCCTTTTGACTAGGCTGGGACAGAATTGCAACATAATAGAGACATAGCACCGTATTTGAGATGCTTTTGCGTGCAATGTAATCGATAAAGGCCTGGATGGTACTTAATGATTTATGTCAACAGTGTCCTTGCCTGTAATGAAATTTACCATAACACATTATTTAAGTGATGCTTTCCTGTTGTACGACTAAAATCACTTGCACTATTACCAATAAAACAATAATTATAGTTTCGTGACGTCATCAGTGGAGCTTATCTTGCAGGATCCTGTGTTCGAGTTTTGGCAGTGGAGAAGCCAAGTGGTTGAAGTGTTACCTTGTCTTGCTAAAGACCCTGGTTCGATTCCTCGGATGAGTAGAATGTGTAAAGATTAATATCGTTGTCTGAGCTACAAGCGTACAACCCGTCTCACATAGTCTCCGGCTGTATTCGTTGGCAGTACAGGGTTCCCTGGGAGAACTGTTCTTCATCAACCCATGCTTGTCGTAAGAGGCGACAAACGGTTGCGGGTGGTCAGCCTCGCTGATTTGATTGACTCATTCATAATGCTCGGAATTTGTATGCTTGAATAGTTGTAAAACTGGTAATGTATTCTGTTATATCACTTTACAGACTTTGCATTGTGGACCACTTCAAAAATGTATTGCAATTACATCTGAAAATTCATTTCTACCACGGGCCTCTATGGGGTTTTTAAAATCCGCAAGCCATGTAAAAAAAACAGGCGTAATATCAAACTTGTAAAAATATCAATTTCATTTCCTGTTGAACTTATATTTCTTCAAGTTCTTCCCAAAGATGGATCTGGTTCTCGTCGTCGAAAAAAGTTTTGTTTACCAGCTCCATGTATGCCTCTCTACGCCACAGCCTTTAAGACAGGGAATGTGTGCATTTCCCTAACCGGATCGCGGGGATTACAAAAGTCTCATAACAATACACAAACTATGAAATATTTTATGGATAACAACATCTTTAATACTGTAAAAAGCGACGTTTCGGTACAGATCCTTATACCGTTGTCAGTCTTACAGGAAGAACAGTAGATCGTGTTTAAAATACATATATCACACTAGTACATGTATGTTAAAGATCGAGATGCAACTTGATGTTTCATACTTTTATCAGTATGAATGTATATATAAATTAGTAATTACTACATTTCAATATATCCGATAAATGGCGAAGTGACCAGCGAGTGGAGTCACCGCATCTTGCCTGATTGAGTTTGTCCAACCGTTGTGGGATTTCATGTACTCACGTAGCGCTGCTGCAGAACGGAATATTTTGAATTTCAAACATACATTTCACAGAACGTTATTCATGCAACGTGCTGCTTGATAATGGTAATACTGATAGGAACGTATTGCACGACAACATTTCATTTTAATATGTAATTGATGATGATGATGATGACGACGACGACGACGACGACGACGACGACGACGACGGCGGCGGCGGCGGCGGCGGTGGTGGTGATGATGATGATGATGATGATGATTTGAATACCCTTCGTTAATAAAGTTGACACAGATAGATGTGAGGTTGTATGTCTGGCAGTGTTTGCTTATTTTCTATACTTGTCATGTTCTGAATGATCAAAAGGAAGATAATAGTCTCAATAAACACAAATAATGTCAAAGAGACGGGTTCTCCCCATGGGATAATGAACATATCTTCTTTCTCTTTCCGCCGCACTTGTATGCTGCTCCCATGTGTTGGTCTTTCATGTGTGTCTCCTGTGAATGTCTTTGGCCAGATAGGAAATGTGTAACAAGCTTATTATACTCGTATTTTACTGATCCGGGTAAGGCAAAGACAGATTTGTAATATATCTGCAGGGATCATATGCGAGTATGTCTTTAGTGTCTTAGTCGTGTAATCACTTCTGAATATAGCCTGTTTATATGCTTATGAAACCTAATGGATGCCGCTGTATTTTAATAATCTAACATGAAGGCTAAACACGCGCCATACACGTGTCAGCATTTGAAAGATGAACTTGTATATAGTCCGCGACATTACCCTTACACGGTTTTCCTGATAAATAATCTAATTTAGGGTTACTTTCACATTTTAGATAGATGTTGGGTGTGCAAAGAAATGGAGTATGTTTTGGATCCTAAACATCCAGCCGTAAGAGTGGCCACAACGTTTTTAAAATTAATCTATTTCGATTTTGGCGTTTTGTCTACGTTGTGCTGTGGTGTGTGTCAAGGGAAGGACGTTTTCACCATCATATGACCTTGTGACAACTTCCTGGTAACGCTATTTTCACCAACCAGTAGGTCACGCTACTTGTGCCATCTCATGTCCTTTTAGACTGTTTTCTATTTTCTCGACACTCAGCAAGACCATACACAAACGGTCAAAAGCAACTATACCGAAATCGAATTTTGATTCGAACGCGGATCAAATGGCCAAGAACATGTTGTTAGCCTCTTCGCTGGTATTCAGGCTTGTAGACCCTTCAGGGGGAATACATTAAAACGTCAACAGCGACGTCATGTAACAACGATGGCAGAACAAGAACTGGCAGTCATTTTGTCTGTTGAGATCATGTTCCAGTGTTTCAGAGCAAATATGTACGTGTGTATAGTAGAAGAGAAGAACGCAGGAACTCTTGTTGCGTCCAGAAGACCATCTGGGGTGGCAACGGGATGGTTAAGGCTGGATGTGTTGTCCACAGCACAACGTTACATCGGCCACAGGCAACACGTAACATGAGACAGCCTCTGATCGCTAATAACGTCCACGTTCTGCCTTAGCAAGCCCACGCTCCTAACATGTCGCCAATCGAATACCCCTGTGTTTACCTTCAAGAATTGATTGTCAGATTAGAAAACGACCTAAACCTCCTGGAAACAGACGTGATGTAATACAGGCAGTCAGTGCGCCGAATACCGAATGAGATGGTACGACCTCTAACGAACGTCGAGTGCGGGCCTGGATTGAAGTTAGTTTGAGACACATGCGACATTGTCTCTGATCAGATCAATTCCATTCATTAAGAGTGAACTTTATCTCAACCCTATTGTGTTTAAAGAGATCGCAAACTGACACCCGCCATATTTTAGCATCACAAACGCCACGTTTGAAATATCCTCTTGACTTTTGTTCAAGCCTGATGTAAGTTATTTTGATCGCCAGTGCTACATCACAGCGGCCTGTAGACAGCCGAGTCTGGGATAGACAGCCCAGTGAATGACATAACGAGCAACGTCCACAAACTCGGGGTACGATGAGATGCAGTTGACCTAGCCACCGAATCTGACCACCCGATCCTGTTCGGTAGCCTCTTACGACCAACCAGCACAGGTTGCTGGGGACGAATTCTGAACCGGAATCCCCACAAAGGTGCCTCGCCAGAGATTCAAGATAATGTATTGCCGCCAGGGAACACTCGGACGCGGAATCCCAACGGGGCGACGGAGGGGGAGGTGCGAGGGAGGTGGATGGTGGTGGGTGATTCTTTGATTGTCCGATGTGCGTGACAGCAAGCATTATAATTAGTCACTGCACTGGACCCGCCCTCTCTCTGTTCCCGACATGACAGTTTGATTGTAGCTTGTCGTTGTTGATTGTAGTATCATTTTCTCAACCATATGATCAGTAGCAGCAGCCGCCCTCGTGGCTGACAGACTGACACTTCGAGGTGTGTACACTGAATTACTGAACCTAATCAGGGACAGTGAACTTATCTGACCTACATTCTTTAATACAAAACACACTCTCTCTGAAAGGATGCGTAGAACGTCACAGTTTAATGTGCAACCTGTTGGTAATATTTGATGAAAATTATATATCTGCTGTACAGAGGCATTAAGTAAGAGAGGGTACCAAAACATCGTTGCTTGTATTTTTTTCAATGTAGAACTCTTGCAATTGAGTACTCTTCTCCGGGCCAGTTATCCCTGTATGTTAAGTGACATGTTGACCAGCCCTCTGAAGCAGGCATCAGTTATTGGCTAAATCTGTTACCACGCAAAGTGTTTCTATATTTCAAAGTTTAAAACGGGTGGTAGTCGCCGATGGCTAAATCTGGTTAATAATGCAGATGGTGGTAGAAGCCCTCATCACATTTCCGTACTGCAGCCATTGTAACATGACTGATGTTAACTGGAGCATTTTCCAAAGATGGAGATTTTTCTTTGATAGCCCACGCACTATTTTCAATAAGTTGACATAATCTCCAGTAATCATAGTTGTTCCCCGTAGTAAATAATCGGTGTGTATTATTCCTAAGCTGTACCAAAAGAAGATGGACATAACTTTTCTTGTCTCTAGATCTGGTTGCTTAAACTTCCTGGTTTGGGGGAAGCTGACGTGTTTCCGCTCCACTGATTCGTGTTTGCTGTCGGGGTCACCGTGATGGATCCAGGTCTCAGCGTCTGTCATTGGTCTAAAATAAAACCCTTGTGACTATCCGCGTTGCCTTCATTCCACTCGATAGCGATCTTTGAACTCATCAGACAGAAACCTTTGACATATGTTGATGTTCATGAAGCATTATTTCCATTGACTCACTAGCTGTTCGACATGACAAGCGGAGTTTCCAGTAGGAATACCATATGACTTGAATATCCACATGAAGTTGGACCTTATCAATTATACATTTACACAAACGTAGAAATGAGGCGTAAGTAGTCCGTCTCACTGTCCCTGAACCATATTATGTTCCCCTTCGCTCAGCCCTAACGGCCATGCCGTCAATCAAGCCATCAAGATTTCCACAGGTTCAGGGACTAAGCGCTGGTCGAACATAAATGTTACAATAGCTCATTTAACAGGTGCTAAGGAGGGATCTTATTGACTGGTGCTGTCATATAAAATAAGATTGACGTTTGGTTAAATTTGCTGATTGACAAGGAAGCGTAGCCTTACAACAGATAGAAGCTGATACGAATGAAGCATATATACGCATAAATCAAATGTTTTAATATTTTAAGAAAAAAGAGAAGTGTGTCGCACTGTGATATATGGCTTACCTTTCAGGAATATATGACCTTATGTCTTAAAAAAACTGTTTTAATGGTACAAATTATGCCAAAGCTAAATGTGATGAAAACTAATATATATATTTAAGAAACACAATAATGTAACAGTATATGTAAAGTACTGGAATTAGGCACTTGTTTCAGTGTGGAACAGAGCCTAAACCCCTGATATTCTTATGACTCAAGCTGCCGGACGCGGTCACACATCCAACTATTCTCCGTGACAGACGTTGCTTAACTTCACCTGATCTGGGACTTGTGCATAGAATCACACTTACTGAAGCAGCTGGACCTTAATTTGACCTTATAGATCTCCATTGGAGAACAGTTCTGATCAGACGAATGAATATGAAATCATTATTATGGTTTATTTCATCACTTTCAAAACAGAATAAAACAATATTTTTTATGTCTGAAATGAGTCCAGTTTCCGGCCCTTATTTATAATATAATTGTGTCTTGTGATTGTCGTTTCCTGTCAACTTGCTCTTCCATTTTTCAATTCATTCACTGACATTAATTTGACGTCAGTCTAATGAGTACTCGCAGCTTGATGCTTCAGAGTACCTGATGCCGCTGTGTCGTTTTAATGTTAAAATAAGTTAAGTTTGTATAACAAGCTCAACTAGCAGAATATAAATCAATGTTTCTAGAACCCTGCCTGCTAGGACCAATGCGTTCTATAATCATGGTTTCACTTTAAGGAATTCAGCATTCCGAGTATACTGTAATACCTGGGGGGTTCAGAAACCGTTCTGTACAATATCACTTACTCTGGAACCCCCGGGCCGGAATTGTCCCCATGAAGAGTTCACAAAAATGCTCCGTGACAATCATCAATATTATTTCCTCAGCAACCAGTGGTTGTGCAACGACCCCGCCTGTAGGTTGTGACGGCAGACAGTCAGCCGCGCAATGGATCCATCCGATACTTTACGTGTGTTTAAATATTAAACACATAAAATATATGTCAAGTGTTGGGTTTAAAACCTAACCTGAATAAAGGCATCTCTGACAAGGTTCAGTGTCTTAACACATTTCCCTTCACACACACGCACTATGGGGAATACGCAGGACGGCGACCTGTTGACCAAACTTATCCGCGCAAATCCCACTGCGGTATCCCGTGATGCTAAATCCGCTTAACTGCTATTGTTTTAACTGCTTAAAACTGGGGGCCGTCTAGTGAGCGATGTTATCGGTTATGTTACTCGTATTTATTAGTGTCAAATTGATAACTTCAATAGAAGGAAGAGTGACATGATAGATTCACTTCCTGAAATGGGTTAAGGACAACTTGTGTATGCATAATCAAAAAGGAATACCAAGACATTCGACGGGGACTGTTTGTCTTGAAGACGAGTCTGGAAAGGCATAAAATCATCAGCTGTGATTACTTATAAATAAGCGATATATTTGTTTTTATTTTTAGACGATTTAGATAATTGTATTTATATCAAAGGATGTACACCTACGTATGATAAAAAAAACACACTTATTTTTAAATTCCGAAAATTATTAAATTATGAGGGGTTTATCCTTTTATTTAATCGATTGAATTTTAAAAAGTTACAATTCTGGAAAGGCACTGCAACGAATTAACGAGAATTCTGTTGGACCCTCGAGCAAGTCTTTTAGTTGAAGATTGGAACTGAGAATAACCTGGGCATGTGCATAGTCAATGATAATAATTTAAATCATTATGTCATACAAAGGTTTCAATGTAGTGAGAGGATTGTTTGATGGCGTATCCAGTAATATCAGGGGCTACAGGGACAGGCTACAAGACTTGCTGAAGACTGGATTCGATTTACACCCGAGTGCGCTGTCTTTATTCCATGAATTATAAATGATAATGAAACCATTTTAATGTGTTTTTTGAATTATTCATACATAAACTTGTTAGCCTTTTAGAGGAGCCCGTACAACGACCTGACCACGCGTGCCGTCCTTTAACACGGGAATTTTAAGACAATCGAAAAACGTTGCAAGTCAAATTGGTGTTTAAATCTGTCAATTGAATACAACATTCTTCAAGCTGCAACTGCAGACAGTTAATCTGTATACCATTGGTAACCCCCTGTATTGTTTTTGGAATCATTTATTTAGTTTCCGTAATTCTTTGGCACACGAGGCGCTAATTAGAATGCCATTTTCACTGAAACAGCTACATCAATTCGATAGATTCGTGTCAGCTTCGGTGAACAGAGCTGCTGGCTGTAATTGACTGTTACTGAAAGCTGACTGCTGTTTGCAGCAGCGCGGACATGCCAGAACCTGTTTGTTTCAAACAGAGAAAACACGGACATCATTTGAACGGTTTCAATGATACTATATTTACAATATGGCCTTTTAACACGATATTTTAATCTGATTATGAGATATCATAATATTAATATCGTCATACTGAAAGCATCAAGCAAACTGCTTATTAAAATACCTCAGCTCGTGTATGTCTATGAATTAAGTATTTGAATTTTAGAGATCAGAATAACAAGTGATGCCAGTGTCAGTCTGTGAACACAACTGAGTTTTCGATGTAGAGCCAGGTTAATCACGAACTACTTTGTGTTAGCCAAAAATATTGCGTGAAGCAGCATGGGTTTGTCCAGTTTGAGTGGGTGGTCCATCTGAATTACAGAAACACCAATAAGAACCTTGGTTCTGTATATGCTCAAACATAAATCATAAAACTTTCTCGCATAGAAAACAACATTGACAGAGGGTAGCACAGCAAATTCGTAAGTCAACGTGAAGTGGGCACGTATGGTAGTTCAACACCATACATTTCTATTATGACGTCACATCTGTCATTGTGACGCAAAAAAAATGAGAGATGGTACTTGTTGTTACCCTGTCTGGCGCTCGGCATTAAGGGGCTTACACAAGGACTGGTCGGCTCGGAGTCAGTATACTGTGTCTGATTGGGGTATTCATGTTAAACTGGGTCATTACATCTCAGTCAGCTAGCACCATAAATCGGCATTAGTCCTGACTAGTACAAGCAGCCTCACACATCAAATACACGTGCATGCACGTCCCTATATAAATGCAATAATCTTGGACATTAAACCCAGTTTCACCTCGCCTCATCTCAAAAGAAATGAGGTCACTGTTGGATATAGAAAGGTGTGAAATACAAACAAATTCTTGTTCCAGAACCTAATCTATACTGACTCAGTCGACTTGTATCGTGTATTCTCTCAACATCCATGGCCAAACATAATCTGGATATTGCAGAAAGCCAAACTCTGCAAACTGCAGAATGATATAATTAGTACAACATGCCTTCCTACAATGGTTGAAAAGAAGTACTTATCTCTAAATATTAGCTCGTGAGTCCGTTAAATCAACGGTTTTAATCGGAGAAGGTTATTGTGATTTGATACCTCTGATGGAACAATCAGAATCAGGTTATTTCCGGATCCCTGGAAGTGAACCACGAAAGAGGCGTTTCAATCGACGGACACGTTGTATTACGTTATAGGATACGTTAAAAAACAGTTACACCTATCTTTATCATCATTTAAACCATATTCGTGAAGAGATAAGTATTGATTCAGACACGACCTGCAAGGAGTTAGACTCTTGCTCTTTGAATTCACTTGTTGCTTGAGTTGAAGTAGTAGGCGCCATCTCTAGATGTACACGTAGAAAAGCCACTGCTCTGGACTTTAAACCGTTAAAAGTGGTGAAGGATGCTGCACGTGTTGATATGTTTATTCAGGCTGGTTACTCCTCGTTGTGATAATAGCATGTGCCCTGGTATATGGCAAACAGTGTAATTACATATAACTCCAAGGGACCAACTTGGATATCGCGCTGATAGCAATAACATGTAAAAATGTTTATAACAAATAAACGACGAGTGGAAAAGTGTTTATGGTACAATTAAACATTGCAAGGGGAATAAACTGTGAGTGTCGCAGATGCGGGTTGTTACCACCGGAGATCGAACTGGGTCGATTCCGACGACCGCCATGTTTTGGAACGTAATTGCTGTTGTTGTGACTTGAATACTTCCGAAGATGACTGCAATTTCCAGACAACATGTCGGCTCTATTCAGATGTCAGATATCACCCGTAGAAGCAAGCAAATGTAGTTAAGCCTACATTCTACAGCTTTCTACAATGTATTTTATTTATGATGCAGCGTGACCACTTACGTAAAACTCCTCACACCCCACATCCCCACCCCACCCCCCCACCCCCCCACCCCCCCCCCCCCCACCCCCCACCCCCCAACCCAACCCAATGGTCGTCAGTTTTCAATAAATTTGCCAAAGAGCACGAAAACAGTAGCTGGAATGCAACTTACCTATTCCCTGTGAACATGTGCACGTGCTTCACTTGATTTGCGAGAAAAGTTAACTTATTCACTCAACAATGCAAAATGTGCACAAAGTTACTCGTATGAAATTCTGGTATAAAACATTGTACTCTGTACTGCAGGATTGTACTCTCACATCACATGAAACCGTTTAAAACAACTAACATGCCTCGACTAACCGTAGAGCGGAGTGGGAGACCCAAGGTCATGACCCAACACGAAGACCGGTTTTTACGGGCGCTTCACCTAATGACCAGATTCCTAACTATGACGTCATCATCCGCAAACAACCTTGGACATCCAGTTAGCAGAAGGACCGTTGCAAGACGACTTCGTATGTATGGTCTCCGTGCCTATAGATCTTTGAAGGGCATGCCGTAAACGTTTCTTCACCGACGTCACAGACTGAGATGGACCAGGACTGTACAGCAGTGGCAGCAGAGACATTGGCGACGAGTGCTCTTCAGCGACGAGAGTAGGTGCCAGCTCTTCAAGTCTGATGGGCCGGTTCGAATCTACCGACGACGTAGTAAACGGACAGCACGTTGATGCGTCCAAAAAGTAGAGCCTTTTGGAGGTGGTAGTGTCATGGTCTGGGGCCCAGAAGACAGATATGGTCATCATCGACGGAAATCTCACTGCACGTCGTGACTTTGATGAGGTTTTGTGGCCTGTGGTACTGCCTCTCCTGCAACGACACCCGGCAGGACCCCTCACCCGCCACCCCTCACCCCTCACACAGCTCGAGTCACTAGCGACTTTCTGAACGCCAACAACGTGACCGTATTACAGTGACCAGCCAGATCACCAGTCATGTCGCCCATTAGAGCACCTCTGGGACCAACTTGGACGCAGGATTCGGAAACGTCAACAGCTGCCATTGACGACGGATGCCTTAGCAATTGCCCTACAGGACGAATGGCGTAGGATCCCTAATCAGGATGTCAGGAGACTCGTGTACTCAGTTCGATGTCGTGTTAGGGCCTGCATCGTTGCTGGAGGGGGTCACATCCGATACTGAGCCATGTGTGTAGCATGGGATTTTAAAAAGATCGACGTCGATTCTGCGGGGGTGATAGAATTCTGGACAGTGCACTCAGCATGATAAAAGTGTCTGCAGTGTCTGCAGAACTGCATGTTTTTTTTATCTTGTCATTTTCAAATACCGCTTTGAATAATTGTTTTCTTCATAATAAAACGTCAACTGTTACTAAATTTTGCGTCTGTTTTAGACCAGGAAATTGTTTGGTGGCGTTTCTTTTGCCCGTTAGTTTGTGATCACCCGTGTGACGCGGGCCGTAATGGCTGGATCCTGAACTGTACTGTTTTATTGTGTTCTATTATTGTATGCACAATGTGACCCTTAAATAAAATAATTTTCTTCTTATTGTATAGTAGAAATCGTACAATGGACTCTGCCAACATGCTGTACAACCATCGTGATGATCAAAAACCACATAGTGTAAAAAACAGTAAACAATCAACAGCTCCTACGCCACATTGAGTCAAATACACGCATTGTTTTCACCTTTCTGCGAATGTGCGTCATTTTATGATCATTAAGATTGTATTCATTGACATATTAAATATACGTTTGACATTTATTTTCCAATACTCTATCTTCATTAAAAAATATCCGTTGTTTGGTCTAGCAATATCAATTCAGGTTATGCCAACGTTACGAAGTGAATATATGGATGGGAAGGTGTGGGTAGTGAGATGTTGACGTCAAACTGATTGCCTAAAGTATATTTAGAAGAAATCTTCACTGACAGAACCTGGGAACGTTAGGACCTATTATTTCCCCACCTACCACCGCCAGTGGGGCAAGAGCAATGTATTCCATATTTCATATATAATAGTGACAATAAGATCGCTATAATATATTACATATTATGTTTGAGCAAAGGATTGATAGAAACGTAATTGGATGTTCGAAATAGGCACTCGAAAGAGAGCATGTTTTGTCTGCATAAGTACTTTTTAGATATATTCAAATTTCTGTCTTTTTTGAATACCTCACATCGAAATATATATTGGAAATCGTCGGCACTAGCTGGTGATTTATACCATGTACAAGTTCTTTGTTCTCAGGAAATCCCATGCCAACGGCCTGTTTCAACAGGTAGATTATGATTTGTAATTCCGTATCTTATAATTGAGTAAGGAGTTACTGTTGGACACAGTTAATCTTGATGAGAGATGGAATACTTATAAACTGACAGCGTTTACCATTTGAACCAGCTAAAATATCGCTTCCACATTTTTGATAAAATATAACATTTTGCACTCTTTCAACAGTTATGTCAATCCTTTCGTATGAAACTATTGAGGTACGAGAAACTGCTCTATACAGTTTAGCCAAGTGTAAACAGTCGCATGTCCTCCATGACCGGCCATCAATATATTGTATAAGACGTATGCTATATTTTCGAGTTACTTTCTGTTGCAATATTAAGCCAGTACTTAGCCATTCTCTTGGAAATTTGGATATTCAAAGGTACCCTCCCCAGTTGAGAATATATCATAAAGTTGGGGGTTGAAGTTCAAGGAAGCATAGATCCCCTCTCTCTATAACATCAGAATACCCAAATTCCCAAATAGTAGAATAGGTGTATTCATAACACCAAATGCTCCAATCAGACCATCGATTGGGAGGTTAATTAACAGTTCTAGCATGTTTCAGTAAACAGTATGACGTCCTGGTAGCGTTCTCACCCAATGTTTTAACTGCGTGAGCAAATGTTCTATTTTGTATTAAGATTCATGCCGAGATAAACATACGGGTCCACCGTTTCTAAGTGACTATTGTCGTACTTGAAGCGTGGTTTCCCTTTTTCGCGAACACCTGGTGTCATCACTGATTTTCATCAATTTCTAAAATCGTGAACGTGGGAAGCACATTTGGGAAACGAGCACATAGTCAACCACACTTCTGTCCATACATGTTGGTTTACCTGTAAAGTCATCATTGCAAATAGGATGAGCATGCTTTGCTTTTCGCATAATCTATACATCTAGCATCTTGTAGTGAGTGAGTGAGTGAGTTTGGTTTTACGCCGGTTTTAGTAATATTCCAGCAATATCACGGCGGGGGACACCAGAAATGGGCTTCACACATTGTACCCATGGCGGGAATCGAACCCGGGTCTTCGGCGTGACGAGCGAACGCTTTAACCACTAGGCTACCAGACCACCCCCTAGCATCTTGTAACCATGTCTGTTTATTCTCGCTTTAACTGGCGTATATCGAGTGTGTGGCTATGTTAAGTCCTCTTATTACCCATATGGGCTTCAAATATGCGGTGTAATATCTATTTGATTTTTGTGTGCAATAAGTGATTCTCGAGGCTGATTGGTTAGTTAAACAAAGATCAATTTTCATTGGACAACGGGATTATTTTTTTCTCATCCCATTCATTCACAAATCCACGCCATTCATTCAGATGTTTTATGTGCTACAATCTCATTGATTCGAGATTTTTATGACATGAAACAAAGTTTCATATCAACAACATGATTTCACATTAATATTGTTTTATTTGTTTCACATGATTTTCGTTTTACAGTAAAAAACAAAACTACGTCTGCCTTGGAAACAAACATGGTTGGCCATTTGACACCTGTCAAAGTAGATAACCTCGTTAAAGCGGACGGAGATCTGATTGGCATGAAGGGTTATTCGTATAATTCAACCTCTGAACAGATATAATGTCTTTGTGGTCAAAACTAGTGCGCCAAGATCATCACCATCAAGTCCGGGTTTGCGTCTGTGAGAGGACTATCTTTTTGATGAATTATTCAACCACCCGAATCCCAAAACCGATCTTAGTACAGACATGGTGATTTTTATGAACGACGATGACATCGATAACTGCCAATGAAAAAGACTGAACTTGACAAGTTGACATGAACTAAGTTCACAAAACTTATACAGGTAACTGTTCAGGAAACTCATCTTTCCGAAAGACCATATAAAGATCCATTTTTTCGTAGAATTTTGTAACGTTGTATGAAGAAATAAGAACGTTGTGACACTTTTGTTTATACATTGCACACGTTTTTGTAACTTCGGCGTCAGCACATTACGGCACTGAGCGCCATGCAGGATGACTGACGTCCAGGCACTATGAGGGTATGTGACACAGGAAAGGTGGAACTAAACATTATTCTTTGCAAATTTATCATTTCGGCATGCACATCAGAAATGTCTACTTTGAAGCAGATCAAGGGTAGCACGGAGTGTTACCTATGTTTACCTACATCTTTGCTATGCACTTTGCTGAACTCGGGAGAGGTTTAGAAATCAAAACAAAAATGATCAAAAATACAAGGAAAAGAACTTACCCCAGCTGGCTGATCCTGTGTCCTATATTGCACTAAATGAACTCCGTGAATGCGGACAGCTTGTCACCAAGTCTCCAGATACCGTGTTAGTCTATCAACTGCTATTCGACCATCAGCGTGTGAATCACATCAAAACATCACCAAACTCCCGTCATCTACTAGGCTGTGTCCACTCCACAAGCGTGTTTGACAAGTCTCCCTAAAATCCCAAATGTTTCAAGTCAGTCACACTCGTCTCAAATCACACACGATGTTCATTAAACTTGTTGTCCGGATTAAACTGTAACCGGTTCTGTTGTCATTCCTGGTTTCGGCTGTCTTATATCTGGGTCAAGTTGGATCATTTATTCCGACAGTGACAGCAATCGTACTTTTCAAAATGTTTCTACTTTTCATAACTTTTCTCTAACAAACAAGATTTATGTACATTCCGTCTATGTTGTTGTAATAGGTTTTGGCAATTACTTCAAATGACACATAACAAATTGACAGGTTTTCCGTGTTTCCTCTTCTTAATGTGAAATGCACGTCTCTGCCGATGAACGACGGCGGCTGATAAACCTTTTTTTGCAACTTGTACGCTGTGTAAATGAGACACAGCTATAACTGCAATAATGTGATCTGTTAGTTTTTTTAACAGATCTATATTTTTCACGCGTAACAACACGTTAAGTGAGTAATGCGATCGGAGTGAGTGGACAGTGTTTTTTCACACGCGAATTGATACAAAACAGCTGATTCTTGATCGGCGACAGTTTTTTTCCTCCTTAATATGATTATGGGTAATAAAAAGAATAACCCACTCGGTACGAGTGATCACGGAAAATATGTCACTCGTGAAATTAATGTTGTCGTTTAAGCTCGGAACTTAAATCATTAATTTTGCCTCGTGACATATTTTCCATAATTACTCGTACCTCGTGGGTTATTCTATGAACCTATGCCACGTATTATCTTTGCCTTATCCAAGTGTTACCTGATTATCTAAAATACAGAGACTCCTTAGATTGCTTGATACTGCATTAAAGTCACCCATCAAAATAATATATTCAGATTTGCGCAACAGTTCAAGTATTGGTTTTTCTTGTTCAAGAAACAGTTCATCTCATGCTTATGTAGATCGTTCCGGTGGAAGGTATACACCACCTATTGTTACGTCATGGTCTATATGACAAAGTGATTTGGACAGGTTGAACCACGTGACATACTCATTAACTTTTCTGAAGTTCTACAATATCGTGCATTCCCTGCAGATTACCGAGGAGCATATGGACATTAAACAGCAGTAATAAGGGTCAACATCCACAGAGTTTCTACACTTCTTGTAGTAAATTTATGGGTGACATCAATTGAGATAGGTATGTTCAAGATATGTCTCATATCAGAATACAATAGCTCTCCGTGGTAGCAGATATCCTAATCGAAATGGTCAGTGTTCACTCGTTTACACTGATGTTGCTTTGTCTCGTGGTTGTTGTTTTTATTTCCGAAGTCAATGCTGTAGAAATGTTCTCGACATTGCAGTCGTTACACTGCACGGGATTGTTTGCACACATGTTCGTTCCCCCATCAACCGTTAGTACTTACTTCCGTTATATTCTAGTCAGGTACCTATGAGATGAATCTGTCCATAACACACGGAAGTGACACGATCCCCACTGAACTTTGTGCCAACGGCACATGTGCGTGCCATGGAAGCAATATGCTGAATAGGAGGCCTCACATTTGTGGCACGAAGTATGCACGGGAAATGATGTTGATGTACTCTGCTCTCTGAGGTCAACGCGATGAAACAATGCCCTGACATCATTCATGTTTTTTAAAAGCGACTACACTGCATGATATTGACAGTGTGTCTCCTTCGGGCACATCTATTCTTTACATTCACAAAACCTATTTTTATGTCTTGCTCTGTTCATCGAAACTCTCTGCAGAGTTGATCAAATGAGGGTTTGTAAAGATGGTCCATTTGTGTAGACTAGCTGCACCAAAGACCCGGGTTAATTCCCCAAATGGTACAGTGTGTGAAGCCAATTTCTGGTGTCTCAAACCGTGACACTTCTGGAATATTGCGGCGTTAAATCAAAATCATTCACTCACTCATCATGTATATTGAACTGATAGAACATGCTACAGACATATGCAAATCAAATCATTAAATATATATAAATGAAATGAATTCAGTGCGTATATGTATATATCGTGATGCTTGAAACACCTTTGCATGTTTCTAAAACTTGAAGCCTCGGATTGACTTATTGTAACCCATGAACTTGAAACAAATTGATGGATATCGTTACACATACATGTCTTACTGTTAAAAACGAGTGGATATCCACTTAACTCTTACACTATGTTTTCCGCGAACGCTTTTGGCTGAATTCGAAACGTGAAATTAACTTTTTTGTAATATGTTTTATGTGTTTTCGAGACATTTTACAAACTCTTCTTACACGTGAAAAACGTCTCCAAATTACATATGACCATCATTCTTTGCCGAAGGTCTGACAGTTTTTGCGTTCCACGTTCTTGACTGCTTCCTGGAGGTTTCTACTTGAACTGTAAAGGCACTTGTGGGGATTGCAGGAGTGGCGTTATTGCTATCTTCCGAATCTCCTTTCTGCAAATCCTGGATTAACCCCAGTTCACATAATCGCATCTCAAACTGATGACGCGAGTGAACTGTCCGCATCGGAAATTATTTCATTCAAAAAAATTCAGAGTAAAGTCAAATAGAAGTATGTTTGTTTCTCATCAAAGACCTACCATGAACATTATCCCTCAATTCGATCTTAATTAAGTTAATTGCAATTCTGATGGTGCCCTGTTGTATCAGGCCCAGCAATGAAGCTCGGCAGTGTCTCCAAGGTCGCGATGTTTTGATGCAATTTTACATGCAATTTTGTGAATTTTACCCGGAGTATTTGGAAATTGGAAATAAAACATATGATACAAATCACAACTTATCCATTTAAACGAAAAGATGGTGGGAAATCTTTGTGGAATAAATTTGAAAATTAGCTGTCCAATTTCAATATTCATGTTAATGTAAGCCATCAACATCCAACTCAGTTGGTTTCGTTTTGTATGTGTACATTATCATTCTTTTTTCAAAACACTGTTTTGCGGAGTTTGAAAGCCATAAACATTCATCGGGACCATGAAGATCCCAGTTAGAATTGGCCTTCAGCAACCAATGCTTGTAAGGGATTGACACATGTTTTAAGAAGCGGCTAATGGTGTCATTGTATTCCATTGCATAGGTCGATGCTGGATTGACAATCACTGGATTGTCTGGTCTAGAATCGATTACTTAAAGACCGCCGTCACATGGTTGGAACATTGTTGTGTGTGGCGTTAAAGACCAAACAAACAAACAAAACGTTCATCATATGTATTGTTGAACCCAATCTGCGTTTTAGACAAACTCAAGCATTGGACTCATTTTGAACATGTGAGTGTAAGGGTTAAATCGTGGTCTTTTATGAGCAAATATCATTGTGGAAAAAACATAAAGTGAATAAAATTTAGTATTCCCTGAAGGTTTCTTTATTACAATCAGTCGATCTCTAAGTGTTTGGCGAAGGAAATTGACTTTGGGGGAAAGAGGAGCTCGCAGTTGTCCTGATGACTCCAGCCACCAACACTGAGCCAGGACCGACGGGCTATGACATTTATAAGGTAATAATATTAAATGTGATGACCTTCGCCGCCTCCTACATCACCTACAGATTTCTGGCGCACTCATGCCAAACAGCGCTGGTATCAAGTGTTCCTGTGTTGTCCAGCATGTCAATCGAGGATCCTCGTGAGCAGAATCCTTATATTCTACTTACAGAAGCGTCCCAGTCGTCTGAGGCAAACCGCTGTTACGTCTGTTATGCTTGTCAAATTCTGTGAACGTTGGTGCCATTCGGCATTCGTCAGGATTATGATGTTTGGCTTGTCAGCACTATGCTCTTGGTCATGGCTTCACGAAACTTGTAAACGTCTTATAATTAGACTTCTTGTCTGGCTTCTTCTCGCATTTAGCTGACACGTTTGATATAAAAGAAACACAGTGTTCAAAATACTGAATACTGATAAATCATACTGAATACTTTTTACAGTATACGTGATGTTGCATACATCTGTGGTTTAGGTTTATTATACTAGACATGATGTCCCTTTCAAGCTAAATGTATGAACAACGTTTTAAAGACTCGTCAGTCTACATGTGATAAAACTTCTTTGATAGGCATTTAGAAGATGGAGTACTAAGTAAGGATGAATTTCTTGATAACGGTGTTTGAACCTACACCGAAACGTCGCTCATAATGTAGTAAAGAAGTTGTTCATCCATACATCCTATCCTTACTTACATATGGAATGTTTACAATGAACGCTCATTCCAAGTTTTCAGACTTTCCTTTAGTAAAATGTTGACACATTGGTGCAAATACTTCAATGTATACCATGATTACAGTCATAATTGACAGATACATTACTCCGTGCATTTATCCTCAAGGGTGACATAGTTAGAGCTAATGATGGCTCAAGGTTTCATGGCCACAAGGCGGAAGGTTAGTGTTCAAGTCAGTAAGAAATAATTGCCATTTGACTCTGCAAGGCCCGTGGCTCTGACTTGCCAAAGAGGTGTCCATGAATCCAAATATTTGACATGACAAAAATGAAGAGAAAAAAAAATAGCTCATCTGATCAGACACATCTTTACACTTATGTTGGTGATGAGTCATGTACGTATAGGTGCCATCTATTCATGTGGAAAGATGTCCGACATAATAGTTCCTAATAGTTCCTTATGTTCTTAAATAATGGTTGCTTTCAACCCCTATTCTGAGCGAATTAGTGAGTATGAGTTATGTCCTTTTGGCACTATTTCAGCACTTTTACGAAAGGGGTTGCAGACATGCTACTTGTATTACCATTTTTTTTAGTATCAGACCAGATACTGAAAGTTGAATAGTACCAATGTTTAGGATCAGAGTAGGCAGTAGCATGAGGAGGCAACACTTGGTCCGCGTGGCTCCTCCATCGCATAAGAACACTCAATTTGTGAACACTACCTGCTTGACTCCTGACATGACAGTATGTTCTTTTTTCAAAAATATCAGAAATCTGTGGGCTGTCATATTTCTCTTAATATGCACACATCACATAATAAAGGGGTGTGTGGTTACGAGCATGGCATTACGCAGCAGTGGCTTAGTCGACAATTTATCTTAATAGATCTTTAATGAGAAAAGTATTTAGAATTTTCTTCTGGGCAAAAATATTCTGTAAACCACAACACGCTTGATTATGGTAAGAGAGATGCATATGAATTTCAGATGGTTGGCTCATCCAGCTGAAGAGCACGAAACAAAAAGAAAAGACGTCATGATATAAAACTCTATTAACTTCAATACTAGCTACTTGTTTCAACACAGAATACATCATGAGATTGATCTTTAATAACTGCTGAAATATATCTTCTGAATGTTCATCTTTTGTGGACAAACTCCTACAAATATTGTAGATTGATGTCCTGGGCGTTAACAAAGAACGCGGTGGTAGACAGTGGGATCAATGAACCCATCTTAGGGGGAAATCGGAAGGAAGCTGATAATATAAACTATACGATATTGAGTAGCTGGGAGGCTGGTGCCTCATCCGGTAGCAGACAGGTCTCATAACTGAACGGATCAAAGTATTGGATCATCAAATCATCGGAAAGCAACTTAATCTTATGATGGACAGCAGTGAGAGTTTTCTCTGAGAGCTTCAGTTTAATCCTCCAGACATTGTATCTCTATGTGAAGGGTTTCTTCGTGTATAATATGTAAGTTGTCTTTTCCGATAACTTTCGGGTATGGTTGGTCCAGCCGTCTGAGGCATGACGATTCAGACTTCTTTACTTTGGGCTTGCTGGTATTCTAGGATTGCAGGGTGATGCCAAGATTCACTCACTCACTCAGATCACCATACTGTATTATGGAAGGCCATATACCTGTCACGTATAGAGGTTCCTGACGACGCGTTAGACCAGCTACTCGGTCCTGTAGGGTTTGTTGTAAAATCGTGGCACCTGCATTGTGATACAAATGCAACACATACATTTTCCCTTATTGACAGAAGGGCCGTTCTAAATTCACCATGAGTGACACGTCATACCCATATGACAAGATCAGCTTCCCCCTGCCCACAAGCTTCCACACATAAAGTCTCCCAATCATCGAAATCTGAAGTACCAAAAACATTTCCTCAGTCAGTCTTCAAACACACTGACTGCTTATAATTAACATTCATTTTCTTCTTTGATCAGTGTTGGCAGCCAACAGTCGGAACGGAAACAGTGGGGAAACTGTCAGGCAGCGAATTATTTTGTCATAATTTATGAAGTCGGGTTATGTAAACTAAATAAGTCCGGATATAAGGGTATCAGCATCCTGAGCCAATTAGTTAGTGATTAACATCGCACTGCCCACGGATGTCCTCCCTGATTGGGTGGTATGCTGCACAATGAAATCAATGGGGCTTCTGGAATAGTCCCCCTTAATCCCTTGTATCAATTGTCTGTATGGACCAGTTATTAATTTGTAAGAAACAATCTTATATTCCCGAATGTCAGAACTCACGCGGTCGTCAACTATCAGTTGACTTATGCTGTCATTATGTTGTAAATGTTGATCTGGAACGGTTGTCATATCTATAATCAGTACATACGCTTCCAATGTAATGAACTAGAAATGCGTTATTTGCAATATATATTGTTTTTGTCACTGTTCAGACTGAAATACTTTTGCTTACAAGACTTTTAATAGCTGTGTCCTCTTCTGCCATGCTTGGGCTGTCGCATCACCTCCTGTACGCATTTACATGAGTTTTGGCTTTTTAAGTGATGTAATTCAAGCATTGTTTGCAAGGCAGTGTTACAATATCGCTCACCAACACAAGGCAGATGACCGCACGCTTATCAGAACTTCCACCTTCTAATGCACCAACTCATTCACTCATTCAAACTCGTGAAACGTTAAGAAAGTGTTAAAGTGTAAAATGATGGAAACAACACGAGTGAAACTACTTGGACTAATACATAAATGAATCGATTGAATGTTAACGCTGTTGCTGATGAAGACCCAAGTGAAATCACCGAGGACATGAACCACATTGTTGATATAGACAAATGTTTACTTCACTGGGAAACAGAACAATAACTACATTAAGCCATAAATCGTATTATAAAAGGAAAATAATCTGGTGTTGATGAAATTATAATTGGAATGCTGAAAGCCCTAAAAAATGTAATCATGTCTTCCAAACATTACTATTTAACAACGTTAAATTTGACGTTTGTGTGTACCCTCTGAGGTTTGAGCAAAAGCAATTACAAAAAACGATATCATTCCGTAATCATGTGAATATGTCCAAATTTAAAATATTATCTTCAACTGTAAATACTGATTTGATAACAAGGTTACCTTGGTTTAAATATTATAAGTATTAAACACGGTGTATATTGCTGAAGTCGTCAGTCCATCGCAACAATGTAATTACTTACTTCCCACTGTAACACTTGTATATGGGCCAGAGGCAACGAAAAAAGCAGGATATATCGTAAAAATGATCACAGAGATCACAAGTCTCATCCCGTGAGTGACATAGAGCCAGGTGATTATTATACATGGAGCAAACCAACTTTAAAGCTATAATAATGGAAAATATCAACTTTTGTTGGCGTACATGGGGAATACCAAATGATTGCAGTTGTTGTGTGTATTGCCTGAGTGGCTGTCTTAGCACAATGCTACTGTTCTGACCGCTGTGCTGAAAAAGCGTTCGATATTTACTTATATTATCGAGTCTGTAAGTAATACAGACGCATTAGCGTTAAACAGAGAATGATCCCTCGACGCATAGTGCTGGAGAAACCGCAAAGGACAAAACTGCTGGCTTCCTTTTAACCTGAGCAAGGAAATGTACAGTCACCTCACTATCGGCCATGCTTGACAAGGAAACACGGATATATACCGAAACCTCGCCATTACAGTAAAATAAACAAGGGAACGTCGCCATTACAGTAAAATAAACAAGGGAACCTCGCCATTACAGTAAAATAAACAAGGGAACCTCGCCATTACAGTAAAATAAACAAGCTTTTATCCATAAATTGTGTCTACTTTATCAAAGATTCAAAGAAATGCCTATCACACAATAGGCTTAAATCAATAGTGTACATGTCGAGCGATAACCAGTTAACAACCATTAAAATCAAATCGGAGTACAAAAAATGTGGAAGTGATATACGCACCTTCTCGACGTGCAACACACCGAATGATGCCTACAAATAGATGAGATTTTTTTGTGAGCTGGTAAATCAGTAACCGTCTAGGCGGTTATTTCCATCTATCATTTTCACGGTTCACAAGCAAGTCAATAATTTTTAAGACGTATTGCCAATAGTGCTGGGCATCTGACAGTCACCTAGACAAACATGGCGAGAGTAATATCTTAACGTCCTCTCGGGACATGGTGGCATGAAGTGAAGGCTTTACATAACAGAATAATCAAATTGGTAAACCCTAAATTTAAGGTAAATGGCGTCTTGGCTTCTTCTGCAAGTATAAAATCTATTGGACTGAGCCTGTCACTGCTGGAAGAATGGGATATGGCGTTGTGAATAATTACCACTGGATACAATTGATATCAGAGAAGCGTTGACATGCGTGACTAAGCTGTTGGTCGGAGGCCATCTTTCTCTACAACTGCATCGTTAGCTCTATATATTCTGTTAAGGAAGGTTATTGATGAAGGTACAAAATGCCTATCAAAGACTTTACTTCCGGGAAATAGAAAATACTGGATGACCCTGTAATGTTTCCATAACTGACATAAACGTGTGACAGAAAGGATACTCTTGTGATACAATACCTATCTCGATACACGTTGAATTCCTAAAATCTGAAGCCGTTGTATGGCTGGAATATTGAAGATGCGGCGTTTGCTAGAAGATAGAAGTCGGCAAAAGATTGAGAAGCAAACAAGAAAGAACATGTTGAACAAGAACAGATCTACCATATTTCGTACTGAACCAGCACTTGTATCCTGTCACTAGGCAATTGTAATTAATGAAGGAAAATGTAGTTTTGTAAATCACGGGTGGAGATCAAGATGAGTGGCCCATCCCGGCAGGTCTGGGACAGAGGTCATAAACAGGTTCCGTTCAAAAGCCAGGAGTGTGAGACAACAAACAAACACTTATGTTTTGCAAAAAATATGAGTGGCGGATGCTACATGCTCGTCCATATCGGACCTGGTGGTAACTTTCAGTGATCCATTCATGTGATTTTCCCTTATGCATCAAATGGAAGATGTTTCGGCGTTGAGGTTTTATATTTTTGGAGGTGAGATATTAAAATATGGGCGAGGGTAGTCATCTGGATCGGATGAAACCCACTGTGCAGATATGTGGTTCGAATCTACTTGCTTAGTGGGATGGCCTTCCACGTTCTGAGTTGCAACGTTGTCAGGCAATTGTAGTGAGTTTTGATTCAAGTCGTTCATGGACCACAATATGTGATCGCTTGTTTATATCGTATGCCTATCCAACTAACAGTCACTGACAGCCCTAATTAAATAGAGACAATGACTCAACGTCACACACAGAGCTAATGATAACGGCTAGACTAACACCAGAAGAGGGCTCCACCAGGAGACATTGTCTCTGTGTAATGATGAGAGATATAAGGTCGAGAGGCACACAGTTACTTCTAACATTCCAACACCAAGCCATCAATAATTGAGCGGACAAGAAGGCAAGAGCAGTTTTTTTCTGTTTTGGAGCATTCTGTCAATACCGACAAAAGAACCCAATTTACATTGATTACGAGTTACATTTTTCCATTTGCTACTGAGAATAAAAACGTTATCAACACGCTGTAATTAATCCGGATTATTTCTTCATTTCCGGACTTTAAATCTTTAACACCTTTGTTCAACAAATCGGATTGCAACATTCAATCACATTTATTTTACTATTGATGCTGTAATCCCCAAGGTACATGTTGACAATTCTGATAATTAATTTGGTTTCTTTTAGTATACTGATGATGGAAAATGATGGTCCAAAAAGCGAACGACAGCGAATGATGCAACAGAATGACGCCAACGTGCTAGGAACCATTTCACATACAATCAGAGTGACGAAAATAAACACAGATTAGATAATTAGCCCAATGCAGTCTTTATATTTTTTCAGTGTAAATTTAAAAAAAAATCTGAACGCCAATATATCACAAAACCCGACTCTCAAACTCACCCGAGTTTACTCAGATGGGGGACAAAATACAAAACAAGGATTACAGTGTAAACAAAATGCGAATTACGCGAAAAGAATACAAACAAAATGCGATTCAAATGCGATCAAGAAAAAAGAGAAAATAAACATAGTGGCGGAAGTTAGCCCCAGTCAATAAAAACATATTTTTTCCCTTTTCACTGCATACTACCCATATTAATGCGACGAGATGTAACACAACAAGTGTTTATTCAATTAAATTCATATTTATTTAACAACTTTCCCGTTACAACACCCAAAGCGTTGCTGTGTTTCAATCCAGGAGGAAACACGTTACTGACTCACACGGAAAGGAAAGCTGCCAGATGTCTCAACCAAAAAGTATGAATTTTAGTTTCAGTTTGAAAGAAATTATATGCATGTTTCTGGATGTGACAAAACGACTTGAAGTGGTACCAATACCCTTAAGTAAAGTAGGATAATGGTCAACATAGAATGTAGAACACTATACGTGTTCACAAATATTGACAAACAAAGAATGCATCTTGCGCGTAAACAATTCAGAAAGTGATCCATGTTATTGCTGAGAACAATGAGTGAGTGAGTATGGTTTTACGCCGCTTTTAGCAATATTCCAGCAATATCACGGCGGGGGACACAAGAAATGGGCTTTACACATTGTACCCATGTCGGGAATCGAACCCGGGTCTTCGGCGTGACGAGCGAACGCTTTAACCACTAGGCTACCCGACCGCCGCTGAGAACAATGAGTAGATGCAGGAGGATTAAACGTGTTCAATGGTTGTGTACATTGCAAAGTGTTTGCATAGACCGCCACTTGATCAAGACGCAGGTAGGTGTTATGAACGTTTTGTACTTGTAAGATATACTACTGTGTTTTCAGTGAAGACGTTTGGAAATTAAATCAGATAAATACATGAAATTGTAAATGCCATTCGAATCCAAACACGATAGTGTCAGGTTTCGAATTTAATATATTTGCATGTATTGAATGAAAGCCTATGTATCCCAAACATAGTTGGTTTAGTTTCAACCTACATTGACATAATTACAAAGCAAATGCGAGCTCTTTGGTTATAGCGAAAATGATCAGTGATGTGGTATTGGTTGAGCGTAATAATTTCAGCAGGACGAATGTTAGGGATCAGTGGAGATGGAGGGTTTTAATAATTATGCATACATGTTTGCTTTTTGCTGACATCCTCATAACGAACATACCACTATTACTACAAATAAAGTAGGAACCGCAATACTTTGTTTAGAAACGTAATAAATTACGTTAAGCATTTGCCACACGGTCGGATTTTCGAAATGCTTCTGAATAAATATTGTCTTTCCTGGTAATGCAGCCATCAGCAAAATTTTAGTCTAAAGTACATTTGATGCTAGTGACGAACCAATCAGAATGCACGATTCTAAAAATGTCATGGTAGAATGTAAGGATAAACCCTTTGAATGCAAATCAACAAAAGTTTGAACTAGCACAAAATCCGTAAGTTGTTTTGGTGACGACATTTCCGGGTTGATGACGAAATTTGAGTAAAAATCGTCCAGTCTATCTGTGCATCATCCTTCCGATCCGGGCAGTAATTGCAATGTTACCGTGGGACATGGTCGAAACGCTTTAGATTATATACATGACATTGTTTGTCAAATGTTTTAAATCTCTTTTCAAACGAGTGTAAGATGTTTTACATTTCCAATGAACTTGAGACCTGGTGACTTTACACATTTACATTTATTGAAAATAAGGTCAAGTGTCATATTTCCTTTGCCCATACTTTAGGATTGTTTATTGCGAATATTAATTTTAAATTGGCCCGAACACTGACTACTCCGGATCTCTGTTATTAGGGAACAGGACAATGATTTATGGACTGATTTATAAAGTCAATTCTGATTAATCCGGGCATCCCGCACTCTGGAGTGAGTGAGTGAGTGAGTTAATGCTTTACGTCATATCGGCAATATTTCAGCCATATCGTGACGAGAAGTTATACATGAAATATACATATATTTAAACTTTATAAAAATCTGTCAGGACAGTATGATAACTAGAATATCACAGATAAAATTTAAAACTAGTTGCAGAACATTTTAAAAGCATTAAGTATAAAGGAACAATACAATATAAAAATGGGCTAGAGATCGTCAGTAACTAAAGGGAGATCACCATACCAGGGACCATTGGGACTTACAGTACCTTTGCTTCCTGCATGGACCCCGGCAGGATTTGTATCAACCCTTCAGTCACTGGCAGTGAATACATGGTTTCTTTTTGTTTGTTGTTGATGGTCTTACTCAGCAATGTTCAATCTATGTGATGACGGTCAGACCCAGACAATCAAGTGACTGATTTTATGAGCATCGATCTACGCAAATGGTATTTATGGCATCCATGAACCAATTCAGCGAGCCTGTCCACCCGATCCCGTTAGTCACCTCTTAAGACATGTGTTGCTGAAGACAAATTCTACCCTCGATCTTCACGGAGTGGTCCAAATGAAATGCTTTGAATGAAAACAGACACTGCAAAAAAACACACACCTACGTGTGTAATTTCTTAACGTGGCATGCGTATAGATTTGTTTACTTACTCACCTACCCATATAACAAATATTGGATCACACGTATTTTAGGAGGGGATACCATGAAACAAAACTGACATTGACATACATTTAATAAACAAAAGGTGCAGTCATTGCTTCTTGGATAAATTGGAACAGCTGTTGCAGATGTGCCGCCTGAAGATGATTCTGCACCAGATGTCTCCCTGAAACGTCCAAAAGATGTTCGATAGGGTTAAAGATCAGGCCAATAAGCTGCCATTTGTATGCTGGGAATCCCATTCAGTTCCAGGAACACTGTGGCCACTCCAGCTGTATGAGGTCTTGCATTGCCGTTTTGCAAGATGGCTCCTAAGTCCAATAGCGTTACGAGCTGGTCGGACAAGTGGATGGAGAATGTAATCCCGGTATCTTACATTTGTACGATTACACCGTTATACAACCCCTGCTCGAAACCTTTTTATCAAGGTTACAATATTCAAGGCCTCAGTAAAGCTTCCAAAGTTTTCAATGAACTGATCGAAGACGTAGTAGCACAGCTGAACACTGTGACTTTATATTGTTTCCTGATGGTACTGACATTTGTATGGGTGGCAGCACTCAGTTGTAGCCTTAATGCACTGGCAGTGATGGATCACTCTGGCAAAACTTGGAGGACAACATTACGACCATCTACTCTCGATGTTGCCTGAGGTCTACCTGAACGTGGTTGATCTTGCCAGTGGAAGATTTGCCATTGTGTGTGTATGACAGGGGTCGACTTCTGCAGACGTATTGCCACTTCTGTAATGGATATGCTATCCTGGAGCCATCCTTCTGCATTTTCCCAATGTAAGGCACTGCCTGGTTGTGTTCCAGTGATAAAATACAAAGGAAACAAATGAAGACCAACACATGCGACGATTCGTCCTCACAGTCACAAAACAATCAAAGAAAGATGAAAGTATCATTGCTGCAAACTGAGTTTGAAGTTTTAAACTGAGAATATAATATACCAAACTACTCTGACATAAATTGTATTTCTTTCGTGACGTCGCAGGAGCAATGTTTGAGACGTAAATAGACCACGGGGCGTAACGTTAAAGTGACAATGACTTTAACAAATAATTATTACAACACTACCTATGTCAATTTTGGTACTTCGCGAACAGTGTCCATAAAACGCTAACCAATTTCTGACTGTTCCGACCACTCACCAAACGTTGGCCCAGCATTACCATGCTATCTGGGAACCCGCCATGATGTGGAGACCATTTTGAGAAAAGTAATAAAAAACATAATCTTATGCCTGCTAATGAACATTTTTTATTCGGCGTCAAATTCCTATGCTTTAACACATTCTGACAGCAAAATTAAAAGGTTGCTATAAAAAAAATTCAAAATAAGGAAATAAACTTACGTTTGTAATTGGTGTAAGGGCGGATAGGGCCAATGTCTGTATGTTGGCTCTTTTTACCCTCAGGCATTTGAAAGGGATTTAACATGAGAGATTGATAAACTACTACTGAAAGTATCAACACATACTATTGAAGCTCCTTTAAATGATTGCAACTGATGCCAACTTTTTTTAGATAGTTGACACATAATAAAAATGTTTCTAAACGTTCAAAATATCTTGAACACACACGGAAATGATAGCTCAAAGGGCCAAAATATAGTAATGTGACTTTGGCCCTTTTGGAACTCGACTTTGGCCCTTTGGGAACTTGACTTTGGACCTTTGAATTTTAAGTAGTTATATTTCAAAAACAGTTCAATGAAAACATCCAATATTTCTTCTACATGCAGACAAGAACTCATAGATGTTATTAATGCAATAATATGCAATAGGGGCCAAAGTGCAAAATATTGTCTCTTATCTAGTTGGGATTTGAAAAAAAAGTGATTTAATAGCTAAGTTTGTTTCTTCATTGTTAAGCTCCTTACAACAGGCACTTTCTTAAGAAAGTATTCTTTCGTTCTATTTCTCATTTATTGGGTATTCTACCATGAATGTGGAAACTTTTCAATTCTGATTGATACAGTAATATATACCGAGGATGCTAACATGTAAGGAAGTGTAATGTCGCACTTTGGGCGTGTTAATATGGGTTATCAAGCGAGTGTGTTTGGGGAGGGTAAATATCCTGTATTAGGAATAAAGATTGTATTTAGCGAGCCTGGCGAATATAAAGTGGTCCTTTTGTTGATGAAAAGAGCTATTCTAAATTTATGTAAATTGACACTTAATAGATAAGGTTCTTGTATTGTAGTAGTCTTAAATGTTGTGTGGTAATTTGCTTTTCTAGAACTGGACAAGGAACCATGACCACAGTTAGATGTACGTATCTTACAAGGTCTGTGACAAACGGCTGAAAAAAGGATGTGGCTGTGGCGTGTCTACATATTGCTGTTAGCAAACATAACCATATCGACATACGTCTGACATGTTTTAACTTTTGACACCCAATTTAGTTTCCCATGGCTGTCGTGCAGAAGCATCATACTGTGGGTGTCCCACATGAATTCAGAAATCTTATATGTTCATCTTCCGGAGACAAATGGACGTATGCCATCATCTATGTCACCCGGAAGTAATGTTGCAGCCACTGAACCTGGGATGGTTTTACAAGTGTAGAGATACAAAGGAGGCACTGGAAGAAAACCTCGGATAATATGTCTGGAGTCTTTTGACAAGCAATGATACCGTTGATACTTATTGTTAAAATTTATCATTTTTTTTATAAATAACAAACTTATTTTATAAACTTAATAAAAAAGCTATACAATCTTATCGTTATTAAGATTACTGACAGCACAAATATAGCAGTTCGATCGTGGTTGGTGATACAGAAGATGTCCCAGTCGATGTCATCAATGATTTGATCATCTTACAGAATGAATGTTTCTCTCTGTACTTAAAGTCGTTACTTGCTTGGTGCTTTTGTCATCGAGCATCACTACCATGGTTCACAATCAAGTCAACAACCGGGGAGACATATTTACACACATGTCGATATTAGACCATGTTTTCTCTATCGAAGTCCAAAGCCAGATTATTTTGTATTAAGTCGTCACCATCACTTGCGGAAAACGTTCCTCACGATTGAAATTGCACTTTTTTAATACATTTCTATTTGATCCATTTTTTTAAACTTTAACTAACAACGTAAGATATAGCCGTTGAAGTGCACTTGATAGATTGTCATCATTCGTAGCGGGACATGAAAGTGCTACATATATAGCTGCAGTGACTCGAAAATGACATTTTGAGGAACATTTTCGTTAGTTGTAATAGGTGTATATATTCCGTTGTAATTTTAAAATGAGATGTTATCAACATGAATATCGAACTAATTGCACATGTTAGAAATGCAATAACATTTTATGCATGGTGGGGTACCTTTAATTGCTGAAAAATGGGATATACTTTACTACCAATCTGAACACATTAGTGATATCTCTAAGGGCCTGATTGTCGCTTGTAAAACCGATGATCAATTGTCTGTATTTAGAGTATTTAACCTTCTGTAAAGTAGTCTTTTTATAAAATGATGATTTCTTTATCTGATTTGTCGCATGAAAAAGGGACCCGTGAAGATCCGGGGTACAATAGGTCTTCAGCAGCCCATGCTTGTCGTAAAACGCGACAAACGGGATCGGGTGGTCAGGCTCGCTGACTTGGTTGATGCACGTCATCGTATCTCAATTGCCTGGATCGATGCTCATGATGTCAATCACTGGGTTGTCCAGACAAGATAAGGGGACATTCAAGTCGTAGAGGAAAGTAGAAATAACTGTTAATCATGCTGCATTACCACCATAGCACAGTTTAGCCATGTATGGCAATTTACAAAGATACATTGACAGAAGAATGATATTTATCACGTGGTAAAATAACCTTATTAAATCAGAATATGAAACACCAATGTCATATGTTATTCCAGTTGGTTTACAGTATTGCCTTGAGGAGCTTGTACACACTGAAAATGTTATCGTTTACCATGAAGACAAAATTTGACACTTTTCTGGTAATCTGACATCTGTCTGCTATTATTATTGCAAGTCAGTAGTTGCAAAGACAGGTTATCTGTGGTGTTGGACTACGAGAACACCGACAAAACCATCTGAACAAATATCTCAAGGGACGCGGGGCTGAAACTGACAGCGTGATACAGCAGATGCAAGCGATTGAACTGGCAAAATATAATGCTGATCAGTCTGGCTTATGTCAGTCACCTTCTCAAGTCAGTTCTAAACTGAAACCACGACCTACCGGCTTGTCTTTGGTGTGATGCATACAGTTGGCATGCCCTGCCGGCTTGTCTTTGGTGTGACGCATACAGTTGGCATGCCCTACAGGCTTGTCTGTGGTGTGACAAAGAGGCAGCTATGACCTACAGGCTATTCTATGGTGTGACGAAGAGCACACATATCACCTTCAGGCTAGTTTATGGTGTGACGAAGACCACAGATATCACCTACATGCTAGTCTATGGTGTGACGGAGACAGTAGATGCAACCTGGTGTTGGGACGAAGACCACAGTTATGACCTTCTTGCTTGCCGTGTGAAGGAGACAGATGTTATGACCAACAGGCTTGCCTGCTGTTTGACGGAGACTAATGGTATCAGCTGTATCCTTGCCTGTGGTGTGACGGGGACAGTAGCTGTGACCTACACCCTTGTCTGTGGTGTGACAGAGAAAGTATCTACGGCATGCAGGGTTGCCAGTTGTGCAGGTGATGTGGTAGCTATGAGCAACTGTGTACATGTGGTGTGGCGGATACAGTATCGCTACATACAGTCTTGTCTTTCGTGTGACGGGGCAGTAGCTATCTGACCTACACGTACAAGCCTGGCTGTGGTGTCACGGGAACACGAGCTCACCCTTTTATAAACCTTCTGAGAAAATCCTTAGATTGAACTGATTAAATAACACTGATATCAGGTTAAATCAACATCGATCTTATCCAATACAGAAACTCCTTCGATTGCTTTTCCAATCAAAATAATACATTCAGAATTGCTCAACATTTCAAGTATTTCAGCCATATTACAGCGGGTGGCACGAAATGGGTTGTAGGCATGCTACATGTATTACCAATGTTTTGTATCAGACTAGATACTGAAGGCTGAATAGTAACAATGTTCGGAATCTGACTAGGCACTAGCGTGAGGAGGCACATTCACTCACTCGCCATGTATGTGGAACTGTAAAAAAATGTAACATACATATGCAAATTAAACCATTGAATATATAAAATTAAATAAATTCAATTGGTAGATTGAACGCATGAATATTATATACCATGATGCTTGAAACATGTTTCCATGTTCCTGAAAGAGCTGACTTCAAGCCTCGGATTGACTGATTGTAACCCATGAGCTTGACAAAGTATGATGGATATCGTTTCTCATACATGCCTTACAGTTAAAAACGAGTGGAGTTCAACTTTTCTCTCATACTCTGTTTTGCGAACATTTTTGGCTGAATTACAAACGTGAAATGAACTTCTTTGAAATATGTATATGTGCTTGCGAAGACTTTTACAAACTCTTACACAAGAAAAAACTCTCAATATTACATATGACCATCATTCTTTGCCGAAGGCCTGACATTTTTTGCGTTCTACTTTCTTGACTGCTTCCTGGGGGTTTCTACTTGAACTGTGAAGACAATTGTGGGGATTGCAGGAGTGGCGTTATTGCTTTCTTGCGAATCTCCTTTTATCCAACAGCGGAAATCCTGGATTAACCCCAGTTCCGTCGGAATAATCACATTTCAAACTGATGACGCGAGTGAATTGTCCGCATCTGAAGTTATTTCATTAAAAAAAATTCAGAGTATAGTCAAATAGAAATATGTTTGTTTCTCATCAAAGACCGACCATAGACATTGTCCCTCAATTCGACTCTTAATTCGGATAATTGCAATTCTGATGGTTCACTGTTGCAATGGTGCAATGAAGCTCGGCAGTGTCTGGAAGGCCGCGATGTTTTGATGAAATTTATCATGCAATTTTGCGAATTTTGTCCTGAGTAGTTAGAACATGGAAACAAGACATATAATACAAATTCGAACAACTTACCCATTGAAGTGAAAAGGTGCTTAGAATCTTTGTGGAATAAATTTGAAAATCAGCTGTCTAATTTCAATATTCATGTTAATGTAACCCATCAACAACAACTCGGTTGGTTTCGTTTTTATGTGTACATAATTCTTTTTTCAAGACACTGTTTTGCGGAGTTACTTTGAAAACCATAAACATTCAACAGGACCATGAAGATCCGAGTTAGAATTGGCCTTCAACAACCATGGCCAATGCTTGTCGTAAGATAGACACATGTTTTAAGAAGCCACTAATGGTGTCATTGTATTCCGATTGCACAGATCGATGCTGGATTTCAATAACTGGATTGTCTGGTCTAGAATCGATTACTGAAAGACCGCCGTCACATGGCTGGAATATTGTTGTGTGCGGCGTTATACAACAAACAAACAAATCGTTCATCCCATGTAATACTGACCCCTATCTGCGTTTTAGACGAACTCCAGCATTGGACTCATTTTGAATGTGTGAGTGCAAGGGTTAAATCGTGGTCTTTTATGAGCAAATATAATTGTGGAAAAAAACATAAAGTGAGTGAAATTTAGTATTCCCTGAAGGTTTCTTTATTACAATCAGTCGATCTCTAAGTGTTTGGCGAAGGAAATTGACTTTGGGGGAAGAGGAGCTCGCAGTTGTCCTGATGACTCCAGCCACCAACACTGAGCCAGGACCGACGGGCTATGACATTTATAAGGTAATAATATAAAATATGATGACTTTCGCCGCCTCCTACATCACCTACAGATTTCTGGCGCACTCATGCCCAACAGCGCTGGTATCAAGTGTTCCTGTGCTGTCCAGCATGTCAATCGAGGAGCCTCGTGAGCTGAATCCTTATATTCTACTTACAGAAGTGTCCCAGTCGTCTGAGGCAAACCGCTGTTACGTCAGTTATGCTTGTCAAATTCTGTGAACGTTGGTGCCATTCAGCATTCGTCTGGATTTTGATGTTTGGCTTTTCAGCACTATTCTCTTGATCATGGCTTTTACAAAACTTGTAAACGTCTTATAATTAGACGTGCATTTGTTTGTCTTCTTCTCGCATTTAGCTGAGACGTCTGATATAAAAGAAACACAGTGTTGAAAGCGTTGATAAATCAAACAGAATACTCAAAAGTACATTTTACAGAATACGTGATGTTGCATACATCTGTGGTTTAGGTTTAATATACTAGACATGATGTCCCTTTCAAGCTAAATGTATAAACAACGTTTCATAGACTCGTCAGTCTACATGTGGTATAACTTCTTTGATAGGCATTTAGAAGTTGGAGTACTAGTAAGGATGACTTTCTTGATAACAGTGTTAGAACCTACACCGAAACGTCCCTCTTAAATGTAATAAAGAAGTTGTTCATCCATACATCCTATCCTTACTTACATATGGAATGTTTACAATGAACGCTCATTCCAAGTTTTCAGACTTTCCTTTAGTAAAATGTTGACACATTGGTGCAAATACTTCAATGTATACAATAATTACGGTCATAATTGACAGATACATTACTCCGTGCATTTATCCTCAAGGGTGACATAGTTAGAGCTAATGATGGCTCAAGGTTTCATGGCCACAAGGCGGAAGGTTAGTGTTCAAGTCAGTAAGAAATAATTGCCATTTGACTCTGCAAGGCCCGTGGCTCTGACATGCCAAAGAGGTGTCAATGAATTCAAATATTCGACATGACAAAATGAAGAGGAAAAAGAATAATAGCTCATCTGATCAGACACATCTTTACACTTGTGTTGGTGATGAGTCATGTACGTATAGGTGCCATCTATTCATGTGGAAAGATGTCCATTATAATAGTTCCTAATGCCTTTTGTTCTTAAATAACGGTTGCTACCAACTCCTATTCTGAGCGAATTAGTGAGTATGAGTAATGTCCTTGGGGCTCTATTTCAGCCATATTAGGAAAGGGGTTGCAGATATGTCACTTGTATAACCAATGTTTTGTATCAGTCTAGATACTAAAAGTTGAATAGTACCAATGTTTAGGATCAGAGTAGGCACTAGCGTGAGGAGGCAACACTTGCTCCGCGTGGCTGCACCATCGTTTCAGAACACTCAATTTGTGAACACTACATAATTGACTCCTGATATCACAGAATGTTCCTTGTTTAAAACATCAGAAATCTGTGGGCAGTCATATTTTGCTTAATATGTACACATCACATAATAAAGGGGTGGGTTGTTAAGAGCATTGCAATACGTAGCAGTGGCTTAGTCGACAATTTATCTTAATATATCTTTAATGAGAAAAGTATTCAGAATTTTCATCTGGGCAAATACATTCAACAATTTACACTTAATGATGGTAAGAGAGATGCATATGAATTTCAGATGATGGGCTCATCCAGCTGAAGAATACGAAACAAAAACAAAAGACGTCATGATATAAAGCGCTATCATCTTCAATACTAGCTACTTGTTTCAACACAGAATACATCTGGAAATTGATCTTCAATAACAGCTGAAATATATCTTCGGAGTGTCCATCTTTTGTGGACAAATTCATATAACAATTGTAGATTGATGTCATGTGCTTTAACAAAGAACGCGGCGGTAGACAGAGGGAGCGATGCGCCTATCTTAGGGGGGAATCGGTAGGAAGCTGATAATATATACTATACGATATTGAGTAGCTGGGAGGCTGATGCCTCGTCCGGTAGCAGACAGGTCTCATAACTGAACGGATCAAAGTATTGGATCATCAAATCATCGAAAAGCAACTTAATCTTATGATGGACAGCAGTGCAGTGTCCTCTGAGAGCTTCAGTCTAATCCTTCAGACATTGTAATTTTATGTGAGTGAGTATTGTTTTACGTCCCTGTTAGCCATATTCCAGCCATATAACGGTGGGGTACACCAGACATGGGCTTCAAACATTGTACTCATGTGGGGATCGAACCCGGGCCTTCAGCGTGACGAGCGAACGATTTAACCACGACTACCATACCGCCCCTATTTTAAGGGTTCCTTCGTGCATAATATGTAAGTTGTCTTTCAGATAACTTTTGGGTCTGGGTGGCCCAGCCATGTGAGGCATGACGATTCAGACTTGTTTCCTTAGGGCGTGCTGGCATTCTAAGATTGCAGGGTGATGCCAAGATTCAGTCTACTCAGTCCTGTAGGGTTTGTTGTAAAACAATGTGATACAAGTGCAACACATAAATGTTCACTAAATACTTTACTCATTGACAGATGGGCCGTTCTAAATTCACCATGAGTGACACGTCATCCCCATATGACAAGATCGGCTTCCCCCTGCCCACAAGCTTCCACACATAAAGTCTCCGAATCATCGAAATCTGAAGTACCAAAAACATTTCCTTAGTCAGTCTTCAAACACACTGACTGCTTATAATTAACATTCATTTTCTTCTTTGATCAGTGTTGGCAGCCAACAGTCGGATAGGAAATAGTCGGGTAACTGTCGTGCAGCGAACAATTTTGTCATAATTTATATCGGGTTATGTAAACTAAATTAGTCCGGATATAAGGGTATCAGCATCCTGAGCCAATTAGTTAGTAATTAACATCGCACTGCCCACGGATGTCCTCCCTGATTGGGTGGTATGCTGCACAATGAAATCAATGGGGCTTCTGGAATAGTCCCCCTTAATCCCTTGTATCAATTCCTGTCTGTACGGACCAGGTATTAATTTGTAAGAAACAATCTTATATTCCCGAATGTCAGAACTCACGCGGTCGTCAACTATCAGTTGACTTATGCTGTCATTATGTTGTAAATGTTGATCTGGAACGGTTGTCATATCTATAATCAGTACATACGCTTCCAATGTAATGAACTAGTAATGCGTTATTTGCAGTATATATTACTTTTGTCACTGTTCAGAGTGAAATACTTTTGCTTACAAGACGTATAATAGCTGCGTCCTCTTCTGTGATGCTTGGTATGTCGCATCACCCCCTGCAAGCATTTACATGAGTTTTGGCTTTTTAAGTGATGTAATTCAAGCATTGTTTGCAAAGCAGTGTTACAATGTCGCTCACCAACACAAGGCAGATGACCGCACGCTTATCAGAACTTCCACCTTCTAATGCACCAACTCATTCACACAAACACTCATTCAAACTCGTGAAACGTTAAGAAAGTGTTAAAACTCAAATAGTAAAATACTGGAAAGAACACGAGTGAAACTACTTGGACTAATACATTTAGGAATCGATTGAATGTTAACGCAGTTGCTGATGAAGACCCAAGTGAAATCACCGAGGACATGAACCACATTGATGGTATAGACAAATGTTTACTTCACTGGGAAACAGAAGAATAACTACATTAAGCCATAAATCGTATTATAAAAGGAAAATAATCTGGTGTTGATGAAATTATAATTGGAATGCTGAAAGCTCTAAAAAATATAATCATGTCTTCCAAACATTACTATTTAACAACGTTTTCCTTGACGTTTGTGTGTACCCTCTAAGGTTTGAGCAAAAGCAATTACGAAAAACGATACCATTCCGTAATCATATTAATATGTACAAATTTAAAATATTATCTTCAACTGTAAATACTGATTTGATAACAAGGTTACCTTGGTTTAAATATTATAAGTATTAAACATGGTGTATATTGCTGAAGTCGTCAGTCCATCGCAACAATGTAATTACTTACTTCCCACTGTAACACTTGTATATGGGCCAGAGGCAACAAAAAAAAGCGGGATATATCGTAAAAATGATCACAGAGATCACAAGTCTCATCCCGTGAGTGACATAGAGCCAGGTGATTATTATACATGGAGCAAACCCACTTTAAAGCTATAATAATGGAAAATATCAACTTCTGTTGGCGTACATTGGGAATACCAAATGATTGTAATTGTTGTGTGTATTGCCTGAGTGACTGCCTCAGCACAATGCTACTGTTCTGACCTCTGTGCTGAAAAAGAGTTCGATATTTACTTATATTATCGAGTCTGTAAATAACACAGACGCACTAGAGTTAAACAGAGAATAATTGCGTTTCACCTATGAGAGACAGCAAGGCCATGTGCAGTCATCTCACTATCGGCCTTGCTTGATAACGGAATAAGGATACATCCCTAAACCTTGCCATTACAGTAAAATAAACAAGTTGTTATTCATAACTTGTGTCTACGTTATCAAAGAAACAAAGAAATGCCTGTGAAACAATTGGTTAAAATCAATATTGCATGTACATGTCGAGAAATAAGCTGTTAACAACCATTAAAAACAAATCCGAGTACAAAAAAATTATATACGCGCCTTCTCATCGTGCAACACACCGAATGATGCCTACAAATAGATGAGATTTTTTGTGAGCTGGTAAATCAGTAACCGTCTTGGCGGTTATTTCCATCTATCATTTTCACGGTTCACAAGCAAGTCAATAATTTTTAAGACGTATTGCCAATAGTGCTGGGCATCTGACAGTCACCTAGACAAACATGGCGAGAGTAATATCTTAACGTCCCCTCGGGACATGGTGGCATGAAGTGAAGGCTTTATATAACAGAATAATCAAATTGGTAAACCCTAAATTTAAGGTAAATGGCGTCTAGGCCTCAAGTATTAACTCTATTGGAGTGAGCCTGTCACTGCTGGAAGAATGAGTTGTAAATAATTACCACTGGATACAGTTGATATCAGAGAAGCATTGACATGCGTGACTAAGCTATTGGTCAGGGCCTACATCCTTGTCATCGACAGCATCGTTAGCTCTAATATTCTCTATAGGACGGTTATTGATGAAGGTACAAAATGCCTATCAATGAATTTATTTCCCATCCGGGAAATAGAAAATACTGGATGCACCGTTTAATGTTTCTACAACTGACATAAACGTGTGACAGAAATGATTATCTTGTGATACAATACCCATACACGTTGCATCCTTAAAATCTGAAGCCGTTGTTTGGCTCGAATATTGCAGATGCGGCGTTATCTAAGATAGAAGTTGTCAAAGGAATGAGAAGCAAACAAGAAAGAATCTTGTATATCTGTAAACTTGTATCACTTTCAACATTGTATTCAAAAGTAAACATGTTGAACAAGAACAGACAATATTTGGCACTGAACCAGCACTTGTGTCCTGACACTAGGCAACTGTAATTAATGTAGGAAAATGTGGTTTAGTAAATCACATATGAAGGCCAAGTTGAGTAGATATCCGGGAAGGTGTGGGACACGTGTCACAAACAAGTCCCGTTGAAAAGACAAGAGTGTCAGACAACAAACAAACATTTGTTATGCAAAAAATATGAGTAACGGGTGCCACCTGTACCGCACGACATGCTCATCAATGTCGCATCTGGTGGTGACTTTCTGTGATTCATCCATACAATTTATGACTGCTATTTTGACTTATGTGTCAAGTGGAAGATGTTTCGGCGGATAATGGAAACTGGTTATTCTCTGGCGTTGTGGGTTTTTATTTTGGGGAGGTGAGATATTAAATATGGGCGAGGGTAGTCATCTGGATCGGATGAAACCGACTGCGCAGATATGTGGTTCGAATCTACCTGCCTTGTGGGATGGCCTTCCACGTTCTGAGGCAGTCTGATTAATTTGTGGTGGTAGTGAGTTTGATTCAAGGTCGTTCATATACCACAATATGGGGTTGCTTGCTTATATCGTATGTCTATCCAACTAACAGTTACTGAGAGCCCTAATTAAACAGAGACAATGCCTCAACGTCACACACAGAGCTAATGACAACGCCTAGACTAACACCAGCAGTGGGCTCCAGACCAGGAAACATTGTCTCTTTGTAATGATGAGAGATATTTTGCGGGACAAGAAGACAAGAGAGTTTTTCTGTGTTGGAGCATTCTGTCAATACCGACAAAAGAACCCAATTTACATTGATTACGAGTTATGAGGAATATGAAATCGATGTCAGAATGCGGAAGGACACATTTTTCCATTTGTTACTGAGAATAAAAAACGTTATCAACACGCTGTAATTAATCCGGATGATTTCTACATTTCCGGACTTGAAATCTTCAACACCATTGTTCAACAAATCGGATTGCGACATTCAATCACATTTATTTTACAATTAATGCTGTAATCCCCAAGGTACAAGTTGACAATTCTGATCATTACTTTGGCTGTTTTTAGTATAATGATGATGGAAAATGATGTTCCCAAAAGCGAACGACAGCGAATGATGCAACAGAATGACGCCAACGTGCTAGGAACCATTTCACATACAATCAGAGTGACGAAAATAAACACAGATTAGATAATCCGCCCCATGCAGACTTTATATTTTTCAGTGTAAAGTTTAAAAAACATCCGATGTGTGCCCCAGGCAATAAAAAATATATTTTCCCTTTTTACTGCATACTACTCATATTAATGCCACGAGATGTAACACAACAATTGTTTATTCAATTAAATTCATATTTACTTAACAACTCTCCCGTAACAGCACCCAAAGCGTTGCTGTGTTTCAATACAGGAGGAAACACGTTACTGACTCACACGGAAAGGAAAACTGCCAGATATCTCAACGAAAATGTATGACATGAATTTTAGTTTCAGTTTGAAAGAAATTATCTGTAGTTTCTGGATGTGACAAAACGACTTGAAGTGGTACCAATACCATCAAGTAAAGTAGGAAAATGGTCAATCTAGAATGTAGAACACTATACTTGTTCACAAATATTGACAAACGAAGAATGCATCTTGCGCGTAAACAATTCAGAAAGTGATCCATGTTATTGCTGAGACCAATGAGTGAGTGAGTATGGTTTTTCGCCGCTTTTAGCAATATATCAGCAATATCACGGCGGGGGACACAAGAAATGGGCTTCACACATTGTACCCATGTCGGGAACCGAACCCGGGTTTTCGGCGTGACGAGCGAACGCTTTAACCACTAGGCTACCCGACCGCCGCTGAGGTTTCGAATTTAATATACTTGCATTGAATGAAAGCCTATGTATCGCAAACACAGTTGGTTTGGCTACATTCTACAATGACATAATTACAAAGCAAATGCGAGATCTTTGGTTATAGGGGAAACGATCAGTGATGTGGTATTGGTTGAGCCTTATGATCATCAGGACGAATGTTTTGGATCCGTAGAGATGGGTCTTAATAATTATGCATGTTTGCTTTTTGCTGACATCCTTCTAACGTACATACCACTATTACTGGAAATAAAGTAGGAACCGCAATGAATTACGTTAAGCATTTGCCACACGGTCGGATTTTCGAAAGATATGCTTCTGAATAAATATTGTCTTTCCTGGTAATGGAGACATCAGCAAAATTTTGGTCTAAAGTACATTCGATACCACAGACGAAGCAATCAGAATGCACGATTCTAAAAATATCATGATAGAATGTATGGAAAAATCCTTTGAATGCAAATAAACTTAAGTTTGAACTAGCACAAATCCCTTAAGTTGTTTTGGTGACGTCATTTCCGGTTTGATGACGAAATTTGAGTAAAAATCGTCAGAACAGAACAGAACAGAACTTTATTTACGCTCAGGCCGGGATCCTCGGCATATGAGGTACAAATTTGCAGACAGTAGCTGGCGGGATGATTCACATGGAAGACTTTACAGTTTTCATAACGACATTACAGAATGTAAAGAGTTTCTCAACAACATTTATTTTTTTACAATTAAAAAGTTCTTTGAATTTAAACATATTTGGGTTCTTAGCATATGAAATTGGAACAAATATATTCCGTTGGGGTTTGAAAAAAGGACAAACAAATATATAATGGAATTCATCACCAACGTCGCTCATGTCGCAGAGTTTACACGTTCGTTCATTGACAGGGATTTTGTGCCACCTACCTAGTTCAATAGGTAAGTGGTGGCACGAGGTTCTAAACAGAAGGAATTTTCCAGCCAACGAGAAAGGGATAACTAATAAATACTTTTCAAGGACGAATTCAGTTTTAAATATGCGATATGTGATACCTTTAGTAGAATGTGTAATCTCTGCATTCCATGTTTGAGTTGCTGTATCAGATAATCTTAACGACATGATAGATTTAAGGACATTAGGCGAAATTGCTTGTTGGCTTAACCAATAGAAACTGAAGCCTGTTTCATTGAAAATACTTTCCAAACATTTTATCCATTTTTTACAGCTATTGTTTGTACAGACTTCATTGTATAACATGTGATATAGAATTCTTGATAACTTTTGTTCTTTGCCAGATAAGACCTTACCCCAAAAACATACCATTCGACATTTGATAGAATTACTTAAAAGGTACTCTTCCAAGTTCTCCAAACAACATGTATAAAGGTGTACTTTTCTTAATGGGAAGTAATTTACGTAGAAAGTTAAGGTGAACAGATTCAATTGTTTACAATTTTCAAACCCCCAGATTTCACAACCATATAATGGAATTGGCTTTACCATAGCATTGAAGAGATATAATTGACATTTTATGGACAGATTCAATGTTTTACTTTAACGTAATACAAAGTACATGGCCTTAGTGACAGATTCACAATTTGCTTTTATAGAAGGTTTGAAAGAGTTTTTATTTGTAAAGTGACTTCCAAGATATTTATAATCAGTGACATATTCGATTTGTGAGCCATTTAATAATATATGTTTACTTTTGTCTCTTTTTGTACCACCAAAAACCAGTCTATCTGTGCATCATCCTTCCGATCCGGGCACTAATTGCAATGTTTACGTGGGACATGGTCGAAACGTTTCAGATTATATACATGACATTGTTTGTCAAAGACTTTTAATATCTTTTCAAACGAGTGTAAGATGTTTTGCATTTCCAAGAACTAGAGAGCTAGTGACTTTACACATTTACATTTATTGAAAATAAAGTCAAGTGTTATATTTCCTTTGCCTAGATTTAGGATTGGTTATTGTGAATATTAATCTTGAATTTGCCTGGACACTGACTAATCCGGACCTCTGTTATTAGGGAACAGGACATTGATTTATGGACTGATTTATCAAGTCAGTTCTGATTATTTCGGGCATCCCGCACTCTGGATGTTGGACTGACATTGTGGGACAAAGGATTTATTTTTTAATAAAATGAACGCTCCTTAATCCGTATAATTGTTAATACATACCCAACATGTTGATCAGCCAGCACGCATTTTAGAGCAGTTAATAAAGGGTTTCGTTTTGTTTGTTGTTGATGGTCTTACTCAGCGACGTTCCAGCAATGTGGACCAGACAATCAAGTGATTTATTTCATGAGCATCAATCTACGCAAATGTGATTGATAACAAGGCCATGGATCAACCAAGTCAGCGAGCCTGACCACCCGATCCCGTTAGTCACAAGCATGGATTGCTTAAGACAAATTTCAACCCGATCTTCACGGAGTGGTCCAAATGAATTGCTTGGAGCTTTGAACGGAAACAGACACTACAAACAAAAACACGTTGCACGACGTAATTTCTGAACGAAGCATTCGTATAGATTTGTTTACAAATTCTTCTACCTATATAACAAATATTAAAACACCTGTTTTTTAGGAGGGGAAACCTGAAACAAACCTGACATTGACATCCATTTAAACAACAAACGGTGCAGTCATTGCTTCATACAAACAACTTAATTGGATAAATTGGAACAGCTGTTGCAGATGTGCTGGCTGAAAATGTCTCTGCACGGGATTTCTCCCTGAAACGTCCAAAAGATGTTCGATAGGGTTAAAGATCAGGCCAATAAGCTGCCATTTGTATGCATTCTGTTGCAGGAACACTGTGGCCACTCCTGCTGTATGAGGTCTTGCATTGCCGTTCTGCAAGATGGCTCCTAAGTCAAATAGCATCACGAGCTGGTTCGACAAGTGGATGGAGAATGTAATCCCGGTATCTTACATTTGTACGATTACAGCGTTATACAACCCCTGCTCGAAACCTTTTTATCAAGGTTACAATATTCAAGGCCTCAGTAAAGCTTCCAAAGTTTTCAATGAACTGATCGAAGACGTAGTAGCACAGCTGAACACTGTGACTTTATATTGTTTCCTGATTGTACTGACATTTGTATAGGTGGCAGCACTCAGTTGTAGCCTTAATGCACTGGCAGTGATGGATCACTCTGGCAAAACTTGGAGGACAACATTACGACCATCTACTCTCGATGTTGCCTGAGGTCTACCTGAACGTGGTCGATCTTGTCAGTGGAAGCTTTGCCATTGTCTGTGTATGACAGGGGTCGACTTCTGCAGACGTATTGCCACTTCTGTAATGGATATGCTATCCTGGAGCCATCCTTCTGCACTTTCCCAATGTAAGGCTCTGCGTGGGCGTGTTCCAGTGATAAAATACAAAGGAAACAATAAAGACCAATTCATGCGACGAATCGTCATCACAGTCATAAAACGATCAAAGAAAAATGAAATTAGCATTGCTGCAAACTGTCTTTGAAGTTTTAAGCTGTGAATATAATATACCAAACTACTCTGACATAAATTGCATTTCCTTTGTGACGTCGCAGGAGCATTGTTCGAGACATATAACAACCACGGGGCGTAACGTTAAAGTGACAATGACATTAACAAATAATTATTACACCACCCATCAAACACCAACCAAATTCTATGAGGTCCAACCACTCACCAAACGTTGGCCCAGCGTTACCATGCTATCTGTGAACACACCATGATAAATTTATTTCGAGTGTCATCTTTACTGAAAAAGTTATTGCCAATTAGTTGAACAGCTTGGAGCCATCAGGGCCAATGTCATGTGGAGACCATTTTGAGAAAAGTAAGAAAAACCACAACCTTATGCCTGCTAATGAACATTTTTTATTCGTCGTCAAATTCCTAAACTTTAACTCATTCTGACAGCAAAACTTAAGGTTGCTAAAAAAAACCATTCAAAATAGGGAAATAAACTTACGTTTTTAATTGGTGTAAGGGCGGAAAGGGCCAATGTCTGTCTGCATGTTGGCTCTTTTTACCCTCAGGCAACCAACTTTGTGGAAACAGCTGACACATAATAATAATGTTTCCAAACTTTCAAAATCTCTTGAACACACGCGGAAACGATAGCTAAAAGGGCCAACATATAACAAAGTGACTTTGGCCCTTTGGGAACTTGACTTTGGCCCTTTCAATTTTAGGTAGTTTCAAAAACCTAAATATTTCAAAAACATTTCAATGAAAACATCTAATAATTTTTCTACTAGCAGACAAGAACTCATAAATGCTATTTATGCAATAATATGCAATAAAGGCCATTTTGGCACCTTTTGGCTCTAAGCTCTTTACTTATATAACGGATCGATGCGCATGATGTCAATCACTGGATTGTCTGGTCCAGACTCGATTATTTACAGACCGCCGTCATATAGCTGGAATATTGCTGAGTGTGGCGTTAAAGAACAAACCAACCAACCAACTTATATAACTTTTTTTTCTTCAAAATATTTTCTTTTATCTTGTCGGGATTTTAAAAAAGTGATTTAATAACTATGTTTGTGTCTTCACTGTTTAGCTCCTTACAACAGGCACTTTCTGAAGAAAATATTCTTTCGTTCTATTTCTCATTGATTTGGTATTCTACCATGAATGTGGACATTTTTCCATTCTAATTGATAAAGTAATACATACCCTGGATGCTAACATGTAAGGATGTGTAATGTAGCACTTTTGTCGTGTAAATAGAGGTTATCACGCGAGTCTGTTTGGGGCTGCTAAATATCCTCTATAAGGAATAAAGATTGGATTTAGCGAGCCTGGCGAGTATAATGTTAGGTGGTCCTTTTGCTGATGATCATGAATAGAGCTGTTCTAAATTTATGTAAATTAACGCTCAATAGATTAGTTTCTTGATTGTAGTTGTCTTAAATGTTGTGTAGTAATTTGCTTTTCTAGAGCTGGACAAGGAACCATGACCACAGTTAGATGTACGTATCTTACAAAGTCTGTGACAAACGGCTGAAAAAAGGCTGTGGCTGTGGCGTGTCTACATGTTGCTGTTAGCAAACATAACCATATCCACTTTCGTCTTACCTGGGTTTGTTTTACTTTTGAAGCCCAATTTAGTTTCCCATGGCTGTCGTAGAGAAGCATCATACCTTGGGTGCCCCATATGAATTCAACTGCGAAAGACAGATCTTTTATGTTCATCTTCCGGAGACACCTGAGAAAAAGCCATCAACTATGTCTCCCGGATGGTTACAGTTTCCGGGGCAAGTGTGGAGATACAAAGGAGGCACAGGAAGAAAGCCTCGGATAATATGTCTGGAGCCTTTTCACAAGCAATGATACTAATTATACGTATTGTTAACATTTACCTTGAAACCTCACCTTTATCATACGTTTATAAATAACAAACTAAATTTACAAACTTTATAAAAAGCTATATAATCTAATCGTTATAAGATTACTGACAGCACAAATATAGCAGTTCGATCATAGTCGGTGTTACAGAAGATGTCCTAGATCGGTGCATTAATGATTTGATCATGGTATCAAATCAGTAACAGAAACCAATATTATAAATCTTCTAATCTTGAATAGCCAGATTCGATCGCCGATTAGGGAAGACATGAGGCTGTCCGTAATAACTACTATTAATCGCTCCTTATCAATGACAGTTGTGCTGACTATGCTATTTGTAATCATTACCAGGAAACAATCTCTCACCGACCCTCTGACTGTAAGTATATTATTGATGAGGATACAATACTAGACTGGCAAAAATCCTTTAATTAATAATCTTCAAAATAAGGTACTATTTCTATATGTTAGTCCTTTAACGTTCATTGAACACGGCACTGGCTGAAATACTAATACCACGTTTCTCTTGACATTGACATTGACAGAACTTTGCACTACACTTTTTTTAATTGTACCTGACAGAAAATATATTGATTTTGTAATCTGATTGTGAAAAGTGTAATTTAGCTCATCATGTGCCATATCAGAAAAGTATTCCCTCCTCGTGTAAGATTCACATTAATTTATATGGATTAGATATATTAGAGAGAGTGAGAGAGAAGTACGGAAAGAAGGAGACTAACAATACTAGGCTAAAATGCGAACAGTGATCATAAAAAAAATGTATGTTTCTCTCTGTCTTTAAAGACGTCACTTGCTTGGTGCTTTTGTCATCGATCATCATTAACACGCTTCACAATCAAGTCAACAGCCGGGGAGACCTATATACAGCAATGCCTGACAGGTGACACTGACACAGACACACATGTCGGTATCAGATCAGGTTTTCTATACGGAGGTCCAAATCAAGACAGATTTGTATTAAGTCGTCACCATCACTTGCGGAAAACGTTCCTACACTTTTTAATTCCTTTCTTTTTAATCTGTTTTCTTTGAACTTAAACTACAGCCATTGAAGTGCACTTGGTAAATTGACATCATTCGTAGCGGGACATGATCATGAAAACGCTACGTATATAACTGCAATGACTCGAAAATGACATTTTGAGGAACATTTTCGCTAGATTTAATAGATGTACATTTTCTTTTGTAATTTTAAAATAAGATTTTGGTTACATGAATATCGAACTAATTGCACAAGTTAGACATGCAATTACTTTTAACGCATGGTGGGGTACCTTTAATGGCTGAACATTGGGTCATACTTCACTACCAATCTGAACACATTAGTGATATCTCAAAGGTTGCATGGTTGCATGCAGTAATGATGTTCATTGGTCTGTATTTAGAATATTTTATCTTGGGTAAAGAAGTCTTTTTCTTTACTTTTAATTCTATAATCTGATTTGTCATATGAACAAGGGACGTGAAGATCCGGGATACAATAGGTCATCAGCAACCCATGCTTGTCGTAAAAGGCGACCAACAAGATCGGGTGGTCAGGCTCGCTTACTTGGTTGATGCATGTCATTGTATCTCAATTGCTAGGACCGATTCTCATCATGTAAATCACTGGGTTGTCTGGTCCAGACTCGATTATTTACAGACCGCCATCATGTAGCTGGAATAATGCTGAGTGCGGCGTTAAACAACAAATATACAATAATATTAAAAAGGTTTCATTTTATCGTACTTGGTGCACTTGTGAACTAAACTTACCTCAACTTTAAAGCTCATGACGACGGTGACGCTGCAAATGCCTAAAAAATGTGATGTTATACATTGGCAAGGATATATACAGTGAAGAGATTGGGGGTGACTTAATGAAGAATATTCAGCACTGTTCAGTAAGAACACAGGAATGGTGATGAAACTCTGTGAATCAATGTGTATAGGTTACACTCCACTATTTCTTTACTCGTATCAGCTATACTGGTATGAGATATAGCATGTATTGTCACACCAAGGTTATAATCTAAATACTATTCTTTAAGGAAAAGTGAATGCTACAGAAAGGACTGACTTAGAAATATTAAAATCCGTTCACGAATCAAAGTCACCCTCTGGCATATTCCCAAATTTTTAGTGCACACTGTCGCTTAAACTCTCTTGTATCTAATGTTTGGTTATTTGCTTATTTGTACTTCAGTGTGCTCTTAAACAAATAAAACTACTTTATTCCCTGTGAATTTTATTTATGTGGACTGGTTTTCCACATGTATTAAGGGTCGCCTCCGTGGTCTAGTGGTAGAGCGTCAGCCCGGAGAGCGGAAAGTTCGGGGTTCGATCCCAGGCCGCGTGATACTAAAAGACGTTAAAAGATGGTACTTGTTGTTACCCTGTCTGGCGCTCGGCATTAAGGGTCTAAAACAAGGACTGGTCGGCTCGGTGTCAGTATACTGTGTCTGAGTGGGGTATTCATGTTAAACTGCGGCATGGTATCTCAGTGGGCTAGCACTATAAATCGGCATCAGTCCGGACTAGTACAAGCAGCCACACAAACACACACACGTACATGCACGTCGCTATATAAGTGCAATAATCTTGGACGCGACGTTAAACCCAATTTCACCTCACCATCACATGTATTAAGTCGCGATTAAATGTTATTTGATAGCAACGTGGTTTATTAATCGAATCTGTTAAGCTCCTCTCAATGGCAACTTTCTAAAGAAAATATTCTGTCGTTCTATTTCTCATTGATTGGGTATTCTAACACGAATTTGGAAAATATCCGATTTTTACTGGTAAAATAATAACCACTGTGGATTGGAACACCTGTTGTCACAGGTGTGTCACCGGGAATGATGTGTCTTTCTCAATAATGTCTCTGTAATCATTTTGTCGTCATGAGAATAGTCAAGTAGAAAGATAGGGTCCCCATGTACCCGAAAGATATGTTTCTTAACTGTTTATTATTGTCACTAAAATTGTATACATGGACGTATAAAATCGAAGCTTGACATATATTTTTCGATGTCATATCACCATTAAAATATCCGTTTATTTGGTCTAACAATATCAATTCAGGTTGTGTGGGCCATTCTCTTTGAAATTTGGATATTCAAAGGTAGCCTCCCCAGTTGAGAATATACCATAAGTTGAGGGTTGAAGTTCAAGGAAGCATAGAATCCCTCTCTCTATAACATGAGAATACCCAAATTCCCATACAGACCCATACAGTGGAAGAGGTGCATTCATAACACCAAATGCTCTTATCAGACAATCATATGGGAGGTTAAATAACAGTTCTAGCATCTTTCAGTAAACAGTATAAAGCCCTGTTAGCGTTCTCACCCAAAGTTTTAAAGGCGTGAGCACATGTTCTATTTTTATGAAAATTGATGTCGACCGTTTCTAAGAGACTATTGTCTTACTTGAAGGGTGGACAGATGATTGATATCGATATCAGGTGAATAGAAAAATATGCATTCGTGTAGGGTGTGGGATCATTAGAGACATAATCATGAAGTGAACTTACTAAAAGGATCAAACTCAGGACTGCCAACGTTAGTCCAGCGTTACCATGCTATCTGGGGACACAGATTTATTTCGAATCTCACCATTAAATAACTATTGTTTCTAAGTGACTATTGTCTTACTTGAAGGGTTGAAAGATGGGAAAAGGGGAACACTTGGTACCATTACTGATTTTCTGTGGTCCATTCAGATCATTTTCGCATCTATTGTGACCTTTACGCAAACTTTTAATCCATTTCTCTGGATATACTAAACTGGTGATTCTCTTGCATTGACAGTATATATTTATTATACCTAACATTTGCACTATCAAACGTTTTCATTTCATTCAATAACCAGAGAATACATTTATTGACTTCTCGAGATAGAGAGGGTTTACTCCAAATACAAACGTTTCATCTCATATAAAAGAAGTAAGAAGTGTAGAAGAAAACAGCCAACAGTCCGCGTTAGAACATGGACATCAACTCCGCTGTGAAGCATGAAAGATTCCATATCATTGAGAACAATCAAAAAGAGCAGAGGTGAGACCTTTAACATCTTCTATCGTGACATTATAATTTAAATTGATTACAATACTGGAAGTTGCCGTTGTCCAGTTCTTCCGTATCATCAACTGTCACTGTCATTATACTCTGTTGATTCCTTACAACAATCATCAATATCCCAATGCGTGAACATGGGAAGCACATTGGGAAAACGAACACATGGTCTTCCACACTTCTGTCCATACATGTTGGTTTACCTAGACATTTGGCATGGCAAAAGCGCCCCTGGCTGGATGAGCATGCTTTGTGTTTCGCATACATCTATACATCAATGATAACTAGTGCTATTTATTCTTGCTTTAACTTGCAAATATTAATTGGCAATGTTAACTCATCTTTTGCGCTTACTGGGTCTATGTTACGTATTGTCTCTTCGTTATCCACACAAGAAAAAATACCCATATATACAAAATATACAATTTTGTATATTTGATATTTCCAAAATATACAATTTTGTATAGTTGGTATTTCCAAAATATACAATTTTGTATATATGGTTAGATTTTACCACTGCTTCATTCAATTTCCTCACCTCTTATAGAATGTTTCACATAATATGTGGTTGCAAAGTTTACTAATGATACCGAACAGTATAATTATTGCATGTGACAATAATGCTTTAATACTATTTTCATTATGACAACTATATGATGTTATGAAATAATTTGTATTTCGTTATGTTTTACAGATTTTAATAACAGTTTGATCAATATAAAATGCGTACGCCAGCAACAAGTAGTTGAAAGTAGTTTTAAACATTGATGTTTATCGTTCCAAAGCTCTGTTCTCCAGCTCAGTTCATCTTTGTTTACGAGAACGTTTTTGATATGGGCAATTTTCTTCTTTCGGGACATTGGAGCAGTCATAATATTCATAACATCATAAATATTAAGATTACAGGCAATTTTAACAACTTTAGTACTCCATGAACTTTTACATAGTAACCATTTTCTTCATCAAAGCGTTACAAGTACTGTTATTAATCTTTGGGTAGTCTAAAAACATTAGCATGTAATGTAACAAACGGGGAGGAGAGACCCATGTCTCCATTAGTGGCTATACATGGAGGTACCGTTACTAACACCAAGAAATAATTTACCGGCTCTATTTTGGATTAGATTAACGTTTTATCCTCATATACCAGAGCCATAGAACATTACCGGCTCAACAAGACTTTCATACAGTTTCATAAAAAACATCATAAGACATACACCCAACAGAATAAGACAAAGCATGGCTGGCAGAATTGTACAACTCTTTCACAGTTTCACATATCTAGATGCTCGTCAACCCGTAGTCCCAGATAACGATATGATTCTACATAGACCAGTGTTTGCCCAGCGTAGAGGAATCTGGTTAATCTGTATCACTTAACGAGTGGTGAATAGCTTACTCTGCCCACAGTCGAGAGCAGCACAGTAATTAGTAGTTTAGACCAGGCGAATACACTGGTCACACTTGACTGGTCTGTCTGATGATTCGGTCACCTGCCAAATGGGATGTCTGACAATTGGGTGTGAACCTTACAGAGGAAATTATTTTATGAATGCGTCACGTGTTTCAAAAGAGATGACCATTATCTAAGTAAAATACTTCTAAGATCATAAAGGACATAACATTTAATAAAGTGAAATTCATTTTCGACAAACTTTAATGAACAATTTTAAAACAGTGCGGGCAAATTCTATTTTCTAAAAGGTTTGGGGGGTTGTAAATCGTCCTGTTTCGATCCAGATCTAAAACTAGCTAAAATGCGACGGTGGTCCCTGTATTTAAAACATAAGGAGCAACAACGTTACGATCATGAAAGTTCTTAATGTATTGCCCTTTTGTCATTTGACATGCGTTCATTGTAAACAAGGATTAGTGTGAAAGGATTACTAAGTTTGTCATCCAGTATAATGCACTTCCTCGATTAGCATAATTAGAACAGAGTTTGTAATTAGTTATATCCTGACTCCAGTTAACCAAGGCAGCTACATCAGTTGTGATTTATGAATTTGTGGAATCTTAATGAAAATAACGACCGCCTGTCACAAAAATGCAAACGAACATTGAACACGCACAGTTGCAGATTTTCCTTTCGTACATTTGAGGGTGAACGTGAACGAAGCCGTGCAAGATGCTTTACAGCGATTTGTCTTCAGAACACATATTGAGCTCAGGTAAGTTTATTAATGATGATATTTTCATCCATTCATAGATATGGCGATCATGAGCGCTGACACTATATGTATTCGCAATAGAACATTTGGAAGACTAGACACAAATTGAGTCACAATATGACAACATCAAATCAAAGAATTTGTTTAATGCAACAGATTTAAGGCATTGAAATTGTACATTATTATAAAATACATGAGTGTCGCTACGTCTCATGTCAAATACATCAATGAATTCTTTATAAAAAAAATTATTTTAATATTACTATGAATTTATAGCTAAAATTATGGAGTCTTGCATGTCGAGCCAACAAACTATAGTACATATTATTCACCTTGGAATTTCTGTTTACTGTGCTTGCGGTAGGGTCAACCCTATTCCCAAAATGGACAGTTCCAAATACTACTGCATAAAATATTAATGCCAATTTGGAGAAAATTACCAAATGAATGAATGCAAGTAAAACTTAATCCAGGGAAAAAGAAAACTGTTCAATATCACGTCAAAGTGTGCCCAAGTGCAAAACCTAATCTTAAAATGAAAGGACTTTGGTATTAATATTTCAGTCAGATTATGATATTGGCGAGTTAACGAGGTAAGCCCTATGATTAATTGTCTTAAATACCTTTCTGGTGTCCACCGCCGTGAACCATACTCAATCACTCAGATAAATAACCCCTTTTACATAAGTCATGAACAAGCATATATATATTGCCAATATTTTGCTCCCATGTTTTGGATAATTGTACCAAAGAAAAAGAATTAATCCTAGATCGTCTACACATTAATTCATTACGGACGCTGAAATAATGCCGATGAGACGTTAATTTTTACCTCGCCCACTCACTGATTACGGACTATTTGTGGGCCAATAAGAGGTACAAGCCACGTGAAAATGTAGAGTGAGACCAACGTAGCCATTACACCTTTTTACAAGATGGAAAACATCTTTGCTGTTAGTGATTACATATAAAGAAATCTAACCAATTCACAGGCTATACGTTGTAGAACTGAATGCAAGTCATTCCTACCTGATACCATTAATAATTGGAATAGTCACCGGAAAAAGAGGATTATTAAACTTAGACAATGTTATATTCAGTTAAGCCATGATACCAGATTTTGTCACTTTAAACTTCCATCGGCTTAAAAAACACATCTCAGATAACACATCATGCATGCTCTTGTGGCTGTCACAATGGTACACTGCATTAATTTTTTACACATGCCCCAACTACAATATATTTAGAAACGATTCTATTCTAAAGGTTAAGTGAGTTTCTAATCAGTGGTTTATTGGAAACAATTTGAACAGTGCTTAATTTAGCTATTTTGAAATCGGCCATGTACATCCGACGTTCGGGTGGATTTGCACATATATAATAACTAGTAGTAAGACTTAATACATACTTTGAGACACGTATTAAGTATTAAAGAGTTAAATAACTTTTCTTAGGAAACCCCTTTCCATCAACCGCACTGTTGACCTATCTTTTTTGTTCTGTTTTGATGTATTGATGTATTATTTAATACAATATGTATATCTCCCCTCATCCCAATGTTAATAAAAGGAAGCTTGGTGGGGACTTTTGGGATATAAGAAATGAATACAGACTGCCATATTGTCTGAATGTCTTAACAATCACCGGGTGTGACCACGTAGACAGGATATCATTCGGGTTTCTCATAATTACTCCATGAGCATGCTTGGTATTGTAGCTTGGGGATATTAAATGTAAGTTTGTTATCAGAGGAGATTGATAGTGAACTTTTAGTACCAGTTAGATATGATATCTATATGACTTCTTTCTGTTTGACAAAGGATTAAGGGTATATGTGAGGGTAATCCTTCCACGCTGATGAAAGAAAGTCACTCTACTAGTTCATGTAATCTACGTCAAATAAGATCAGAACACATGCATTATTACAACATACTCAGGATACCAATAACAACGAAATGTACAAATTAACAAACATGATCAATATTATTATTACATGTTAATGACATGTATGTAAATATAGCTATATAAACATATGTTTAATTTTTCAGCTTGTGTGAAGTCGTCCATAAATACAAGAAAACGTATATTTTCCCAAAATTATATTACCCTCAAAAGGGCAATTATATTCATGTTACATTTTTTCATCCCTTTTTTAATTCGAATGACGTAACATTTATGTTACTTTGATTTTATTAGACCGATGTTGTTGTTACAGACCCAGGGATTGACTAGGTTCATTACATGTCATAAAAGTGCCGGGACATAATATGGTGGCAATACATTCTCTAATTAACACCTGTCACAAAGGGACGGGCAATTTGGGTTTGTCCTCAGGGAATGTGTTATGCAATTTGTGTATTCACGAAATAACATTCAACAAATTATGTACATGGTCCTGTGATGTAGGATTGATGCATTCGTACTTTTTATAAATAAATGAATTGCATTTTTTTTCTTAACCGTGTGCGAAATACGCATAAAGTCGGAAAGCGCAATTTAAATACTGACTTCATCCCAAACTAAATCACAAACCCTCTCTTATAATTTGTATATTATTCTATATTTTAATTATGTAAATCACGTTCCTGTCACTTTTAAAGTAGAATACGTTAGTCACTCAACCAATTCCATTATTATTTTCCCGAAGATCAAAGATTAAAGCAGTTATCAAGATTTATTTTCCATATCTTTAAAAATACTTAATCTTTACATTGAAACTGCCATCATGATGTATTATTATTATTATTATTATTATTATTATTATTTTTACTATTATTATTGATGTACATATGGTTTGCACCCAACCATGCGCGTGCCAAATTATACAGCGTCAAGCTTTTAGAGCGCCAACTAAGTTTTCCAAAGTAGAAATTAAGCCAAATGAATATATATCAAGTTTCCTTTTGCTAGAACATATGCATGCTGTTGTGTTTTTTCAAGGTAATCTTCGTTCTCGCATTGATAACAATATTTAAAGAACAAGTATTATAAAATATAATACGGGAATATATTACACACGTTATTTACGCATCCGGTTGCTCATAATACAATTTTCCCCAAGGACTACCGTTTTACAAAACGCGATTTTCCGCGTTTCCGCCGAGATTTCACATTATAACAATGTATATCTACAATGAAACCGACAGCTCAGAACAAACCAAATTCAACACTTTTAAGTAGTGATAAAATAGTTTTCATCCTCTGTGCAATCCACTCTGTTGGCATATGTGCACGAGAGCATGTTACAAAACACATCGCGGCCTCCCCGTAAAACAAATCCAAGCTCAAACACTTTCAATACAGAAGTTACCGCCAAAGCAATCGCCCCCGACAGCTAATCCCCTCTGTGCATTTGACCATAAAGTCTACTTACATACCAAGCACCGCGCCAGGAAAAGTACCAGACGCCTCAACCGCCCACCCATCAATATCATTGCAAGGACAGTATGTACTCCCGCTAACAGTGTGGAGTACTAATTAAACCTTCCAGTAATGTTACCCGCCACTAAATCAGTTTTTTGTAACTTGCTGATACTTTTTTGCACATACAAAACATTTATAGAGCAATACATAGCAATTATCCTCCTTTACCAACATATACAAAGAAACACAGTGCTCAACTTAAAACACTTCAATTTGCACATATATCATAATTATACACAAATACATAATAATTATCTCCCTTTACCAATATATACAAACAAAACAAATTTGGATATACCATATATACAAATTTGTATATTTTGTATATGTCATATATACAAACTTGTATATTTTGTATATATCATCTTTCCAATCTTGTATATCCTTTGGAAATATCATCTTTCCAAAGGATATACAAGCTTGTATATATGGATTTTTTTTGCAGTGCCAAGTCTAACTCTTCTAGGAGATGCTTATTTATAATACAGAAATTCCTTAGATTGCTTTTCCCATCCGAATAATACATTCAGAAGTGCTCGACATTCAAGTATCTCAGCCATATTACAGCGGGTGGCACGGAAGAGGTTGTAGACATGCTACATGAATTACCAATGTTTCGTATCAGAAGGTTAAATAGTAATATATATGAAACTGGCTTCTTTGTTAACAATTTCAGAAATCTACACGCTGTCATATTTTCTTTAAAATGCACACATCACATACTAAGGGATTGTGGGGTTACACAACCGTTAATATTTACTTCCGTTATATTCTAGTCAAGTACCTATGAGATGAATCTGTCCATAACACACGGACGTGACACGATTCCCACCCTGTGCGTGATCTTTGTGCCAACGGCACCTGTGCATGCCATGGAAGCAATACGAAGAGCAGGTGGCCTTACACCTGTGGCAACTCCATGGAACTATGCCCAGATTTAATTCATGTTTTAAAAAGCTTACTACACTGCATAATATTGACATTGTCTCCTTCTTGCACATTCACACAACGGATCTTTTTGCCTTGCTCTGTTCATCGATCTTCTATGTAGAGTTGATTAAGTGAGGGTTTGTAAAGATTATCCATTTCTGGTGTCCCAAACTGTGACATTGCTGGAATATTGGGGCATAAATAATTTAATTACTCACCATGAAAATGCAACATACATATGCAAATTAAACCACTGAATATCTCAATTAGATAAATTCAATTTGTAGATTGAACGCATGAATATTATATACCATGATGCTTGAAACATGTTTCCATGTTCCTGAAAGAGCTGACTTAAAGTCTCGGATTGACTGATTGTAACCCATGAGCTTGACAAAGCAGTATGGATATCGTTACACATACATGTCTTACAGTTAAAAACGAATTGATTTCAACTTTACGCTTATACTCTGTTTTCCGTACATTTTTGGCTGAATTCCAAACGTGAAATTAACTTCCTTGTGACATGTTTATGTGTTTTCGAAGACTTTTTACAAACTCTTACACAAGAAAAACGTCACCATATTACATATGACCACCATTCTTTGCCGAAGGTCTGACTGTTTTTGCGTTCCACGTTCTTGACTGCTTCCTGGAGGTTTCTACTTGAACTGTAAAGGCACTTGTGGGGAATGCAGGAGTGGCGTTATTGCTATCTTGCGAATCTCCTTTCTCCAACAGCGGAAATCATGGATTAACCCCAGTTACGTGGGAATAATCACATTTCAAACTGATGACGTGATTGAACTGTCCGCGCCTGAAATTATTCCATTTGTACCAATTCTGAGTAAAGTCAAATAGAAATATGTGTTTCTCATCAAACATTGTCCCTTAATTCTACTCTTAATTGACTCTTAATTCGGTTAATTGCAATTGGTACTCTGTTGGATCAAGCAATGAAGCTCGAGATTATGATACTGCGGGGCATAATTTCTAGAGCCGCAATGTTTCGAAGCAATCTTACAAGCAAGTTTATGATTTTTGGCAGGAAATAAAACATAAAATACAAATTGGACCAACTTGCCTATTTTAACGAAAACGTGCTGATTTCCATTTTCATGTTCATGCAACCAATGAAGAACCAACTCAGTTTGTTTCGTTTTGTATGTGCAGATTATTTCTTTTTCAAAACACTGTTTTACAAAGTTAGTTTGAAATCCACATGCATTCATCAAGGCCAGGAAGATCCGAGTTAGAATTGGCCTTCCCCAACCAATGCTTGTCGTAAGAGGTGACGACACATGTGATAAGCGACCAATGGTAGTGGGTGGTCAGGAACGTTGACTTGGTTTAGGCATGTCATTGTATACCAGTTGCATAGATCGATGCTAGATTGTCAATTACTGGATGGTCTGGTCCAGAATCGATTACTGACAGACCGCCGTCATATGGCTGCTTTAAACATCAAACAAACAAACAAAACCATCATGCTATGTAATACTAACCCCAATCTGCGTTTTCGACAAACTCAGCATTGGACTCATTTTGAATGTGTGAGTGCAAGGGTTAAATCGTGGTCTTTTATGAGCAAATATAATTGTGGAAAAAAACATAAAGTGAGTGAAATTTAGTATTCCCTGAAGGTTTCTTTATTACAATCAGTCGATCTCTAAGTGTTTGGCTAAGGAAATTGACTTTGGGGGAAGAGGAGCTCGCAGTTGTCCTGATGACTCCAGCCACCAACACTGAGCCAGGACCGACGGGCTATGACATTTATAAGGTAATAATATAAAATATGATGACTTTCGCCGCCTCCTACATCACCTACAGATTTCTGGCGCACTCATGCCCAACAGCGCTGGTATCAAGTGTTCCTGTGTTGTCCAGCATGTCAATCGAGGAGCCTCGTGAGCTGAATCCTTATATTCTACTTACAGAAGTGTCCCAGTCGTCTGAGGCAAACCGCTGTTACGTCAGTTATGCTTGTCAAATTCTGTGAACGTTGGTGCCATTCAGCATTCGTCTGGAGTTTGATGTTTGGCTTGTCAGCACTATTCTCTTGATCACGGCTTTTACAAAACTTGTAAACGTCTTATAATTAGACGTGCATTTGTTTGTCTTCTTCTCGCATTTAGCTGAGACGTCTGATATAAAAGAAACACAGTGTTGAAAGCGTTGATAAATCAAACAGAATACTCAAAAGTACATTTTACAGAATACGTGATGTTGCATACATCTGTGGTTTAGGTTTAATATACTAGACATGATGTCCCTTTCAAGCTAAATGTATAAACAACGTTTCATAGACTCGTCAGTCTACATGTGGTATAACTTCTTTGATAGGCATTTAGAAGTTGGAGTACTAGTAAGGATGACTTTCTTGATAACAGTGTTAGAACCTACACCGAAACGTCGCTCTTAAATGTAATAAAGAAGTTGTTTATCCCTACATCCTATCCTTACTTACATATGGAATGTTTACAATGAACGCTCATTCCAAGTTTTCAGACTTTCCTTTAGTAAAATGTTGACACATTGGTGCAAATACTTCAATGTATACAATGATTACGGTCATAATCGACAGATACATTACTCCGTGCATTTATCCTCAAGGGTGACATAGTTAGAGCTAATGATGGCTCAAGGTTTCATGGCCACAAGGCGGAAGGTTAGTGTTCAAGTCAGTAAGAAATAATTGCCATTTGACTCTGCAAGGCCTGTGGCTCTGACTTGACAAAGAGGTGTCAATGAATTCAAATATTTGACATGACAAAATGAAGAGGAAAAAGAATAATAGCTCATCTGATCAGACACATCTTTACACTGGTGCTGGTGATGAGTCATGTACGTATAGGTGCCATCTATTCATGTGGAAATATGTCCATTATAATAGTTCCTAATGCCTTTTGTTCTTAAATAACGGTTGCTACCAACTCCTATTCTGAGCGAATTAGTGAGTATGAGTAATGTCCTTAGGGCTCTATTTCAGCCATATTACGAAAGGGGTTGCAGATATGTCACTTGTATAACCAATGTTTTGTATCAGTCTAGATACTAAAAGTTGAATAGTACCAATGTTTAGGATCAGAGTAGGCACTAGCGTGAGGAGGCAACACTTGCTCCGCGTGGCTGCACCATCGTTTCAGAACACTCAATTTGTGAACACTACATACTTGACTCCTGATATCACAGAATGCTCCTTGTTTAAAACATCAGAAATCTGTGGGCAGTCATATTTCTCTTAATATGTACACATCACATAATAAAGGGGTGGGTGGTTAAGAGCATGGGAATACGTAGCAGTGGCTTAGTCGACAATTTATCTTAATATATCTTTAATGAGAAAAGTATTCAGAATTTTCATCTGGGCGAATACATTCAACAATTTACACTTAATGATGGTAAGAGAGATGCATATGAATTTCAGATGATGGGCTCATCCAGCTGAAGAATACGAAACAAAAACAAAAGACGTCATGATATAAAGCGCTATCATCTTCAATACTAGCTACTTGTTTCAACACAGAATACATCTGGAAATTGATCTTCAATAACAGCTGAAATATATCTTCGGAGTGTCCATCTTTTGTGGACAAATTCATATAACAATTGTAGATTGATGTCATGTGCTTTAACAAAGAACGCGGCGGTAGACAGAGGGAGCGATGCGCCCATCTTAGGGGGGAATCGGTAGGAAGCTGATAATATATACTATACGATATTGAGTAGCTGGGAGGCTGATGCCTCGTCCGGTAGCAGACAGGTCTCATAACTGAACGGATCAAAGTATTGGATCATCAAATCATCGAAAAGCAACTTAATCTTATGATGGACAGCAGTGCAGTGTCCTCTGAGAGCTTCAGTCTAATCCTTCAGACATTGTAATTTTATGTGAGTGAGTATTGTTTTACGTCCCTTTTAGCAATATTCCAGCCATATAACGGTGGGGTACACCAGAAATGGGCTTCAAACATTGTACTCATGTGGGGATCGAACCCGGGCCTTCATCGTGACGAGCGAACGATTTAACCACGACTACCATACCGCCCCTATTTTAAGGGTTCCTTCGTGCATAATATGTAAGTTGTCTTTCAGATAACTTTTGGGTCTGGGTGGCCCAGCCATGTGAGGCATGACGATTCAGACTTGTTTCCTTAGGGCGTGCTGGCATTCTAAGATTGCAGGGTGATGCCAAGATTCAGTCTACTCAGTCCTGTAGGGTTTGTTGTAAAACAATGTGATACAAGTGCAACACATAAATGTTCACTAAATACTTTACTCATTGACAGATGGGCCGTTCTAAATTCACCATGAGTGACACGTCATCCCCATATGACAAGATCGGCTTCCCCCTGCCCACAAGCTTCCACACATAAAGTCTCCGAATCATCGAAATCTGAAGTACCAAAAACATTTCCTTAGTCAGTCTTCAAACACACTGGCTGCTTATAATTAACATTCATTTTCTTCTTTGATCAGTGTTGGCAGCCAACAGTCGGATAGGAAATAGTCGGGTAACTATCGTGCAGCGAACAATTTTGTCATAATTTATATCGGGTTATGTAAACTAAATTAGTCCGGATATAAGGGTATCAGCATCCTGAGCCAATTAGTTAGTAATTAACATCGCACTGCCCACGGATGTCCTCCCTGATTGGGTGGTATGCTGCACAATGAAATCAATGGGGCTTCTGGAATAGTCCCCCTTAATCCCTTGTATCAATTCCTGTCTGTACGGACCAGGTATTAATTTTTAGGAAACAATCTTATGTTCCCGAATGTCAGAACTCACGCGGTCGTCAACTATCAGTTGACTTATGCTGTCATTATGTTGTAAATGTTGATCTGGAACGGTTGTCATATCTATAATCAGTACATACGCTTCCAATGTAATGAACTAGTAATGCGTTATTTGCAGTATATATTACTTTTGTCACTGTTCAGAGTGAAATACTTTTGCTTACAAGACGTATAATAGCTGCGTCCTCTTCTGTGATGCTTGGTATGTCGCATCACCCCCTGCAAGCATTTACATGAGTTTTGGCTTTTTAAGTGATGTAATTCAAGCATTGTTTGCAAAGCAGTGTTACAATATCGCTCACCAACACAGTTGACCGCACGCTTATCAGAACTTCCACCTTCTAATGCACCAACTCATTCACACAAACACTCATTCAAACTCGTGAAACGTTAAGAAAGTGTTAAAACTCAAATAGTAAAATACTGGAAAGAACACGAGTGAAACTACTTGGACTAATACATTTAGGAATCGATTGAATGTTAACGCAGTTGCTGATGAAGACCCAAGTGAAATCACCGAGGACATGAACCACATTGATGGTATAGACAAATGTTTACTTCACTGGGAAACAGAAGAATAACTACATTAAGCCATAAATCGTATTATAAAAGGAAAATAATATGGTGTTGATGAAATTATAATTGGAATGCTGAAAGCCCTAAAAAATATAATCATGTCTTCCAAACATTACTATTTAACAACGTTTTCCTTGACGTTTGTGTGTACCCTCTAAGGTTTGAGCAAAAGCAATTACGAAAAACGATACCATTCCGTAATCATATTAATATGTACAAATTTAAAATATTATCTTCAACTGTAAATACTGATTTGATAACAAGGTTACCTTGGTTTAAATATTATAAGTATTAAACATGGTGTATATTGCTGAAGTCGTCAGTCCATCGCAACAATGTAATTACTTACTTCCCACTGTAACACTTGTATATGGGCCAGAGGCAACAAAAAAAGCGGGATATATCGTAAAAATGTACACAGAGATCACAAGTCTCATCCCGTGAGTGACATAGAGCCAGGTGATTATTATACATGGAGCAAACCCACTTTAAAGCTATAATAATGGAAAATATCAACTTCTGTTGGCGTACATTGGGAATACCAAATGATTGTAATTGTTGTGTGTATTGCCTGAGTGACTGCCTCAGCACAATGCTACTGTTCTGACCGCTGTGCTGAAAAAGAGTTCGATATTTACTTATATTATCGAGTCTGTAAATAACACAGACGCACTAGAGTTAAACAGAGAATAATTGCGTTTCACCTATGAGAGACAGCAAGGCAATGTGCAGTCATCTCACTATCGGCCTTGCTTGATAACGGAATAAGGATACATCCCTAAACCTTGCCATTACAGTAAAATAAACAAGTTGTTATTCATAAATTGTGTCTACGTTATCAAAGAAACAAAGAAATGCCTGTGAAACAATTGGTTAAAAACAATATTGCATGTACATGTCGAGAAATAAGCTGTTAACAACCATTAAAAACAAATCCGAGTACAAAAAAATTATATACGCGCCTTCTCATCGTGCAACACACCGAATGATGCCTACAAATAGATGAGATTTTTTGTGAGCTGGTAAATCAGTAACCGTCTTGGCGGTTATTTCCATCTATCATTTTCACGGTTCACAAGCAAGTCAATAATTTTTAAGACGTATTGCCAATAGTGCTGGGCATCTGACAGTCACCTAGACAAACATGGCGAGAGTAATATCTTAACGTCCCCTCGGGACATGGTGGCATGAAGTGAAGGCTTTATATAACAGAATAATCAAATTGGTAAACCCTAAATTTAAGGTAAATGGCGTCTAGGCCTCAAGTATTAACTCTATTGGAGTGAGCCTGTCACTGCTGGAAGAATGAGTTGTGAATAATTACCACTGGATACAGTTGATATCAGAGAAGCATTGACATGCGTGACTAAGCTATTGGTCAGGGCCTACATCCTTGTCATCGACAGCATCGTTAGCTCTAATATTCTCTATAGGACGGTTATTGATGAAGGTACAAAATGCCTATCAATGAATTTATTTCCCATCCGGGAAATAGAAAATACTGGATGCACCGTTTAATGTTTCTACAACTGACATAAACGTGTGACAGAAATGATTATCTTGTGATACAATACCCATACACGTTGCATCCTTAAAATCTGAAGCCGTTGTATGGCTCGAATATTGCAGATGCGGCGTTATCTAAGATAGAAGTTGTCAAAGGAATGAGAAGCAAACAAGAAAGAATCTTGTATATCTGTAAACTTGTATCACTTTCAACATTGTATTCAAAAGTAAACATGTTGAACAAGAACAGACAATATTTGGCACTGAACCAGCACTTGTGTCCTGACACTAGGCAACTATAATTAATGTAGGAAAATGTGGTTTAGTAAATCACATATGAAGGCCAAGTTGAGTAGATATCCGGGAAGGTGTGGGACACGTGTCACAAACAAGTCCCGTTGAAAAGACAAGAGTGTCAGACAACAAACAAACATTTGTTATGCAAAAAATATGAGTAACGGGTGCCACCTGTACCGCACGACATGCTCATCAATGTCGCATCTGGTGGTGACTTTCTGTGATTCATCCATACAATTTATGACTGCTATTTTGACTTATGTGTCAAGTGGAAGATGTTTCGGCGGATAATGGAAACTGGTTATTCTCTGGCGTTGTGGGTTTTTATTTTGGGGAGGTGAGATATTAAATATGGGCGAGGGTAGTCATCTGGATCGGATGAAACCGACTGCGCAGATATGTGGTTCGAATCTACCTGCCTTGTGGGATGGCCTTCCACGTTCTGAGGCAGTCTGATTAATTTGTGGTGGTAGTGAGTTTGATTCAAGGTCGTTCATATACCACAATATGGGGTTGCTTGCTTATATCGTATGTCTATCCAACTAACAGTTACTGAGAGCCCTAATTAAACAGAGACAATGCCTCAACGTCACACACAGAGCTAATGACAACGGCTAGACTAACACCAGCAGTGGGCTCCAGACCAGGAGACATTGTCTCTTTGTAATGATGAGAGATATTTTGCGGGACAAGAAGACAAGAGCGTTTTTCTGTGTTGGAGCATTCTGTCAATACCGACAAAAGAACCCAATTTACATTGATTACGAGTTATGAGGAATATAAAATCGATGTCAGAATACGGAAGGACACATTTTTCCATTTGTTACTGAGAATTAAAACGTTATCAACACGCTGTAATTAATCCGGATGATTTCTACATTTCCGGACTTTAAATCTTCAACACCATTGTTCAACAAATCGGATTGCGACATTCAATCACATTTATTTTACAATTAATGCTGTAATCCCCAAGGTACAAGTTGACAATTCTGATCATTACTTTGGCTGTTTTTAGTATAATGATGATGGAAAATGATGTTCCCAAAAGCGAACGACAGCGAATGATGCAACAGAATGACGCCAACGTGCTAGGAACCATTTCACATACAATCAGAGTGACGAAAATAAACACAGATTAGATAATCCGCCCCATGCAGACTTTATATTTTTCAGTGTAAAGTTTAAAAAACATCCGATGTGTGCCCCAGGCAATAAAAAATATATTTTCCCTTTTTACTGCATACTACTCATATTAATGCCACGAGATGTAACACAACAATTGTTTATTCAATTAAATTCATATTTACTTAACAACTCTCCCGTAACAGCACCCAAAGCGTTGCTGTGTTTCAATACAGGAGGAAACACGTTACTGACTCACACGGAAAGGAAAACTGCCAGATATCTCAACGAAAATGTATGACATGAATTTTAGTTTCAGTTTGAAAGAAATTATCTGTAGTTTCTGGATGTGACAAAACGACTTGAAGTGGTACCAATACCATCAAGTAAAGTAGGAAAATGGTCAATCTAGAATGTAGAACACTATACTTGTTCACAAATATTGACAAACGAAGAATGCATCTTGCGCGCAAACAATTCAGAAAGTGATCCATGTTATTGCTGAGACCAATGAGTGAGTGAGTATGGTTTTTCGCCGCTTTTAGCAATATATCAGCAATATCACGGCGGGGGACACAAGAAATGGGCTTCACACATTGTACCCATGTCGGGAATCGAACCCGGGTTTTCGGCGTGACGAGCGAACGCTTTAACCACTAGGCTACCCGACCGCCGCTGAGGTTTCGAATTTAATATACTTGCATTGAATGAAAGCCTATGTATGGGTCTTAATAATTATGCATGTTTGCTTTTTGCTGACATCCTTCTAACGTACATACCACTATTACTGGAAATAAAGTAGGAACCGCAATGAATTACGTTAAGCATTTGCCACACGGTCGGATTTTCGAAAGATATGCTTCTGAATAAATATTGTCTTTCCTGGTAATGGAGACATCAGCAAAATTTTGGTCTAAAGTACATTCGATACCACAGACGAAGCAATCAGAATGCACGATTCTAAAAATATCATGATAGAATGTATGGAAAAATCCTTTGAATGCAAATAAACTTAAGTTTGAACTAGCACAAATCCCTTAAGTTGTTTTGGTGACGTCATTTCCGGTTTGATGACGAAATTTGAGTAAAAATCGTCAGAACAGAACAGAACAGAACAGAACTTTATTTACGCTCAGGCCGGGATCCTCGGCATATGAGGTACAAATTTGCAGACAGTAGCTGGCGGGATGATTCACATGGAAGACTTTACAGTTTTCATAACGACATTACAGAATGTAAAGAGTTTCTCAACAACATTTATTTTTTTACAATTAAAAAGTTCTTTGAATTTAAACATATTTGGGTTCTTAGCATATGAAATTGGAACAAATATATTCCGTTGGGGTTTGAAAAAAGGACAAACAAATATATAATGGAATTCATCACCAACGTCGCTCATGTCGCAGAGTTTACACGTTCGTTCATTGACAGGGATTTTGTGCCACCTACCTAGTTCAATAGGTAAGTGGTGGCACGAGGTTCTAAACAGAAGGAATTTTACAGCCAACGAGAAAGGGATAACTAATAAATACTTTTCAAGGACGAATTCAGTTTTAAATATGCGATATGTGATACCTTTAGTAGAATGTGTAATCTCTGCATTCCATGTTTGAGTTGCTGTATCAGATAATCTTAACGACATGATAGATTTAAGGACATTAGGAGAAATTGCTTGTTGGCTTAACCAATAGAAACTGAAGCCTGTTTCATTGAAAATACTTTCCAAACATTTTATCCATTTTTTACAGCTATTGTTTGTACAGACTTCATTGTATAACATGTGATATAGAATTCTTGATAACTTTTGTTCTTTGCCAGATAAGACCTTACCCCAAAAACATACCATTCGACATTTGATAGAATTACTTAAAAGGTACTCTTCCAAGTTCTCCAAACAACATGTATAAAGGTGTACTTTTCTTAATGGGAAGTAATTTACGTAGAAAGTTAAGGTGAACAGATTCAATTGTTTACAATTTTCAAACCCCCAGATTTCACAACCATATAATGGAATTGGCTTTACCATAGCATTGAAGAGATATAATTGACATTTTATGGACAGATTCAATGTTTTACTTTAACGTAATACAAAGTACATGGCCTTAGTGACAGATTCACAATTTGCTTTTATAGAAGGTTTGAAAGAGTTTTTATTTGTAAAGTGACTTCCAAGATATTTATAATCAGTGACATATTCGATTTGTGAGCCATTTAATAATATATGTTTACTTTTGTCTCTTTTTGTACCACCAAAAACCAGTCTATCTGTGCATCATCCTTCCGATCCGGGCACTAATTGCAATGTTTACGTGGGACATGGTCGAAACGTTTCAGATTATATACATGACATTGTTTGTCAAAGACTTTTAATATCTTTTCAAACGAGTGTAAGATGTTTTGCATTTCCAAGAACTAGAGAGCTAGTGACTTTACACATTTACATTTATTGAAAATAAAGTCAAGTGTTATATTTCCTTTGCCTAGATTTAGGATTGGTTATTGTGAATATTAATCTTGAATTTGCCTGGACACTGACTAATCCGGACCTCTGTTATTAGGGAACAGGACATTGATTTATGGACTGATTTATCAAGTCAGTTCTGATTATTTCGGGCATCCCGCACTCTGGATGTTGGACTGACATTGTGGGACAAAGGATTTATTTTTTAATAAAATGAACGCTCCTTAATCCGTATAATTGTTAATACATACCCAACATGTTGATCAGCCAGCACGCATTTTAGAGCAGTTAATAAAGGGTTTCGTTTTGTTTGTTGTTGATGGTCTTACTCAGCGACGTTCCAGCAATGTGGACCAGACAATCAAGTGATTTATTTCATGAGCATCAATCTACGCAAATGTGATTGATAACAAGGCCATGGATCAACCAAGTCAGCGAGCCTGACCACCCGATCCCGTTAGTCACAAGCATGGATTGCTTAAGACAAATTTCAACCCGATCTTCACGGAGTGGTCCAAATGAATTGCTTGGAGCTTTGAACGGAAACAGACACTACAAACAAAAACACGTTGCACGACGTAATTTCTGAACGAAGCATTCGTATAGATTTGTTTACAAATTCTTCTACCCATATAACAAATATTAAAACACCTGTTTTTTAGGAGGGGAAACCTGAAACAAACCTGACATTGACATCCATTTAAACAACAAACGGTGCAGTCATTGCTTCATACAAACAACTTAATTGGATAAATTGGAACAGCTGTTGCAGATGTGCTGGCTGAAAATGTCTCTGCACGGGATTTCTCCCTGAAACGTCCAAAAGATGTTCGATAGGGTTAAAGATCAGGCCAATAAGCTGCCATGTGTATGCATTCTGTTGCAGGAACACTGTGGCCACTCCTGCTGTATGAGGTCTTGCATTGCCGTTCTGCAAGATGGCTCCTAAGTCAAATAGCATCACGAGCTGGTTCGACAAGTGGATGGAGAATGTAATCCCGGTATCTTACATTTGTACGATTACAGCGTTATACAACACCTGCTCGAAACCTTTTTATCAAGGTTACAATAGTCAAGGCCTCAGTAAAGCTTCCAAAGTTTTCAATGAACTGATCGAAGACGTAGTAGCACAGCTGAACACTGTGACTTTATATTGTTTCCTGATTGTACTGACATTTGTATAGGTGGCAGCACTCAGTTGTAGCCTTAATGCACTGGCAGTGATGGATCACTCTGGCAAAACTTGGAGGACAACATTACGACCATCTACTCTCGATGTTGCCTGAGGTCTACCTGAACGTGGTCGATCTTGTCAGTGGAAGCTTTGCCATTGTCTGTGTATGACAGGGGTCGACTTCTGCAGACGTATTGCCACTTCTGTAATGGATATGCTATCCTGGAGCCATCCTTCTGCACTTTCCCAATGTAAGGCTCTGCGTGGGCGTGTTCCAGTGATAAAATACAAAGGAAACAATAAAGACCAATTCATGCGACGAATCGTCATCACAGTCATAAAACGATCAAAGAAAAATGAAATTAGCATTGCTGCAAACTGTCTTTGAAGTTTTAAGCTGTGAATATAATATACCAAACTACTCTGACATAAATTGCATTTCCTTTGTGACGTCGCAGGAGCATTGTTCGAGACATATAACAACCACGGGGCGTAACGTTAAAGTGACAATGACATTAACAAATAATTATTACACCACCCAACAAACACCAACCAAATTCTAAGAGGTCCAACCACTCACCAAACGTTGGCCCAGCGTTACCATGCTATCTGTGAACACACCATGATAAATTTATTTCGAGTGTCATCTTTACTGAAAAAGTTATTGCCAATTAGTTGAACAGCTTGGAGCCATCAGGGCCAATGTCATGTGGAGACCATTTTGAGAAAAGTAAGAAAAACCACAACCTTATGCCTGCTAATGAACATTTTTTATTCGTCGTCAAATTCCTAAACTTTAACTCATTCTGACAGCAAAACTTAAGGTTGCTAAAAAAACCCATTCAAAATAGGGAAATAAACTTACGTTTTTAATTGGTGTAAGGGCGGAAAGGGCCAATGTCTGTCTGCATGTTGGCTCTTTTTACCCTCAGGCAACCAACTTTGTGGAAACAGCTGACACATAATAATAATGTTTCCAAACTTTCAAAATCTCTTGAACACACGCGGAAACGATAGCTAAAAGGGCCAACATATAACAAAGTGACTTTGGCCCTTTGGGAACTTGACTTTGGCCCTTTCAATTTTAGGTAGTTTCAAAAACCTAAATATTTCAAAAACATTTCAATGAAAACATCTAATAATTTTTCTACTAGCAGACAAGAACTCATAAATGCTATTTATGCAATAATATGCAATAAAGGCCATTTTGGCACCTTTTGGCTCTAAGCTCTTTACTTATATAACGGATCGATGCGCATGATGTCAATCACTGGATTGTCTGGTCCAGACTCGATTATTTACAGACCGCCGTCATATAGCTGGAATATTGCTGAGTGTGGCGTTAAAGAACAAACCAACCAACCAACTTATATAACTTTTTTTTCTTCAAAATATTTTCTTTTATCTTGTCGGGATTTTAAAAAAGTGATTTAATAACTATGTTTGTGTCTTCACTGTTTAGCTCCTTACAACAGGCACTTTCTGAAGAAAATATTCTTTCGTTCTATTTCTCATTGATTTGGTATTCTACCATGAATGTGGACATTTTTCCATTCTAATTGATAAAGTAATACATACCCTGGATGCTAACATGTAAGGATGTGTAATGTAGCACTTTTGTCGTGTAAATAGAGGTTATCACGCGAGTCTGTTTGGGGCTGCTAAATATCCTCTATAAGGAATAAAGATTGGATTTAGCGAGCCTGGCGAGTATAATGTTAGGTGGTCCTTTTGCTGATGATCATGAATAGAGCTGTTCTAAATTTATGTAAATTAACGCTCAATAGATTAGTTTCTTGATTGTAGTTGTCTTAAATGTTGTGTAGTAATTTGCTTTTCTAGAGCTGGACAAGGAACCATGACCACAGTTAGATGTACGTATCTTACAAGGTCTGTGACAAACGGCTGAAAAAAGGCTGTGGCTGTGGCGTGTCTACATGTTGCTGTTAGCAAACATAACCATATCCACTTTCGTCTTACCTGGGTTTGTTTTACTTTTGAAGCCCAATTTAGTTTCCCATGGCTGCCGTAGAGAAGCATCATACCTTGGGTGCCCCATATGAATTCAACTGCGAAAGACAGATCTTTTATGTTCATCTTCAGGAGACACCTGAGAAAAAGCCATCAACTATGTCTCCCGGATGGTTACAGTTTCCGGGGCAAGTGTGGAGATACAAAGGAGGCACAGGAAGAAAGCCTCGGATAATATGTCTGGAGCCTTTTCACAAGCAATGATACTAATTATACGTATTGTTAACATTTACCTTGAAACCTCACCTTTATCATACGTTTATAAATAACAAACTAAATTTACAAACTTTATAAAAAGCTATATAATCTAATCGTTATAAGATTACTGACAGCACAAATATAGCAGTTCGATCATAGTCGGTGTTACAGAAGATGTCCTAGATCGGTGCATTAATGATTTGATCATGGTATCAAATCAGTAACAGAAACCAATATTATAAATCTTCTAATCTTGAATAGCCAGATTCGATCGCCGATTAGGGAAGACATGAGGCTGTCCGTAATAACAACTATTAATCGCTCCTTATCAATGACAGTTGTGCTGACTATGCTATTTGTAATCATTACCAGGAAACAATCTCTCACCGACCCTCTGACTGTAAGTATATTATTGATGAGGATACAATACTAGACTGGCAAAAATCCTTTAATTAATAATCTTCAAAATAAGGTACTGTTTCTATATGTTAGTCCTTTAACGTTCATTGAACACGGCACTGGCTGAAATACTAATACCACGTTTCTCTTGACATTGACATTGACAGAACTTTGCACTACACTTTTTTTAATTGTACCTGACAAAAGATATATTGATTTTGTAATCTGATTGTAAAAAGTGTAATTTAGCTCATCATGTGCCATATCAGAAAAGTATTCCCTCCTCGTGTAAGATTCACATTAATTTATATGGATTAGATATATTAGAGAGAGTGAGAGAGAAGTACGGAAAGAAGCAGACTTACAATACTAGACTAAAATGCAAACACTGATCATAAAAAAATGTATGTTTCTCGCTGTCTTTAAAGACGTCACTTGCTTGGTGCTTTTGTCATCGATCATCATTAACACGCTTCACAATCAAGTCAACAGCCGGGGAGACCTATATACAGCAATGCCTGACAGGTGACACTGACACAGACACACATGTCGATATCAGATCAGGTTTTCTATACGGAGGTCCAAATCAAGACAGATTTGTATTAAGTCGTCACCATCAATTGCGGAAAACGCTCCTACACTTTTTAATTCTTTTCTTTTTAATCTGTTTTCTTTGAACTTACAGCCATTGAAGTGCACTTGATAAATTGACATCATTCGTAGCGGGACATGATCATGAAAATGCTACGTATATAACTGCAATGACTCGAAAATGACATTTTGAGGAACATTTTCGCTAGATTTAATAGATGTACATTTTCTTTTGTAATTTTAAAATAAGATTTTGGTTACATGAATATCGAACTAATTGCACAAGTTAGACATGCAATTAAATTTTACGCATGGTGGGGTACCTTTAGTGGCTGAACATTGGGTCATACTTCACTACCAATCTGAACACATTAGTGATATCTCAAAGGGCCTAATGGTTGCATGCAGTAATGATGTTCACTGGCCTGTATTTAGAATATTTTACCTTGGGTAAAGAAGTCTTTTTCTAAACTTTTAATTCTATAATCTGATTTGTCATATGAACAAGGGACGTGAAGATCCGGGATACAATAGGTCATCAGCAACCCATGCTTGTCGTAAAAGGCGACCAACAAGATCGGGTGGTCAGGCTCGCTTACTTGGTTGATGCATGTCATTGTATCTCAATTGCTAGGACCGATGCTCATCATGTAAATCACTGGGTTGTCTGGTCCAGACTCGATTATTTTCAGACCGCCATCATGTAGCTGGAATAATGCTGAGTGCGGCGTTAAACAACAAATATACAATAATATTAAAAAGGTTTCATTTTATCGTACTTGGTGCACTTGTGAACTAAACTTACCTCAACTTTAAAGCTCATGACGACGGTGACGCTGCAAATGCCTAAAAATGTGATGTTATACATTGGCAGGGATATATACAGTGAAGAGATTCGGGGTGACTTAATGAAGAATATTCAGCAATGTTCAGTGAGAACACAGGAGTGGTGATGACAATCTGTGAATCAATGTGTATAAGTTACACTCCACTATTTCTTTACTCGTATCAGATATATGAGATATAGCATGTATTGTCACACCAAGGTTATGATCTAAATACTATTCTTTAAGGAAAAGTAAATGCTACAGAAAGGACTGACTTAGAAATATTAAAATCCGTTCACGAATCAAAGTCACCCTCTGGCATATTCCCAAATTTTGCGTGCAAACTGTCGCTTAAACTCTCTTGAATCTAATGTTTGGGTATTTGCTTATATGTACTTCAGCGTGGACAGATGTGCTTTTAAACAATAAAACTACTTTATTCCCTGTGAATTTTATTTATGTGGAATGGTTTTCCACATGTATTAAGGACCGCCTCCGTGGTCTAGTGGTAGAGCGTCCGCCCGGAGAGCTGAAGGTTCGGGGTTCGATCCCCGGCCGCGTCATACCAAAAGACGTTAAAAGATGGTACTTGTTGTTACCCTGTCTGGCGCTCGACATTAAGGGGCTAAAACAAGGACTGGTCGGCTCGGAGTCAGTATACTGTGTCTGAGTGGGGTGTTCATGTTAAACTGCGGCATGGTTATTAGTGGGCTAGCACTATAAATCGGCATCAGTCCGGCCTAGTACAAGCAGCCACACAAACACACACACGTACATGCACGTCGCTATATAAGTGCGATAATTTTGGACGCGACGTTAAACCCAATTTCACCTCACCATCACATGTACTAAGTCGCGATTAAATGTTATTTGATAGCAACTTTGTTTATTAATCGAATCTGTTAAGCTCCTCTCAATGGCAACTTTCTAAAGAAACTATTCTGTCGTTCTATTTCTCATTGATTGGGTATTCTAACACGAATTTGGAAAATATCCGATTTTTACTGGTAAAATAATAACCACTGTGGATTGGAACACCTGTTGTCACAGGTGTGTCACCGGGAATGATGTGTCTTTCTCAATAATGTCTCTGTAATCATTTTGTCGTCATGAGAATAGTCAAGTAGAAAGATAGGGTCCCCATGTACCCGAAAGATATGTTTCTTAACTGTTTATTATTGTCACTAAAATTGTATACATGGACGTATAAAATCGAAGCTTGACATATATTTTTCGATGTCATATCACCATTAAAATATCCGTTTATTTGGTCTAACAATATCAATTCAGGTTGTGTGGGCCATTCTCTTTGAAATTTGGATATTCAAAGGTAGCCTCCCCAGTTGAGAATATACCATAAGTTGAGGGTTGAAGTTCAAGGAAGCATAGAGTCCCTCTCTCTATAACATGAGAATACCCAAATTCCCATACAGACCCATACAGTGGAAGAGGTGCATTCATAACACCAAATGCTCTTATCAGACAATCATATGGGAGGTTAATTAACAGTTCTAGCATCTTTCAGTAAACAGTATAAAGCCCTGTTAGCGTTCTCACCCAAAGTTTTAAAGGCGTGAGCACATGTTCTAGTTTTATGAAAATTGATGTCGACCGTTTCTAAGAGACTATTGTCTTACTTGAAGGGTGGACAGATGATTGATATCGATATCAGGTGAATAGAAAAATATGTATTCGTGTAGGGTGTGGGATCATTAGAGACATAATCATGAAGTGAACTTACTAAAAGGATCACACTCAGGACTGCCAACGTTAGTCCAGCGTTACCATGCTATCTGGGGACACAGATTTATTTCGAATCTCACCATTAAATGACTATTGTTTCTAAGTGACTATTGTCTTACTTGAAGGGTGGAAAGATGGGAAAAGGGGAACACTTGGTACCATTACTGATTTTCTGTGGTCCATTCAGATCATTTTCGCATCTATTGTGACCTTTACGCAAACTTTTAATCCATTTCTCTGGATATACTACACTGGTTATTCTCTTGCATTGACAGTATATATTTATTATACCTAACATTTGCACTATCAAAAGTTTTCATTTCATTCAAAAACCAGAGAATACATTTATTGACTTCTCGAGATAGAGAGGGTTTACTCCAAATACAAACGTTTCATCTCATATAAAAGAAGTAAGAAGTGTAGAAGAAAACAGCCAACAGTCCGCGTTAGAACATGGACATCAACTCCGCTGTGAAGCATGAAAGATTCCATATCATTGAGAACAATCAAAAAGAGCAGAGGTGAGACCTTTAACATCTTCTATCGTGACATTATAATTTAAATTGATTACAATACTGGAAGTTGCCGTTGTCCAGTTCTTCCGTATCATCAACTGTCACTGTCATTATACTCTGTTGATTCCTTACAACAATCATCAATATCCCAATGCGTGAACATGGGAAGCACATTGGGAAAACGAGCACATGGTCTTCCACACTTCTGTCCATACATGTTGGTTTACCTAGACATTTGTCATTGCAAAAACGCCCCTGGCTGGATGAGCATGCTTTGTTTTTCGCATACATCTATACATCAATGATAACTAGTGCTATTTATTCTTGCTTTAACTTGCAAATATTAATTGGCAATGTTAACTCATCTTTTGCGCTTACTGGGTCTATGTTACGTATTGTCTCTTCGTTATCCAAGTCTAACTCTTCTAGGAGATACTTATTTATAATACAGAAATTCCTTAGATTGCTTTTCCCATCCGAATAATACATTCAGAAGTGCTCGACATTCAAGTATTTCAGCCATATTACAGCGGGTGGCACGGAAGAGGTTGTAGACATGCTACATGAATTACCAATGTTTCGTATCAGAAGGTTAAATAGTAATATATGAAACTGGCTTCTTTGTTAACAATTTCAGAAATCTACACGCTGTCATATTTTCTTTAAAATGCACACATCACATACTAAGGGATTGTGGGGTTACGCAACCGTTAATATTTACTTCCGTTATATTCTAGTCAAGTACCTATGAGATGAATCTGTCCATACCACACGGACGTGACACGATTCCCACCCTGTGCGTGATCTTTGTGCCAACGGCACCTGTGCATGCCATGGAAGCAATATAAAGAGCAGGTGGCCTCACGCCTGTGGCAACTCCATGGAACTATGCCAAGACTTAATTCATGTTTTAAAAAGCTTACTACACTGCATAATATTGACAGTGTCTCCTTCTTGCACATTCACACAACGGATCTTTTTGCCTTGCTCTGTTCATCGATCTTCTATGTAGAGTTGATTAAGTGAGGGTTTGTAAAGATTATCCATTTCTGGTGTCTCAAACTGTGACATTGCTGGAATATTGGGGCATCAATAATTTAATCACTCACCATGAAAATGCAACATACATATGCAAATTAAACCACTGAATATCTCAATTAGATAAATTCAATTTGTAGATTGAACGCATGAATATTATATACCATGATGCTTGAAACATGTTTCCATGTTCCTGAAAGAGCTGACTTAAAGTCTCGGATTGACTGATTGTAACCCATGAGCTTGACAAAGTATGATGGATATCGTTACACATACATGTCTTACAGTTAAAAACGAATTGATGTCAACTTTACGCTTATACTCTGTTTTCCGTACATTTTTGGCTGAATTCCAAACGTGAAATTAACTTCCTTGTGACATGTTTATGTGTTTTCGAAGACTTTTTACAAACTCTTACACAAGAAAAACGTCACCATATTACATATGACCACCATTCTTTGCCGAAGGTCTGACTGTTTTTGCGTTCCACGTTCTTGACTGCTTCCTGGAGGTTTCTACTTGAACTGTAAAGGCACTTGTGGGGATTGCAGGAGTGGCGTTATTGCTATCTTGCGAATCTCCTTTCTCCAACAGCGGAAATCATGGATTAACCCCAGTTCCGTGGGAATAATCACATTTCAAACTGATGACGTGATTGAACTGTCCGCGTCTGAAATTATTCCATTTGTACCAATTCTGAGTAAAGTCAAATAGAAATATGTGTTTCTCATCAAACATTGTCCCTTAATTCTACTCTTAATTGACTCGGTCAATTGCAATTCTGATGGTACTCTGTTGGATCAAGCAATGAAGCTCGAGATTATGATACTGCGGGGCATAATTTCTAGAGCCGCAATGTTTCGAAGCAATCTTACAAGCAAGTTTATGATTTTTGGCAGGAAATAAAACATAAAATACAAATTCGACCAACTTGCCTATTTTAACGAAAACGTGCTGATTTCCATTTTCATGTTCATGCAACCAATGAAGAACCAACTCAGTTTGTTTCGTTTTGTATGTGCAGATTATTTCTTTTTCAAAACACTGTTTTACAAAGTTAGTTTGAAATCCACATGCATTCATCAAGGCCAGGAAGATCCGAGTTAGAATTGGCCTTCCCCAACCAATGCTTGTCGTAAGAGGTGACGACACATGTGATAAGCGACCAATGGTAGTGGGTGGTCAGGAACGTTGACTTGGTTTATGCATGTCATTGTATACCAGTTGCATAGATCGATGCTAGATTGTCAATTACTGGATGGTCTGGTCCAGAATCGATTACTGACAGACCGCCGTCATATGGCTGCTTTAAACATCAAACAAACAAACAAAACCATCATGCTATGTAATACTAACCCCAATCTGCGTTTTCGACAAACTCAGCATTTGACTCATTTTGAATGTGTGAGTGCAAGGGTTAAATCGTGGTCTTTTATGAGCAAATATAACTGTGGTGAAAAAACATACAGTGGTTGTTATTTAGTATTCACTGAATGTTTCTTTATTACAATCAGTCGATACCTCCAGGTGTTTGGCGAAGAACATTGAGGACCTCGCAGTTGTCCTGATGACTCCTGCCACGAACAATAAGTCAGGACCAGCAGCACAGTCCCGTGTTGGAAGCACGAGCACTCTGTTACGTCTGTCATACTTGTCAAAACCTGTGATCCTTGGTGCCATACAGAATTCCTCTGGATGATGATGTTTGGCTTGTCGCGCATGTTTTCAGTGAACGCCTATTCCAAGTTTTCAGACCTTCGTTTGGTGAAATGTTGACGCGCTGTACAAATTTCTGCAAATGCTTCATTGTATACAATAATTACGGTCATAATTGACATAAACATTACTCCGTGCATTTATCCTCAAGGGTGACATTTTAAGGAGTTAGAGCTAATGATGGCTCAAGGTTTCATGGCAACAAGGCGGAAGGTTAGTGTTTAAGTCAGTAAGAAATAATTGCCATTTGACTCTGCAAGGCCTGTGGCTCTGACTTGACAAAGAGGTGTCCATGGATCAAAATATTGAGGAGAGGAAGAAGAGGAGAAACAATAATAGCTCATCTGATCAGATGCACCTGGTGTTGGTGATGAGTCATGTACATATAGGTGCCATCTATTCATGTGGAAAAACTTAATAATTTCGAACGCCTAATGTTTTTAAATAACGGTTGCTTCCAACTCCTATTCTGAGCGAATTAGTGAGTATGAGTTATGTCCCTTTGGAGCTATTTCAGCCGTATTACAACAGCGGGTGGCACAAAAGGGATTGCAGACATGCTACATGTATTACCATTTTTTACCATCCGACTAGATAGTGAGGGTTGAATAGTACTAGTTTTTGGTATCAGACTAGATAAGTTGTAAAATAAGTTGTAAACATCTACAGCCTGCATCAGTTCGAGGGTTTCATTTGTGCATGCAGCTGGCACACAGTGGTATGACTGCTGGTGGACAAAGTGGCGTTTGGCTCACTCACTCCGATCGCCATACTGTATAAAGGAAGGCCACAGTATATACCTGTCACATTTAGAGGTTCATCATGACCCGTGGGTTTGTTGGAAAATCGTGGCACCCAATGAGATATGAATTAAAACAATATTAAAGCAGATGTACATTTCCCTAAATTAAATTGTATCCTTTCATGACAGTCGAGTTTTGATGAAACGGATACAATAAAAATACAGCACTTATAAATGTTCACTAAATACTCTACTCATTCACTGTTGGACAGTTTTAAATTCACCGTGCGCGACACGTCATCCTGTTCAATTTTTTATTGTTGAACAATGAATGTAACAAAGGGAATGTATGGAATGTAACTTCTTTATTATGAGGATCACAACGTTTCGGAGTGTATGCGTACTCCTTCATCAAGTGAAGGATCCTGATGAAGGAGTAGGCATATACACTGAAACGTTGCTTCAAAATACAAACAAAATGCAATTGTTGTTGCTGTTATCCACCCACCTACCATATGTGGTCATACCATGCTCATTATTCAGCCTTAATTGACAACGGTATATGGATCTATACCGAAATGTCGCCATTACAGTAAAATAAAGAAGATGTTATGCATAAATTGTGTCTTCTTTGCCATCCGTCAACTTCTATGACATACCAATCAAACAATTGGTTAAAATCAGTTAGTTGGTAACAACCATTAAAACATATACTACCAAATTCCGAGAACAAAAAATGTAGGAGTGATATACGCGCCTTCTCGACGTGACACACATTGAATGATGTCTACAAATAGATGAGATTATTTGTGAGCTGGTAAATCAGTAACCGTCTTGGCGGTTATTTCCATCTATCATTTTCATGGTTCACAAGCAAGTCCATAAATTGTAAGATGTATTGCCAATAGTGCTTGGCGTGTGACAGTCATCTAGACAAACATGGCGAGAGTTATATCTTAATGTCCCCTCGGGACATGGTGGCATGAAGTGAAGGCTTTACATAACAGAATAATCAAATTGGTAAACCCTAAATTTAGGGAAAATGGCGTCTAGGCTTCTTCTGCAATTATAAACGTTATTGGACTGAGCCTGTCATTGCTGGAAGAATGGGATATGGCGTTGTGAATAATTACCACTGGATACAATTGATATCAGAGAAGCGTTGACATGCGTGACTAATCTATTGGTCGGAGCCTATCATTGTCTACAACTGCATCGTAAGCTCTATATATTCTGTTAAGGATGGTTACTGATGAAGGTACAAAATGCCTTTCAAAGACTTCACTTTCGGGAAATAGAAAATACTTGATGACCCTGTAATATTTCCGTAAATTACATAAACTTGTGACAGAAAGGATACTCTTGTGATACAAAACCTATCTCGATACACGTTGCATCCCTAAAATCTGAAGCCGTTGTATGGCTGGAATATTGTAGATGCGGCGTTTGCTAGAAGATAGAAGTCGTCAAAAGAATGAGAAGCAAACAAGAAAGAATCTTGTAGTTCTGCAACCTTGTATCACTTTCAACGTTGCACTCAAAAATAAACATATTGAACAAGAACAGACCATATTTCGTATTGAACCAGCACTTGTATCCTATCCTGTCACTAGGCAATTGTAATTAATGAAGGAAAATGTGGTTTCGTAAATCATGTATGGAGATCAAGATGAGTGGCCCATCCCGGCAGGTCTGGGACAGAGGTCACAAACAGGTTCCGTTCAAAAGACAGGAGTGTGAGACAACAAACAAACACTTATGTTTTGCAAATAATATGAGTGTCGGATGCTCCCTGCTCGTCCATATCGGACCTGGTGGTAACTTTCAGTGATCCATTCATGTAATTGTGACCGCTATTTTGACTTATGTGTCAAATGGAATATAATGGAAACTGGTTATTCTGTGGCGTTGAGGTTTATATTTTTGGGAGTTGAGATATTATATTCAAATGTTCAAATGTATCACTTTCAAACGTAAATATATCTAACAAGAACAGACCACATTTGGTACTGAATCATCACTCATGTCCTGAAACCAGGCAACTGTAATTAATGAAGGGAAATGTTTTTGAGTAAATCACGTAGGGAGGTCAAGATTAGTGACTATCTGGACAGGAGTTGGGCACATGTCACAAACAGGTTCCGTTGAAAAGACGGCGTGCCAGGCAACAAATACACACGATATGTGTAATGCACAACATGCATGTATCCCTTTTCCCCTTGTTTTCCCTTGTTTTCCCTTGTTTTCCCTGGTTGTGACTTTCAGTGATCCATTCAAATACGTTTCAACGCTATTTTACGTCCAATGGAATATGTTTCGGCGAAAGTCGAAACTGACGTTGTTGTTTTATATTTTGGGGGGTAAGATTTTGAAAAGAGTCGATGATGTTCCGTCTGAGGTGTTATTCGGCGAGGTAAATATCCGAGTTGTGATAGGTTGAAACCGACTGCGCAGATATGTGGCTAGAGTCGTCAATATCTTCAATATGTGACAGCTTACTTCGTATATTTATATATCTATCCAAATAGCAGTTACTGATAGCCCTAATTAAACAGAGACAATGCCTCAACGTCACACACAGAGCTAATGACAACGGCTAGACTAACACCAGCAGTGGGCTCCAGACAAGGAGACATTGTCTCTGTGTAATGATGAGAGATATAAGGTCGAGAGGCTCACAGTTACTTCTGACATTCCAACACCAAACCATCGATATTTTGCGGGGCAAGAAGACAAGAACGGATAGCATGTGTTTCTGTGTTGAAGCATCCTGTCGATACTGACAAACGAACCTAATTTATATTGATTACAACTTCTGAGTAATATAAAATCGATGTCGATACGGAAGGACATTTTTTTTCATTTGTTACTGAGAATAAAAACATCAACATGCTGTCATTAATACGGATGATTTCTACATTTCCGGACTTTAAATCCCTTTTAACACCTTTGTTCAACCAATCGGATTGCGACATTCATTCCTGTTTATTTCACAATTAATGCTGTAATCCCCAAGGTACAGGTTGACAATTCTGATCATTAGTTTTGTTGTTTTTAGTATCATGATGATGGAAAATGATGGTCCCAAAGGCGACGACGGCAAATGATGCAACAGAATGACGTCAAGGTGCTAGGTACCATTTCTAACACAATAAGAGTGCCGAAAATACACACAGATTAGATAATGAGCCCCAAGCAGAGGTTTGTAGTGTAAAACTTAAATATTGATTATGAGCAATATTTTCCCCCTTTACACTCCATACTTCCCATTTTAATGCGACGAGATGTTACACAATAATGTTGAATCAATTCCATATTTACTTAACAACTATCCCTGTTCAGCACCAAAGGCGTTGATACATTTCAAAACAGGAAGAGACATGGAAATTAGAAATCTAGAAATTATGTATTGTTTTCTGATGTAAACAAAACGACTTAAAGTGGTAACATCGTCTTCGCTGTGCAGAGTTGCGTCCCTTTGGCACGCCAGAAACATATGATTGTGGGTTCGAATCCCAGTTCGCCCCGATTATGTTTCTAGGTTTGTTAGCACCATACCCGTGCTCGTGGGTTTCACCGAAGTGGGAAACGTCTGAGACCTGAATCACTTGGGGCTTTCCTCCCACATCAAGTTGGCACGTCGTGATATAAGTGGATTAATGTTAAAAGCGGCGTTAAACACAACTCGCTCACTCACTTTATATAAGGTAGGATAACAGTCAAGCTAGTGTGGTCTAGAATACTATACCAGTTCACAAATATTGACTCACGAAGATTGCATCTTGCGTGTAAAATGTTCAGAGAGTGATCCATGTTATTGATGATGACAATGAGTAGATGCATGAGCATTAGATGTATTCAATGTTTGCGAACATTGCAAAGTGTTTGCACAGACCACGAGATAACTAAAACGCAGGTAGGTGCAATGAGCTGATCTGTGCAGTTGCAAACATGCGCATGTAAGATACACTACTGTGTTTTCAGTGATGAGGTTTTGAACGTAAATCAGAGAAATAGAGGACATTGTAAATGGTATTCGAATCCTATTCGAGTGTCAGGTTTTGAGTTTAATATATTTGCGTATATCGAATGAAAGCAAACATAGTTGGTTTAGCTTCCTTCTACAATGATATAATGGCATAACAAATGCGAGCTATTTGGTTATAGCGGAAATGATCAATGATTTGGTATTGATGGAGCCTATTCTTTTCAGTTGGACGAATGAGAGGGATCAGTGGAGATGGGTTTTAATATTTATGCATACATGTTTGCTTTTTGTTGATATCCTTCTTACGTACATACCACTATTGCTGTGAATAAAGTAGGAACCTCAATACTTTGTTTACAAACGCAATGAATTACGTTAAGCATTTGCCACACGGTCGGAATTGCGAAAGATATGCTTCTGAATAAATATTGTCTTTCCTGGTAATGCACTATCTTGGTCAAATTGAGAGGAAGACTTAGCAGTGGGTGTATTCCAGCAAGAGTACAGATGTCTGGAATTATTGATATGTTCACTGAACAGAGGAGTACAAGGCTATCCGATTTTAATGTTCATTACACTTACAGCGTGAATAGCGGGAACATGCATGTAATGAAATGTTAGTATTGCTTGGATTTGGTGACGTCATGTCCGGTTTGATGACGAAACGAGTAAAAACGTCCACTGTTTCTGTGCATCACTGAAACATCCTATCGACCCGGGCATAAATTACAATATTTACGTAGGACACGATCGAAACGTATACAGATTATTTACATAATTGGTTACGATGACATGCATCAACCAAGTCATCGAGTCTGACCACCCGATCCCGTGTGTCACCTCTTAAGTCATGCATGGTTTGCTTAAGAGAAATTCACAGAGTGGTCCAAATGAAATGCTTTGAACGAAGATCGACACCACAAGCAAAAAGACGCGTATGGCGAAATTACTGAACGTTGTATTCGTATACATTTGTTTGCCAACTCATCTACAGTGTATCTTGAATCGTATAGCTAATTAAGCTATATCCATAACACATTTTGGAACACATGGTGTTCAGGAGATGATACCCTGAAGCCAAACTGACATTGACGTATATTTGATAAACAAAAAGTGCGTACGACGTCGTATTGGGCGCATTAACGTGGATACATTGGAACAGCTGTTGCAGATTTGCTGTCTGAAGATCATTCTGCACCAAATGTCTCCCTAAAACGTCCCTAAGACGTTCGATAGGAGCTGGATCGGGCGAATATACTGGCCATTATAAGCGGGGAACCCCATTCTGTTACTGGAAGATTAGCCAGCCCCGCTATGCCACACTGCATACATAACATTAAAGTGACAATGACATAAACAAACTATCACTCTAACCATGCCAATGTTGGCACTTCGCGGAAACAGTGTTAGCCCAAGTAATTTCAAAGGTTCAACCACTCGCTGGCGTTGTCCCAGCGTTACCTTACTATCCTGGAACACACAGTGATACATTTATTTTGCTTGTCACATTTACCGAAAATGTTATTGTCAATTAGATATATAACGTTTTCAATTATCTAGTCGCGTTTTAAAAAAGGTGATTTAATAGCTAAGTTTGTTTCGTTCATTGTTTAGCTCCTCACAACAGGCACTTTCTAAAGAAAATATCATTTCATTCTATTTCTCATCTATTGGGTATTCTACAATGGTTGCGGAAAATATATTCCATTCCGTGCTTTTACGACGTCATATATTCTGATCCACAATAAGCCGTGTGTGGTCATAACATATAGGGAATGTACCTCGATGTTTCCATATATTGTAATCCGACATTCATCAGAATGTACGGAACAACAACTGTATCATAGTCTCAGGTCACTACAATACTGACCAGATCAGAGTACAATGTAAGCTAGTCCACTTACTTCATGTAGCAAAAGACATAAGACCAATGTTTGAAGTCATATGCATGTTACCAGCAAGTAAAATGTATGCGACACAATCAATCAATCTTTATTCATGGTAGTGATGAGGCCAAAGGTCTATAGAACATGATCTGGGGCGTGTTACAAATTAATACATTTTCTTAATTTCATAGCATTATAAAATTACACAGATATATTTTCTCATAGTTTCTGTACAATCACAATTTACAAAATGTGCTAACATTTAGGTTGTGGTAGAAATAGTAATTTAGATTTTTGGCTCTTAAATCATGTAAACCCTGGACGTACACATACAAAGTGATATTCATCTTCAACACAATCAGTTTTACAAAGTCTATGTTCTCTTGCAATACCTACATATCTGCCTTTGTCAATAGATGATGTTAGCTACAAAATCGAGAAAGAGCTGTTCTAAACTTATGTAAATTTACATCAATTAGAAAAGGCTCTGTTATATAGAAATCTAACGTAGTATACCATGTCATTTTTGGATGTACACATCTGTTAATGTCTGTATCAGACGGCTAAAATATTGCCTTGGCATGTCTACATGTTGCTGTAACCAGAATAAACCATATCCACATTCGTCTTACATGTTTTGAACTTTTGACGCCAAATTTAGTTTCCCATGGCTGTCGTGGAGAAGCATCATACTGTTGGTGTCCCAGATGAATTCAACTGTGAAAGACAAATCTTATATGTTCATCTTCCGGAGACAAAAGGACATATGCCATCATCCATGTCACCCGGAAGTATTGTTGCAGCCACTGAACCTGGGATGGTTATAGTTTCCGGGGCACGTGTAAAGATATAAAGGAGTCACAGGAAGAACGACTCGGATAATATGTCTGGAGTCTTTTCACAAGCAATGATACCTATGATTTTTATTGTTATTTTGAAACCTAACCTTTATCATATTTGTTTATAAACAAACGAAATTTACAAACTTATATAAAAAGCCATATTCAAACGACAAACGAAATGTGATCGTTATCAAGAATAATGACACCACAAATATACCAGTTCGATTGTGGTTGGGGATACAGAAGATATGCTAGACAGTGTCATCAGTAGTTTCATCTGGGTTATAAGTCAGTAACAGTAACCTATATTATAAAACTTCTACGGAAGGACGCTGTCTAGATCAGTATGTAGACATATTATGGTGCTAATAAATTGAATTTGTTATAATAATGTAACAACCAATACGTGACAATACCCAGACATCTCCAGCTTTTGACCAAACCCTTCACCCCTTCACGCCTTCACTCCTGAGGGATGGGCACTGCGACAACACAGTTAGTGATTGATCATGAGTTGGCACAAGGGAATAATAGAGAGAGCGTGTTGGAGTCCAGACAATCTCTATTTGGGATAGGTGACGATAACCATATTGTTATATCTGTCACGTAGCGCGGAGACATAGGAGACCTTTCAATATTCATTCATAATTGAGAGAGCACGATTATGTAGCGGATATATTGAACTATGGATATTAAAGTGTTGAAACTAATGAGTGTCACAATATCTTTTCATAAATGAGTGAGCACGAAGCATTTTGAATTTCTATAGCATCATTACAGAACAGCAGAAAAGGGTTTCACATTGTGTAACCATATGGGGAATCGATCCGGGTTTTTTTAGCGTGGTGCGCCAATGCATTAGCTATGAATGAGTCCATCGTCGTAAATGTCATTTTGGTTATACATTGAAACGACATTAAATTAAATAAAAGTAATTTCCTCAGCCAGAAACTGTTTTCTTTGATTGTCACGGATGCATTTAGAAGATGTTCTTATTGTTTGGTGGCAACCGTTTACACTGGCAACCGTTTACACTCCTAATACTCCTTGTTGCTCAAACATACCATGTAAATATTATTCAAGATACTAATAACAGAAGTAAATTGCTTATTAAAAAAATCATTTCAGATTTTATCGCCGATTAGGGACTACATGATTAATCACAAAGAAAACCGAGGCTTGTCCATAATAACTACTGTTAATTCCGAAGACAGTTGTGCTGCCTTTGGTATTCGTAATCAATACCAGGAAACAATCTCCCACCGATCCCCTGACTGTATGTATATCATTAATAAGGATACAATATTACACTGGCAAAATTCCTCTGATTAATAAATCTTCAAAATAAGGTACTGTTTCTATATGTTGGTCCTATAGCTTTCATTGGCCATGGCACTGGATGAGATACGAATACCTCGTTTCTCATCCACAATTGACATTGACATTTTCTCAGAACGGTGCACAACACTTTTTTCCCTAGAACCTGGCAGAAAATGAATTGATTTTGTAAGCTTACTGTAAAAAGCGTCATTTAGCTCACCATGTGCCATGTTGTCCTCGTATAAGAGTCACACTAAATTATATAGATGAGCTATATTAGAGAGAGTGAGGGAGAAGTACGAAGATAGTCAGACTTTCAATACCAGGCTAAATTGCGAACACTGGCCTTAAAGAATGTATTTTTCTCTCTGTCCTTATAGTCGTTACTTGCTTGGTGCTTTTGTCATCGATCATCACTACCATGGTTCACCATCAAGTTAACAACAGTGGAGACACATTTACAGCAATGCTTGACAGGTGACACTGACACAGACACACATATCGATATCAGACCATGTTTCCTCTACCGAGGGCCAAATCAAGAAAAGTCACTTTCACTTGCGGAAAACGTTCTTTGACTTTTTAATTCATTTCTTTTTAATCGGGGCGATCGGATTGCCTAGTGGTTAAAGCGTTGGACCCGGGCTCAATTTCAGACATGGGTACATTGTGTGAAGCCCATTCCTGGGGTCCTCCGCCGTGATATTGCTGGAATGTTGCTAAAAGAGGGGTAAAACCATACTCACTCACTCACCCTATTTAATCAGTTTTCTTTGAACTTCAACCAACAACGTATGTTTACAGCCGTTGAAGTGCACTTGATAAATTTATATCATTCACAGCGGGACATGAATGTGCAAAATATATAGCTGCAATGGCTTAAAAATGACATCTTGAGGAAGATTTTGTTCTGTATTATTAAAATTAGATCTTAGCAACGTGAATATCGAACTAATTGCACAGTTAGAAATGCAATTACATTTTACTCATGACTGAACATCGGGACATACTTCACTACCAATCCGAACACATTAGCGGTATCTCTGGTCTGTAATTAGAGTACTGAACCTTCTGTAAATAAGGCTTTTCTAAAATCCTCATTTTCTAATCTGATTTGTCATATGAAAAACTGTTTCATTTTATCGTACTAGCGGCCCTCACCTCAACTTTAACGCTCATGATGAAGGTGGCCCTGAAAATGCCGAAGAATGTGATGTTACACATGGGCAAGGATATATGCAGGTGGGGTGACTTAATGAAGAATATTCAGCAATGTTCAGTGAGAACACAGGAGTGGTGATGACGATCTGTGAATCAATGTGTATAAGTTACACTCCACTATTTCTTTACTCGTATCAGCTATACTGGTATAAGATATAGCATGTGTTGTCACACCAAGGTTATGATCTAAATACTATTATTTATGGAAAAGTAAATGCTTCGGAAAGGACTGACTTAGAAATATTAAAATCCGTTTACGAATCTAAGTCAGCCTTTGGCAGATTCCAAAGTTTTATCTGAGTGCAAACTATCGCTTAATTCGCTCGTCACGCCGAAGCCCATTCTTTGTGTCCCCCGCCGTGATATTGCTGGAATATTGCTAAAAGCGGCGTAAAACTATACTCACTCACTCACTATCGCTCAAACGCTCTTGTATCTAATTTTTGGTTATCATTTTTACTTCAGTGTGGACAGGTGTGCTTTTAAACAATAAAACTACTTTATTCCCAACCCGTGAATTTACACTATAATTGCTGACATTGTATGACTTCTTGAGAGGTATTAAGATAAGTCTTTATTTGATTACCAGTCCAGTTTCACACATGTTTGTGAAGTAAATATGTTTGAAACACAATCAAACGCCAGCAAATCATTTGATCGAACCATTAACACTGGTTTGTGAAGCTCAGGGTTACAAATTGATTATTATTCATAAGACAATGTTATTTTACCCCAAAGATGTTCTCAAACCACAATTAGTTTCCTTCTTTACTACCTACAGTGACATGGCAGACCGCAGTAATTAATATTGCCTATTGGTCGCTACTGCGTTGCCTGCTGAATAATTTAATTAGTCACTTATCAACAACCGTTTGTCCTCCCCAGACGACCTAAGGTAGACATATATCTAACATGTGTTGTATGGAAAGGAGCTTGCAATTAAAAAATCATGTCTATTTACCAACTTTTCCCATCTCATCTGGAACATTTCAACCAACATACGGAACTTTCGTTTTGGTTGAATGTACTTACTCAGCCAATCATATTTTTGTGTTAATTATTGTCTCCTTCACAGCAATGACAACAAACACCAAACGTTTTAAAAGGTCAACAGAGCTCATGGTGTTCGAGGTGACTTTTTTTCACGTATTTTTCGCTTCCTGTTAAAACTCTATGTAGTAACCTGATACTATATTTTCGTTTTGACCGAAATGCCATAAATGACTCATTCTTCTGGATGCAGCACTAGAACAGCTACCTCTGCATCAATGCAAAATATTGCTGAGGGTAAACGCACCGCTTTTGTGAAAAAAAGAAATTATATTCCAGTGTCGGAGAGAATCAATGAAAATACTGTCCTCATTGATCGAGTGTGACAAGAACTCTTGGCAGTGCATCGACTCATTTGAAGGAATATTAAGATGATTTCTCAGCATTTATTTTGACATGATAGTTTCAACCCTGCCAGAGGTGATTAGATCATATTCATACAAACATTGTTCTGTGGAGATTTTTCTTTCCAGGTGTGTCAACATCATTGGTGAAGGAGCGTGCTGTTGCTGAACAATAAGTGATAGAGGCTGAGACAAAGGCGGATGAAGATGAACTGTGTACATAACAACACACATCATTCTATCATGTTTTAAGAGGACATTTCTTAAGTGCGTTTTATTGTCTCTAAATCAAAGTCACTTCTTTTAAACGTGTGTCAACTGTTTCTGTAAACCAGTGACGTGATAATTGTCTGTATTTGTATTTCATGATATGATTATCAACTTATGCACGAAGATAACACGCATCAATTTCCATCTTTACAATCGATGCATCGTTTGCATGTGGTATGTGGAATCAGGGTAATAATCAGGGTAGTAATCTTATACGCAACAAGGTATTATCATGGACAAAATGATTAAAGTGCTACCATTTCGCAGATGTTGTGAACGTTTGACCTCTGGTGACCTACATTTTTACTGTATTAGTCCTATATTACATACCAACATGTAGACATCAGGTTACCAACATTTTGAGTGGTCATACTTCACAATATGACTATTGCTTGTAAAGTTATTCCACTTTCTGGTTTCCCCTACCCTGAAATCTAGTCCCGTGATTCGACTCTGGGGTCCCCCTTTATGTGGTGATTACTACCACTAAGCTGTGAGTCCCGGATTGCTTTCAAAGATTTTTTTCATCTATGGATATATGACTTTCAAAAAATCATACTGAGATTTTGCCACCCCAGGTGGTACCAATATCTGGTCTGTCTCATGGACTAACTGGAATGTCAAGACCGGGCTTGGTAAAAAAACAAGAATTGCAGTTAGACCCGCTATCTGTTGAAGATCTCCTGTAGTCAGTGAATTATGAGAATAATCATAAGAAGGCGTGGTTTTTTTTCTAAACTGTTCCGATTTTTAATACCAAAAGTGGCAATGCATTAAAAAGTTGCTTTCGTATCACAATATTCACTCAAGTTTTCCTCAATCGCATGTAAACATAATTCCCATTGGTCAGTTCGACACCGCATTTAATTAAACAATTATTTCGAGATTTCGTTAGAATCTGAGATATTCAGCCAGACGTTGTGCAATGAAAGACGATTCGGTTTTTTTCATTAAAATACGCGCACGTGTACGTGTATATTGCATACCTAGTGTCACTTAATTGCCCAATGTGATGTAACAACAAGACATAAAATGGGAACTGAAAAAGAAACCAACTAAACTTTAATGTTGTGGTAAAAACAACGCCAATGAATTGGAGTAGAGGCACATGATACGTATGATAAACTATCCAAACGTTTTGAGAGTTTAGGCCGGGTTCATTAAAGATCGTTACAATATGTACAAAAGGTAAAATTTGTAAAACTTCTATAAAGTAAACACCCAACGAAAGGCCCTTTTTAAATAGTAATGTAATGATACAATATAAAGTATATTCACATGATACAATATACTTTGCACAAAATTAGTTAATGCTTTAAAGGGACTGACGAAATATTTTAATAACGCCACAAATTAGTTGAATTAAGTTAAAATGAGTTGAATCATGTGTCATGCTTGTAGACACACCTTTATATATTTGCGAAACTAAACCTGTGGAGCAAAGGAAAATATTCTCGCCCATGTGCCAAACTTTCTCGCCCGGGGCGAAATATTTCAATAACGCTGTACAATAGTTGAATTAAGTTGAAAAGAGTTAAATTATATGTGATGAAACTTCTAAGAACACCTTTATGTATTTGCGAAACAAAACCACGAGTTTTGAGCAAAGGAACCTTTTTTTCGTCCATGGGCGAAATATTCAATATCGCTGTAAAATTGTTGAATTAGGATAAAATGAGTAAAATTATGTGTCATGAAACCTGTAAGAACACCTGTACGTATTTGCGAAACAAAAACATGAGTTTTGAGCAAAGGAAAATATTCTCGCCTATGGGCCAAACCTTTTACTCGTCCATGGGCGAAATATTTCAATATCGCTGTAAAATCGTTGAATTGAGTTAACTTTTGTGTCATGATACTTGAAAGAAATACATTTATGTGTTTGCGAAACAAAAACAAGAGTTTTGAGTAAATGAAAATATTCTCGCCCATGGGCCTACATGTGTGGTACATAGGCCACACTTCCATTGGCGACATAGTGTAAATATTGAGTTTTTGAACAATATTTTTTTCATTCTTTCTTCCTTGGTATGTTCCCATGAAAACAGCATGTTTAATTTTGTAAATACCCTTGACCGAGATTGGGCAAAGACCGTAGAGTTTCTGGACTATTGGGTTTCCAGAATAAAAATGGGAAGTGTTATATACATGTATATTATATTACATAATACATTAAAACAGAACAAAAACAAGTGGTCAACAGCGAGGTGCGGTTGGTGGAAAGGTGTTCAATTATTAAGAAAAGCTTTTTAACTATTTAATACTCAATACGTATCTTAAAATATGAATTAATTCTTAAGTTATTACATTAGTGCAAATCCACCACGTAGGATGTACATTATAGTAATTTTAAATTACAGTTTATTATTATTCATTGTGTATTTGACATGAGAGGGATAGCGACACACATATATAAACATGCTGTATTTTATTATAATGATTGTACAATTTTGAATGCTTTAAACCTGTTGCATTAAACAATTATAGGATTTGATGTTGTCATATTGTGAATCAATTTATTTAAAATTCACTTAATGGCTTTGTTGTGTACTAGTCTTGTAAGTAAATGTTTTTTCTTCCAAATGTTCTGTTTCGAACACATATAGAGTCAGCGCTCAAAATCGCTGTAAGCATTCTGCACGGGTTCGTTCACGTTCACCCTCAAATGTACGATATAGACATCTGCAATTCTGTGTGTTCAATGTTCCACTGCATTTTCGTGACAGGAGTTCGTTTAGTTATTAAATTTCCACAAACTCATAAATCACGTTGAGTTACTTGCCTCTTCTTCAGCTGCTCACACTCTCCACTGATGCTAGCTGCCTTGGTTAACTGGATTCCGGATATAACTAATTACAAACTCTCTTCTAATCATGCTAATCGAGGAAGTGCATTATACTAGATGACAAACTTAGTAATCCTGTCACACTAATCCTTGTTTACAATGAACACATGTCAATTGACTAAACGAACATCCTTTTTATACACTTAAGTAGTTTGAACAAAAATATCAAGCAATAATTTAAATTTAGAATCACCATAACATGAAATTAAAGAAACATACGTATTAAATTGTATATATTATTTATTATTTATTTTACCATCATTGTTTATAACTACTCTGAACTACTTGTATGTGTATAGATCCGCCATCTTATTGATAAAGAGATGGCGTACGTATTATATATATTATTGATCTAACTGTTAGAAACGTTTGCTCAACTGTTCTATTTCTTTATTATGTAAAATACAGTCAACATAAATAAATACAAATTATATCATAACACTCCAAATATAGTTGTCATGATGAAAATAGTATTAAAATATTACAGTCCGGTATCATTAGTAATATTTTCAATATCAGGCACATATTGTAAGAATCCTTGTAAACGTAATAAGAAACTGAATGAAGCAGGGGCAAAATCTATCCATATATAGGATATATATATACCAAATATACAAAATTGTATATTTTGGATATGTTGGAGTTTTCCCTTGTGAAGGGTCCTTTGATATGTCCATCAGAATGTTATTTCAATTCTTTAAAAAAACTCAGGTATTATATTGATTAATGAACAAACAGGTGAAAAAAACATCAATACCGTTCTAATAAGAATATCAATATACGACACCCTCGCACAGCTGTGAGCGTATAAGCTGTGCCTCGCGTGGCCTACCTCAGCTTCACTTTACTTTAGCATAGCTAAATAGGATTTGTCATCAACGCCTGTTTAACATGCTCTGGAAGACAGGAAACCGTGGTTTTACCCTTCTGGTTTCCTCTGTACTGGTGTCTATTGGTTTTATCATATTTTGCGGTAAGTGTCAAACTTTTTAATAATTCCCTGTCAGATTTACAACAAGCGCTTGGTTGTATTTCAAAACGATTTCATACTGAGTATCGTAATAATGTTAAAGCGTCTTATTTGTAGCTTCCGATCAAGAGTATAGAAACTGAAGGTAGTATTACGAAAGTTTCACATCCAATGTGTGTTATGGTGTCATCGGTGATTTTCAGCGATCCATTCATACAATTTTCCCCACTATTTATATCTAAATATACACCTAATGGAATCTGTTTCAAGACTGATTATCCTCTGGCGTTGACGGTTTACATTTATATATGCATGGCATCATTGTCTTCATTACTGTCAACCACACAGTTAAACTAAATGTATATCTGTTCGTCAGAATTAAAGCTTGGCTCTTCCTTCACTCCTTGCAAGCGGGTGCAAACCACAATCGTTATTCAATTTGGCATTGCGTTGCACATGGTATTATATATTAATTCAACTGATTTACCTTTCACACACGAAGTAATCACATATCCCCAGTGATGTAGAGCACCGTCTCTGGATTTTATTGTTAATCACATTTCATGTCATCCTTCTCCTTTATAGAGATGTGGTTTTCAAAAGTAAATTCAAGAACTCGATTACAGACAGTGGAAGTATTGTTGAAACAGAAGCAGGAAACTCTCCTGGCCTCTTACAGAAGTTACAGAGAACAATTGAGAGATAAGGACAATGAAATAAAAGAAATTTCGAACAGATATAAACTTGCAGAGGCGAGAATACTAAACCTTTCTCTGAATCTTGAAACTCGGGGAAATAGTTCGAAGGACCTTCCAGTGATATATGCCATTACACCAACACACGCACGCAGTCAACAGAAGGCCGAACTTACAAGGCTATCTCAGACGTTTCTTCACATGTCCAGTTTTCACTGGATTGTGGTGGAATATTCTAGGAAGAAATCTCGGTTAGTCGCCGACTTGTTAAGAAACTGTGGTGTGTCATACACACATTTGTGTGTGTTGACACCTTCAAACTCCCAGTTAAATATTAATGGTCTCGTGAGACAATCAGCAAAAGGAGTGGAACAAAGAAACCTCGGGATATCTTGGCTGCGGAAAAACGTGGACCCGGAAACTCAGCCTGGTGTTGTATATTTTGCTGATGATGATAACACGTACGACTTGCGAATTTTTGCCGAGGTAAAATCTTACATGACAAATACCAGGAAAGTGGGATACCTATGGTTATATTTGGCGAATTCCTGTTTCAGTGTGCTCTGTAGTTGTTTTATTTAAGATTAAGAATAAGAACGATTTTAGTTTTTACATAAAATATATGAATATTGTTGAAGCTCTTTTGATTGCCTTCCTTATCTGCCATACACGTGCTCGCTGGAATGTTGCTAAAAGAGGGGTAAAACCATACTCACTCACTCACCCTATTTAATCAGTTTTCTTTGAACTTCAACCAACAACGTATGTTTACAGCCGTTGAAGTGCACTTGATAAATTTATATCATTCACAGCGGGACATGAATGTGCAAAATATATAGCTACAATGGCTTAAAAATGACATCTTGAGGAAGATTTTGTTCTGTATTATTAAAATTAGATCTTAGCAACGTGAATATCGAACTAATTGTACAGTTAGAAATGCAATTACATTTTACTCATGACTGAACATCGGGACATACTTCACTACCAATCCGAACACATTAGCGGTATCTCTGGTCTGTAATTAGAGTACTGAACCTTCTGTAAATAAGGCTTTTCTAAAATCTTAATTTTCTAATCTGATTTGTCATATGAAAAACTGTTTCATTTTATCGTACTAGCGGCCCTCACCTCAACTTTAACGCTCATGATGAAGGTGGCCCTGAAAATGCCGAAGAATGTGATGTTACACATGGGCAAGGATATATGCAGGCGGGGTGACTTATTGAAGAATATTCAGCAATGTTCAGTGAGAACACAGGAGTGGTGATGACAATCTGTGAATCAATGTGTATAAGTTACACTCCACTATTTCTTTACTCGTATCAGCTATACTGGTATAAGATATAGCATGTGTTGTCACACCAAGGTTATGATCTAAATACTATTATTTATGGAAAAGTAAATGCTTCGGAAAGGACTGACTTAGAAATATTAAAATCCGTTTACGAATCTAAGTCAGCCTTTGGCAGATTCCAAAGTTTTATCTGAGTGCAAACTATCGCTTAATCCGCTCGTCACGCCGAAGCCCATTTCTTGTGTCCCCCGCCGTGATATTGCTGGAATATTGCTAAAAGCGGCGTAAAACTATACTCACTCACTCACTATCGCTCAAACGCTCTTGTATCTAATTTTTGGTTATCATTTTTACTTCAGTGTGGACAGGTGTGCTTTTAAACAATAAAACTACTTTATTCCCAACCCGTGAATTTACACTATAATTGCTGACATTGTATGACTTCTTGAGAGGTATTAAGATAAGTCTTTATTTGATTACCAGTCCAGTTTCACACATGTTTGTGAAGTAAATATGTTTGAAACACAATCAAACGCCAGCAAATCATTTGATCGAACCATTAACACTGGTTTGTGAAGCTCAGAGTTACAAATTGATTATTATTCATAAGACAATGTTATTTTAACCCAAAGATGTTCTCAAACCACAATTAGTTTCCTTCTTTACTACCTACAGTGACATGGCAGACCGCAGTAATTAATATTGCCTATTGGTCGCTACTGCGTTGCCTGCTGAATAATTTAATTAGTCACTTATCAACAACCGTTTGTCCTCCCCAGACGACCTAAGGTAGACATATATCTAACATGTGTTGTATGGAAAGGAGCTTGCAATTAAAAAATCATGTCTATTTACCAACTTTTCCCATCTCATCTGGAACATTTCAACCAACATACGGAACTTTCGTTTTGGTTGAATGTACTTACTCAGCCAATCATATTTTTGTGTTAATTATTGTCTCCTTCACAGCAATGACAACAAACACCAAACGTTTTAAAAGGTCAACAGAGCTCATGGTGTTCGAGGTGACTTTTTTCACGTATTTTTCGCTTCCTGTTAAAACTCTATGTAGTAACCTGATACTATATTTTCGTTTTGACCGAAATGCCATAAATGACTCATTCTTCTGGATGTTCTGTGGAGATTTTTCTTTCTAGGTGTGTCAACATCATTGGTGAAGGAGCGTGCTGTTGCTGAACAATAAGTGATAGAGGCTGAGACAAAGGCGGATGAAGATGAACTGTGTACATAACAACACACATAATTCTATCATGTTTTAAGAGGACATTTCTTAAGTGCGTTTTATTGTCTCAAAATCAAAGTCACTTCTTTTAAACGTGTGTCAACTGTTTCTGTAAATGACGTGATAATTGTCTGTATTTGTATTTCATGATATGATTATCAACTTATGCACGAAGATAACATGCATCAATTTCCATCTTTACAATCCATGCATCGTTTGCATGTGGTATGTGGAATCAGGGTAATAATCAGGGTAGTAATCTTATACGCAACAAGGTATTATCATGGACAAAATGATTAAAGTGCTACCATTTCGCAGATGTTGTGAACGTTTGACCTCTGGTGACCTACATTTTTACTGTATTAGTCCTATATTACATACCAACATGTAGAGCATCAGGTTACCAACATTTTGAGTGGTCATACTTCACCATATGACTATTGCTTGTAAAGTTATTCCACTTTCTGGTTTCCCCTACCCTGAAATCTAGTCCCGTGGTTTCGACTCTGGGGTCCCCCTTTATGTGGTGATTACTACCACTAAGCTGTGAGTCCCGGATTGATTTCAAAGATTTTTTTCATCTATGGATATATGACTTTCAAAAAATCATACTGAGATTTTGCCACCCCAGGTGGTACCAATATCTGGTCTGTCTCATGGACTAACTGGAATGTCAAGACCGGGCTTGGTAAAAAAACAAGAATTGCAGTAAGACCCGCTATCTGTTGAAGATCTCCTGTAGTTAGTGAATTATGAGAATAATCATAAGAAGGCGTGGGGTTTTTTCTAAACTGTTCCGATTTTTCATACCAAAAGTGGCAATGCATTAAAAAGTTGCTTTCGTGTCACAATATTCACTCAAGTTTTCCTCAATCGCATTTAAACATAATTCCCATTGGTCAGTTCGACACCGCATTTAATTAAACAATTATTTCGAGATTTCGTTAGAATCTGAGATATTCAGCCAGACGTTGTGCAATGAAAGACGATTCGGTTTTTTTCATTAAAATACGCGCACGTGTACGTGTATATTGCATACCTAGTGTCACTTAATTGCCCAATGTGATGTAACAACAAGACATAAAATGGGAAATGAAAAAGAAACCAACTAAACTTTAATGTTGTGGTAAAAACAACGCCAATGAATTGGAGTAGAGGCGCATGATACGTATGATAAACTATCCAAACGTTTTGAGAGTTTAGGCCGGGTTCATTAAAGATCGTTACAATATGTACAAAAGGTGAAATTTGTAAAACTTCTATAAAGTAAACACCCAACGAAAGGCCCTTTTTAAATAGTAATGTAATGATACAATATAAAGTATATTCACATGATACAATAAACTTTGCACACAATTAGTTAATGCTTTAAAGGGACTGACGAAATATTTTAATAACACCACAAATTAGTTGAATTAAGTTAAAATGAGTTGAATCATGTGTCATGCTTGTAGACACACCTTTATATATTTGCGAAACTAAACCTGTGGAGCAAAGGAAAATATTCTAGCCCATGTGCCAAACTTTCTCGCCCGGGGCGAAATATTTCAATAACGCCGTACAATAGTTGAATTAAGTTGAAAAGAGTTAAATTATATGTGATGAAACTTCTAAGAACACCTTTATGTATTTGCGAAACAAAACCACGAGTTTTGAGCAAAGGAACCTTTTTTTCGTCCATGGGCGAAATATTCAATATCGCTGTAAAATTGTTGAATTAGGATAAAATGAGTAAAATTATGTGTCATGAAACCTGAAAGAACACCTGTACGTATTTGCGAAACAAAAACATGAGTTTTGAGCAAAGGAAAATATTCTCGCCTATGGGCCAAACCTTTTACTCGTCCATGGGCGAAATATTTCAATATCGCTGTAAAATCGTTGAATTGAGTTAACTTTTGTGTCATGATACTTGAAAGAAATACATTTATGTGTTTGCGAAACAAAAACAAGAGTTTTGAGTAAATGAAAATATTTTCGCCCATGGGCCTACATGTGTGGTACATAGGCCACACTTCCATGGGCGACATAGTGTAAATATTGAGTTTTTGAACAATATTTTTTTCATTCTTTCTTCCTTGGTATGTTCCCATGAAAACAGCATGTTTAATTTTGTAAATACCCTTGACCGAGACTGGGCAAAGACCGTAGAGTTTCTGGACTATTGGGTTTCCAGAATAAAAATGGGACGTGTTATATACATGTATATTATATTACATAATACATTAAAACAGAACAAAAACAAGTGGTCAAAAGCGAGGTGCGGTTGGTGGAAAGGTGTTCAATTATTAAGAAAAGCTTTTTAACTATTTAATACTCAATACGTATCTTAAAATATGAATTAATTCTTAAGTTATTACATTAGTGCAAATCCACCACGTAGGATGTACATTATAGTAATTTTAAATTACAGTTTATTATTATTCATTGTGTATTTGACATGAGAGGGATAGCGACACACATATATAAACATGCTGTATTTTATTATAATGATTGTACAATTTTGAATGCTTTAAACCTGTTGCATTAAACAAATATAGGATTTGATGTTGTCATATTGTGAATCAATTTATTTAAAATTCACTTAATGGCTTTGTTGTGTACTAGTCTTGTAAGTAAATGTTATTTCTTCCAAATGTTGTTTCGAACACATATAGAGTCAGCGCTCAAAATCGCTGCAAGCTTTCTGCACGGGTTCGTTCACGTTCACCCTCAAATGTACGATATAGACATCTGCAATTCTGTGTGTTCAATGTTCCACTGCATTTTCGTGACAGGAGTTCGTTTAGTTATTAAATTTCCACAAACTCATAAATCACGTTGAGTTACTTGCCTCCTCTTCAGCTGCTCACACTCTCCACTGATGCTAGCTGCCTTGGTTAACTGGATTCCGGATATAACTAATTACAAACTCTCTTCTAATCATGCTAATCGAGGAAGTGCATTATACTAGATGACAAACTTAGTAATCCTGTCACACTAATCCTTGTTTACAATGAACACATGTCAATTGACTAAACGAACATCCTTTTTATACACTTAAGTAGAAGTATCACAATGGACAGTGCATACAACTGTTTGAACAAAAATATCAAGCAATAATTTAAATTTAGAATCACCATAACATGAAATAAAAGAAACATGTATTAAATTGTATATATTATTTATTATTTATTTTACCATCATTGTTTATAACTACTCTGAACTACTTGTATGTGTATAGATCTGCCATCTTATTTGTAAAGAGATGGCGTACGTATTATATATATTATTGATCTAACTGTTAGAAACGTTTGCTCAACTGTTCTATTTCTTTATTATGTAAAATACAGTCAACATAAATAAATACAAATTATATCATAACACTCCAAATATAGTTGTCATGATGAAAATAGTATTAAAATATTACAGTCCGGTATCATTAGTAATATTTTCAATATCAGGCACATATTGTAAGAATCCTTGTAAACGTAATAAGAAACTGAATGAAGCAGGGACAAAATTTATCCATATATACAAAATTGTATATTTTTGGATATACCAAATATACAAAATTGTATATTTTGGATATGTTGGAGTTTTCCCTTGTCAAGGGTCCTTTGATATGTCCATCAGAATGTTATTTCAATTCTTTAAAAAAACTCAGGTATTATATTGATAAATGAACAAACAGGTGAAAAAAACAGCAATACCGTTCTAATAAGAATATCAATATACGACACCCTCGCACAGCTGTGAGCGTATAAGCTGTGCCTCGCGTGGCCTACCTTAGCTTCACTTTACTTTAGCATAGCTAAATAGGATTTGTCATCAACACCTGTTTAACATGCTCTGGAAGACAGGAAACCGTGGTTTTACCCTTCTGGTTTCCTCTGTACTGGTGTCTATTGGTTTTATCATATTTTGCGGTAAGTGTCAAACTTTTTAATAATTCCCTGTCAGATTTACAACATGCGCTTGGTTGTATTTCAAAACGATTTCATACTGAGTATCGTAATAATGTTAAAGCGTCTTATTTGTAGCTTCCGAGCAAGAGTATAGAAACTGAAGGTAGTATTACGAAAGTTTCACATCCAATGTGTGTTATGGTGTCATCGGTGATTTTCAGCGATCCATTCATACAATTTTCCCCACTATTTATATCTAAATATACACCTAATGAAATCTGTTTCAAGACTGATTATCCTCTGGCGTTGACGGTTTACATTTATATATGCATGGCATCATTGTCTTCATTACTGTCAACCATACAGTTAAACTAAATGTATATCTGTTCGTCAGAATTAAAGCTTTGCTCTTCCTTCACTCCTTGCAAGCGTGTGCAAACCACAATCGTTATTCAATTTGGCATTGCGTTGCACATGGTATTATATATTAATTCAACTGATTTACCTTTCACACACGAAGTAATCACATATCCCCAGTGATGTAGAGCACCGTCTCTGGATTTTATTGTTAATCACATTTCATGTCATCCTTCTCCTTTATAGAGATGTGGTTTTCAAAAGTAAATTCAAGAAGTCGATTACAGACAGTGGAAGTATTGTTGAAACAGAAGCAGGAAACTCTCCTGGCCTCTTACAGAAGTTACAGAGAACAATTGAGAGATAAGGACAATGAAATAAAAGAAATTTCAAACAGATATAAACTTGCAGAGGCGAGAATACTAAACCTTTCTCTGAATCTTGAAACTCGGGGAAATAGTTCGAAGGACCTTCCAGTGATATATGCCATTACACCAACACACGCACGCAGTCAACAGAAGGCCGAACTTACAAGGCTATCTCAGACGTTTCTTCACATGTCCAGTTTTCACTGGATTGTGGTGGAAGATTCTAGGAAGAAATCTCGGTTAGTCGCCGACTTGTTAAGAAACTGTGGTGTGTCATACACACATTTGTGTGTGTTGACACCTTCAAACTCCCAGTTAAATATTAATGGTCTCGTGAGACAATCAGCAAAAGGAGTGGAACAAAGAAACCTCGGGATATCTTGGTTGCGGAAAAACGTGGACCCGGAAACTCAGCCTGGTGTTGTATATTTTGCTGATGATGATAACACGTACGACTTGCGAATTTTTGTCGAGGTAAAATCTTACATGACAAATACCAGGAAAGTGGGATACCTATGGTTATAATTGGCGAATTCCTGTTTCAGTTAATCTGTAGTTGTTTTATTTAAGATTAAGAATAAGAACGATTTTAGTTTTTACATAAAATATATGACTATTGTTGAAGCTCTTTTGATTGCCTTCCTTATCTGCCATACACGTGCTCGCGGGTTTCACCAAAATGGTCCAAGTTTAAGACTTCCATCACTTAGGACGTTCCTCCCACATCAAGCTTTATACACCGTGATATTAATGAAAAACTGTTCAAACTCCCTCGCTATCTCCTTCAATTCAAGAATGAAACTTTAATTTACATTACTAACCATTTTTTTGTTTCACAAATTATAAACACTCGTGTGTTTCCCGTATACGTAGATGCGAGGAACTCGGAAGGTTTCTGTATGGCCCGTTGCATTTGCTGGAAGTCAAAGATATGAAGCGCCTATTGTGAAGAATGGAAAGGTAAATAACATTAATTGTATATTCAGGCATGAATAACTGAAATATCATTTCATGTTCTTGGGGTTTGAAATTTGCCATAGATGTTTAAAACAAGGTGAATTATTAGTTGCTCCTGTTACTGTACAGTACAAATAACATTGCCATTCCTGGTATTAGGAGTATCCTGGTATGAAAGACCATTATATATTCTTTGGGTTTGGGATAGAAACACAAGGAAAAAATATTTGTTACAATAAAAATAGTGACAACGTTTTATTGCTCCTGTTACAGTAAATATACCATTGCCATTCCTAGTATTTGAGCTACCTTTAATTACCGAATCATCTTTACGGAGTAAAGTACTTTGCAAGAACGTTCTTTTGAAAAGTGTCCGCAAATCTGATGTCTACACTGTTCCGGACTAATGATGTTCCACTGTCTAGGACTATGTCGTTGATGCCACTCTGAAGCATTTTCTCTCACTACAGGTGACTGGTTGGCGGGTGAGCTTTGATCCAAGTCGAAAGTTCGCTATAGACATGGCAGGTTTTGCTTTGAACCTTCATCTTTTCTTTGAACATCCTGATCTTCAATTCTCCCATTACACACGACCAGGATCTCAGGAATCCTATATCATCTCGAAGACCAATATAACCCTGAATGATCTTGAGCCTCTGGCGGATAACTGTACAAAGGTATGCATTGCCATGTTCTCACTCACTTGTTGAGACCGCCTCCGTGGTCTAGTGGAAGAGCGTCCGCCCGGAGAGCGGAAGGCCCCGGCCGCGTTATACCAAAGGACGTGAAATGATGGTATTTGTTGTAACCCTGCACGATGCTCTGCATTAGGGGGTAATGGCATGATATCTCACTGGGCTAGCACTATAAAATCGGCATTAGTCCGGACTAGTTCAAGCAGCCACACACACATGCATGCACGTTGCTATGTAAGTTCAATAATCTTGGACGCGACGTTGAGCCCCATTTCACCTCACCTTTGCATTTTCAGGTTATCAATCCCAGGTTATGCTCCTTGGTCTGTCAGCACTATACCATGTTTAAGGGTGTCACCGAAGCGTCGCCTATCCCCTTGTACCTGCTTCAATTCGTGCTTTCCACCCATATTAACTGACACGCTGTGATAAAACTGAATTACTGTGCAAAGTCGCGTTAGCGTGAATTGACTCAACTTTACCAATTGCCACTTTCGGAGAATATTTTACGAGCTGATTATTTTACATGATGTTTAACTTCCAATGATTTGTTCTGATACAATACTGCTCAAAGCGTCAATCACATTCACTCATTCACTCTTTCTTTGACAGGTGCTTGTGTGGCACACTAGAACGCAAACCCCTAAATTTACAAAGGAAGATAAAACGAAGGTGAAATTCGACCATGGATCTAATTTCATTGTTGAAGTATAGTGAAGTCATATTATCCACGATATATATCATGTGGATAAAACCTATTTAATTTTGCTTTGATTTCGACATTAGAACACAGGACACATGCTTTTGTTAAGGGAGACAACGTTTCATGGTCTTGTGACCACTCCACTGATTGGACTGCCGAAGAGTGTCCTGATGAGTGAATTATCATGTGTAAAATGTGCGAAAGTAATTGAAGGAAGGACAGGACACAATTCATACAGGTTGCATTTAGATATTCTTTTCATCAAACACTGCAAAGGCTTTTAAATAGTCCCTTACATATTTAAATTAAAACTCATTTGACCAAGCATAGCTGGAGGGCTGCCTTGTGGCGCAGGGCAACAAACACTGACTTGTCTTTGCATGTGTGTTTGACAGGTGCACCAGTTGTGCAGGATATGCTCATCTTTTTACACACAGCCACCATGACTAGTTGATATCGATTCCTTAACACGTGCTCATGATATAGTCTGAATCGTACAATCGACTCTGCTTTTATCACATATTTCTTGTGACTATGGAAAGGCTCTCTCTTCCATTTGTTTTTTGTCCTAAAGACTTGACACAGGGGAACATATTCCCAAGGCAAGGGAGTTAAAGGACTTTAAAAGTCCAGTTTCCACACTTGCCGAACTAGGAGTCAATTATGGAGTCATGCATAGTCCGGTTAATAAACAACATGGCAACCGCCATGCCGAATTTGTTCGATTGCAGGATTTGCATAGCATGTGTACCGTCAAGTGGATGTCGACAGCTATTTTCCAAGTATTTTCATGTTTTTAATCAAGCTACTCAAATGAGCGAGGTAAAAACCGTTTTATTACAATAACGGTCTTTTATATCGATGAAATCGTCTTGATCGCCATTTTGTTTGAAGTAAGTGCAAGAGATATGAGAGGTGGAATCTGATTGGTCAGTAGGGGGGACATGGAAGGGACATAACTTGTAATAGTCAATGGTGGCGCTAAAATCGAGCATAGAAATTCCAGCATAGTTCGGCAATATCTTTGTACAGTTTATACTTCAATTTACATGCACACTTACATTTCACTATATCAATGTAACCTTGAGCATTGACTCATGATTGTTTGATATATACAGTCTACAGTATTGACGGATGCCGAACATATTAATGAAAACTCTTGAGTACACCCCAAGCTATAGTGCAACCTGCTAATATGATCAGATGATATATTGAGATTACTACACGAGTGTTTCAAAGCCATTCGTCACCACTCGCCCCTTTCCGTAACCTGCAAGAAGACTCGTCCCCCGATCGATGAATGTTATGTGCGAAAATAGGACAAACCAATCAGAATGCGCGTATGATTTCAAGTTCTTCGTCAAAGAATCCCTCAGAAATATTTTTTGATTTTACCAATGTCTTGCATCTTAAAATATACCAAAGACACAGTTGAATGTGTTCAATCATACTGTATAATTTCGCACATCCCGATGTGGATTAAATTGCATCTAATATATATATAATATATGGGGAAATGTAAGTGAACCATTACGCAATGAGTTGACAATTGTTTTAGGTATGCCCGTTCGCGCTAAGACGGAACCCAGTCGCAAAAAATTTGCCATGAGCGGGGCACGAGTCGCTATTCGGCTTGTCCCGGACTAACACGAGTTGGCCGCGAATGTTTCAAATCGTATCTCACTCGCTTAAACCACGGATCACAGTTTATCAATGGGTAGATTTCTCGGCAGGATAAAGCCAACGGATAAAAACGATATCCGTTGGGGTCATATGCGGAATAGAGATGCAAATATCAAAGGGCAAGAAGGGACTACTGTCAGTGTTTGTAAACAAACATGGCGTCGCCCTTTTCATTCGGCGATCGAGTCAGAATCTTGATAAATTAAAGGGATAATTGCTATAATTACCAAAAGAACAGTCTAATATACTAATATATGTCCAACTGTGACGTAGCTAAGGCATTTTATATGTTTTGGCAACTTTGGAGATATGAATTTCGAAACAATTTTGCGAGGGCACTAGGCCTAGCCAAGCGGGATCAGTAGCCATATCTGTGCTTGTAGATCTAGACCTCTGTGGCTTGAAACCTTTTCCACAAATTAAAATGGTTGGATTTGGCCGAAATTTGTTTGAATTGTTACCTTGTTTCGTTTTGTCGCTGTGTGTACATCTGACTGCACTTAACGTTATGACAGGACAGGCCGACTGTCAACAACGTCTGAACGTGTCCGTGAGGTCTGGCCTTAGACCACAATTAATTTCCTTCTTTGCCATCTACAGTGACATGACAGCCCAACATAATTATTATTGGTCGTAGGCCGTTCTCCTGTTGCATGCTTACCAACCTGCCACTTGTCACTTAATACACAAAGTTTCGGCCTGCATTGACCATCTCTCTTTCGCAGTAACCACTGTCAACAGCACAGATATGGCCGAAACACACAGAGCGGCCTTCAACTTGGGGATCAAGTCATGGGAGGCTGGAATCAATACCTTCACAGCATGTGGCTAACAAAAACTTGGCAACATACTACAATGTCTAATCTTTCATTTAAGCTATCACAAGTCACTCAGAAAGAATTGGCACAGGCTGAACAGCCCATTTGAACATGGCACTATATTCTCCTATTTTCCTTCAGGTTCATGGTTAAACTTAGGGGGGATAACTGTAGTTTGAGGCCGTCTCATAGACTAGGGTTAGAGTAGCTTCCCTTTGACAAAGGGCAGTTACTCTAGCGGACAGACCGATGGATTGCCGCGAAAGGCAAGTAAAAACAATTGTTGTTTTACGTATATGTTGCTTCACCACTGTATAAGAAACAGATTTCAGTTGGAACTATATTGGCTACTGTCACTGTGTGGCAGGATGTATATATTTGGGATTATTTTAAAAGTAGTTTAGAATAAACTTATCGCATGGTGATGTTTACTTTACCAGTAAGATTCATGTAGTTATATATCATTTATCAGGTCACGTTAGATACTGGATGACCAGTTTTGATGACATCTTGTGGTTTGGCCCCCGTCCCTTAGACGAGGTGAGGGTTACTTCCCTTAGTTATACATATATTTATGTCAACATGTCATGGCATAATTGTCTATACTATTGTAATGTTATATGCCTTAATATAGTATTATTTAATTGCTTTGTAGTGTATTCAGTGATATCATCCTCACTGAGGAGATATCCTCCATAACATGTTTACCGTACTAAATGTAAAGTAAGTGTTCACATTATATCTTATTGATTGGTATATCAAACACATGTAATGGATGTATAATGGCAGTATTCTTTTAATGATCTATTGGTTATGATGTTTGCCTACATTTTGTACATATTGTGTTTTGGGGTTTCATCATCATCACAAACACTGATTGCACATGTGGCCCATCATTGGAATAAATCCGGTTGTAAAAACAGCATGCTTTTGTGTCTCTCATTACCCTGCATAAGCCTCCGCGAAAACTGTCCGACTGACACATCACTTATTCCGTGACGTAATAAATATTAATGCGCGTATTCAAGGAAAACTTGCAATGTTTCGGTAATGTTTGTGAGAGATGGAAAGCGATTTTCAAGCATAGAATTAAAGAATGACATTATATGATAAAGAGGTTATCACGCTTGTGTGTTTGGGGATGGTAAATATCCTGTATTAGGAATAAACACTATGTATTTAGCTCGCCAAGGCTCGCTAAATACAATGTTTATTCCGAATGCAGGACATTCACCATCCCCAAACACACAAGCGTGATTACCTCTATATACCCAACAGTATGTAATATCAATACAGATATACAATCCTTAAACTCTTTAAACTATCAATATCAGAAACATTGATAAAAAAACCCATTATATTTATATGTGAAGATAAAAAGGCATATTCTTCCCTTCCAGGTCTTCACGAACGGACTTTAAACAGTACTCTTCATCTCTAAATGCTCAACTCTTATAAGTTGTTATTTGAATATGTTATATTAAAGAAATATATACGACCAATGCTAGAGTATAACCACTCGATTTTCCTATGAAACATTAGACGTAAAAGGCAAAACAAGGTGAAAATTATATGAAGATATGTACATATTTATATATATAATACATACATCTTCTACTTGTAATACTCTAATATGAAGTTAATATTCCTACAATATATGAAATGTCAGAAAATTAAAACTTATTATATAAGGGTAACAAAATTCCATCCAGTTAAATTATGTCATTACATAAATGAAAATATAAATAAAATTACTTATTATGATAGTAGAACACTCAGTCGTCTGATTGCTTTACTACCACTGGTCTGTTAAAATAGTCCTCACTTGCCAACTGTCATATTGTTATACCATTAGCATCAATATTTTATTATGATATTGCCTCCTATACTACTCAACATGTTCTAAGGACCGAAATAGCTATATGTAGTCAAGATGTGGCCTTTGGCAAATATTGAGTGGTACACACACACTTATTGAATATACCCTGTACCACTGTGAGTGGTTTGGGTGAAATAAAGAACTCGAACTTGAACTTGAACTCCAAACGACCTCCGCAAAGTTGGATACAAAATGATTCTGAATCAAACAATAATAATTTTAAAAACAACAAAAACATATTGAAAGTCAAAGTTACCAGTTGAAATAAATAATCCACATCAAAGATATTTATTTTCTTGTCGATAACTCAACGGTGAAGTGGACATGCTGCCTTTTGTAATTTATTTTGTTGCATTCATTCAATGATTGCTGTGTAGGATTTAGATATATAATAAATTTAAAAGTTTAAGCATGACGTGGTGATGCGTGCCCTGCATGAGACTCTGTGCGTGTGGCGATTTAACCAGCTTATTACGGTATCGATGGGGTAGATGAAATTATTTTGACTGCATATGTTTCAATTAGGCCAGCTTCATTCAGAGAAAGGTCGAATGTGGCACGGCCTCTCCAAAATTAAGCACGATCCAGACTATGAATATCACCTACAGTTTAAGGTCAGTTGATACTTTTATGACATGGTGTTAAGCATATATATACGTCGGGGCGAGCTCAGCATTTGTGTGCTTCTATCAAAGTGCCATTATTGCCGTGTTTTTTATATATTTAACACGGCAATAATTGCATTTTGATAGACGCACACATAGTCGGAATGGACACTATGAAAATGGAAATGTTTTTTTCGTTTTACTTCCAAAAATGTTGAACAGAACAAAAGGTACAATGATGCAACGTTTCCGCATGGCTGAGACTATATGCGTGATGTTAGTTGTTAGTTTTTTTTGTGAAACTGATAGCGACAAAAACATTTGCCATGATCATAAGAAATCCCTCCTAAAAGCTGAGTCTATTGTACGCGTTCGGCTATATCATAAACATGTGTTCATGAAACACTATCAAATAGTGATGACACTAGGTATTCGAGAAAAGGTGAGCGTATCCTTCCTCAGCGGTGGCATCCGTCACAAACACATGCAAAGGAAAGTGAATTGATAACCTGAAAGCCATATCTGTGGTCGTTGTAAACAATACTGAAGAACAGTTTTTCTTCCATGTACACAACAAACTACTTGTCGAGAAATTTCAGGTTAGCTTGATGCGCTTCTGAAACATATTGAGATAAAAGAAAGTCCTACCTCAAATAAACTTTTTTTCCCAAAGAAGGCGTATATTTACATATCTAATGGAGATGAAAATATACAGACAATTGAGACTTCCTGCCGGTTCCACATTTAGTCGTATGAAACCTTTTAATCTTTAAAGACAAGGGAGGTTTTGGAGTGATTAACTTCAAACAATCACATTATGATAATAAATTAAAAGAGAATATCCACAGTTATTTTTAGCTGTGAGTATGCGCGCTGTTCACGACAAACACATTCGTAGCTATGACAACTGACATCTATGCCAAACACGCTCTTCACTCGGCTGTGTGTAGACTGATCATGATCAGGCATGTATTTACATGTGGTGAATACACGGCCCCTTAAACGCATATATTATATATGAAGATATCTACTTAAAACACGTCCCATTTTAATTCTGGAAACCCAATAGTCCAGAAACTCTACGGTCTTTGCCCAGTCTCGGTCAAGGGTATTTACAAAATTAAACATGCTGTTTTTATGGGAACATACTAAGGAAGAGAAATGCAAAAAAAAATGTTCAAAAACTCAATATTACACTTTGTCGCCCATGGGCGAGAATAGTTTCCTTTGCTCAAAACCCATGTTTTTGTTTCGCAAATACATAAATGTAGTTCTTTCAAATATAATGGCACAAAATTTAACTCATTTTAACCTAATTCAACGATTTTATAGAGATATTGAAATATTTCGCCCATGGGCGAGAAACAGGTTTGGCCTATGGGCGAGAATATTTTTCTTTGCTCAAAACTCATGTTATTTTACCCCAAATACATACAGGTGTTCTTACAAGTTTCATGACACATAATTTAACTCATTTAAACCTTATTCAACGATTTTATCGCGATATTGAAATATTTCGCCCATGCACGAGAAAACGTTAGGCCCATGGGCGAGAATATTTCCCTTTGATCAAAATTCGTGGTTTTGTTTCGCATACACATAAAGGTGTTCTTAGAAGTTTCATGAAATTTAACTCACTTCAACTAAATCCAATTATTTTACGGCGTTATTGAAATATTTCGCCTGGAGGAGATAGTCCGGCCCATGGGGCGAGAATATTTTCCTTTGCTCCACAGGTTTAGTTTCGCAAATATATAAAGGTGTGTCTACAAGCATGACACATGATTCAACTCATTTTAACTTAATTCAACTAATTTGTGGTGTTATTAAAATATTTCGTCAGTCCCTTTAAAGCATTAACTAATTGTGTGCAAAGTATATTGTATCATGTGAAATATACTTTATATTATATTATTACATTACTATTTTAAAAGGGCCTTTCGTTGGATGTTTACTTTATAGAAGTTTTACAAATTTTACCTTTTTTCATATTGTAACGATCTTTAATGAACCCGGGCTTAACTCTCAAAGCGTTTTGATAGTTTATCATACGAATTCATGCGCGTGTACTCCAATTCATTTGCGTTATTTTCCACAACATTAAAGTTTAGTTAGTTTCTTTATCATTTCACATTTTATGTCTCGTTGCTACATGACACTGGGCAATTAAGGGACACTGGATATGCGGAGTATACCGTGATCATCTTATTTCCTAAACCAATTAATACCCACATTGTCTAATTACTGGTGAGCCCAGATTGCCTAATCTGTGTGATCACTAATCCATGCGTTCTGCCGGAGTAGGCCATGTTGAGCAACGGGGAAGTCATAGCTGATTAAGCCTTAAACCAACACTGCTCTTAAGTGGGAATATTAGCGTTGTATAGCGTTCATCGTATTCCGACGACGTAAATCCTAATCACTGATGTGTCTTTGGCAATAGTCGAATATAGCTGTAACATTCACGAGTGCAGCGTTAAGCAACAAACAAACTACATTCAGTTATAAAATTGTTCACTGCATTGTTTCAATACATGTTAGTGTGTAACTGAACACCAAGGGAAGGCACCTGCTGGTGTATCTCAGCTCATGGTCAATGAACGTGTGGCTACACAATACCATTTTAGATTTAAATATTTGTAACATTTGACCACTTTCAAAATGGCATTGTGTATTCATAGCTTTCGGCCATGGGATCCGTGCCAATTTACACTTGTCAGAGGGGTACACAAAGAACGTGATCTAGACCAGTAAGACTACTAGTTGTCAGACTTTCATGTTGTGGAAGCCTCGGTGGTTGAGTGGGTTAGATCGCTGACTTTGTGTGCTTGCGATTAGGTGCCTCACTCTGGCAGTGTGGGTTCGAACCCCGGATGGGACTCAACCCACAACAGTACTAGAATCTGTACTTCACAAAGAAAGTGTTATCCCAAATATTACATTTGTTAAATACAAACGTAGTTATTGAGAATACCATCGTGGCACACTAACCTATATATAAATTCATTCACACATTCCACATTATACATTATAAAAACATAGTCATGAGGTTATCTTCGGTAGTTAATGTTTAAATGTAATCTTAAATAACCATCAAATATATTTAATCATCTCTTTCCCAGAACACAACAACAACAAAAATAATATTATAGTTATATATAGTTATAGTTATAGTGTCTAAAAAGTACATGATATATGCTGAGAGTCGTTTTGAAGTCCTGCACCCGGCCTCACAGGGAAAATGAGAGACATTTCCCTTGTACCTTCAATATCACAGTAAAAAAATATATATTTAAAAATTAAATAAGAAAAACAAAACAATTTTTTTTTTTAAATCTCTTCCGCAGAGCACATCTTTGGTGTAATTACCTCGTTACGCTAACAGGTCATTAGTGAGATGAGCTCAGTGTCATCTTCTTGTGGACTAGGGATTACCAGGGAAATCAGTGCAGACAATCTTCTGGCAGCTATTCACTCGAGTAGTCACTGCTTAGTCAGTAAAGCATTTGGAACCATACTTTCTTCTACTCTCCTTATTAAGTAAAATGTACTATTTAACATGTGTCTGGGGAGAAAGAACATGTATCTTGCTAGGTAACAGATTTTTCTCCTAAAATTGTTCTACTCATCAGATACAAAATAATGACAACCATATAGTGAGATAGCCGGGACCAAAGAAAAGTATTTACATAAGAGTTTTTTTTAGACTAACATTCAGTAAATGAAAACATGTCTTTAAATAAAAAAATTCGAAAGAACCTTTCCCCTTCTGCAGTTTTCATATGTGGAATCAAGCGAACTAGACTTGGTTAGTTTGATCAAGACTTGCCTAGGCTTTTAGTTAAAAAAATACCTAAAAATATAAATTCCAGTCATGGCGCAGGACTGAAGGTTTTTTATACTTATGAGTTTTCTACTGAATGAGGTTTCACTGTACATGAATTGATTAAGTGTTACAAAACATAATGACAGAATTACACGTGGCATTCCACATGGTATTCGTGATTCATAAACACATGCTCATTATATTGTCGGAATTGTACAATCGACTCTGCTTTATGCAGAGATTTCTATTGAACATGGAAAGCGTTTTGTCGCTTTAATTGCCTGTACTATTGTGATCTTATTAAACACACTTTCATATTTTATTTAAAAAAACATCGATGGATTTCTGTGCCTGTATAAACACTACTGGTGTCGACTACTTAGATTACATGAAACAAGATATCCGTCTGCCTGTTACCATATGTTAAAAGCATTTGACGAAAATGGTCAAACTAACTGGGTTTCTAATATAAGACAATTATTATTTCAAACTGGTTTTTCATGTGTGTGGTTGTCTCCGGATTGCGGCGATATGAAATGCTTCGTGGTTATATTCAAACAAGCATGTAAAGATATAGAATTCCAAAACTGGCATTACAAAATCACAAATTCTTCTTTCCTTAATGTTTATTCATCTTATAAATCACAACTCGAACCAGAAAACTATCTGTCTACTTTAGGATGTGAAAGAGACCTTCTTAGAGCTTTATGCACATTCCGTTGTTTAAGACATAATCTAAATGTACAGAAAACTCGATTTAATACAACTACAGAGTCATCGTCTAGTTTGTGTATGAAACGTATTCGATATGAAATAGAAAATCAATACCATTTTTTGTTAATTTGTCCTTTTTATTAAAGTAGTAGAGAAAATTAATTCCAAAATGTTACAATGTACAACCATCTGTCCCAAAATTCTATCTACCAGAAATGAGTGTGTTATTAAAATCCTGTCCATGTATTTAAAAAGACATTTATCTATTCTTTATAAACAGTATCCGTATTGACAGAATATGTCATCCTTTTTCGGCAATATACACCACGCAGGCACAGACTTCGTGAACTCATTTAGCCCCAGTGGGTACCGGTTTGCGGAACCAATCAATAAATCATTTTGTTCAGTATTAAGCCCTCAGGCCTACGTTTGTTTGTTTGTTGTTTAACGCCACACTCAGCATTATTCCGGCTATATGACGGCGGTCTGTAAATAATCGAGTCTGGACCAGACAATCCAGTGATTGACATCATGAGCATCGACCCACGCAATAGGATACGACGGCAGAGGGACAGGTCAGCCGAAATTGCTTAGGCAGAAGGCGACCTCTCAGACACTTAATGCAACAACAACGACAACGTTCTTACATAAATCACAACTCGTCATTGTCCCCCGCCCCAACGAAGTTGGCGGGGATGTAGAAATGGGTTCCGTCCGTCTGTGCGTGTGTGTGTGCGTCCCGAAATCGTTTCCGGAGCATAACTCAGAAACCGTTAAATATGTATCTACGATACTTTGCATGTCTATCAGACTCGTGCTCAACTGGTGCCCTTTGCTATTGCTATTTAGGAATTTTAGAAAATTATATTTTTTATGTTTCCATGGCAACACGTTGGACGTAGGTTCTATAGGGTAGAGTTCGTTTCCGGAGCATAACTCAAAACCCTTTCAATACTTTCTAACAAAACTTTGCATGTTTACCAGACACATACTGAACTGGTGCCTTTTGCTATTTAGGAATTTTAGCAAAGTTTATTTTTAACGTTTCCATGGCAACAAACTGGATTTACGTGTAGGTACTATAAGGGTGGTGTTCGTTTCCGGAGCACAACTAAAAAAAACGTTAAATACTTTCTTACAAAACTTTGGCACTTTAAAAAAAATAATTACGTTTCCATGGCAACAAGTTGGACTTAGAAACCAATATAGGCAGGGTTTGATTCCGGATGAAATTTTCCACATCGATCGGACACATGCTGAATTGTTGCCGGTTGCTATTTATGAATTTTAGAAATTTGTATTACTGGGCATTATTTCCAGAAATGTTTCCTTGCCAAATATTGCACGTCTATATATAAAGCACATACTGAACAGTACTGGTGCCATTTGATATTAAGGAGTTTTTAGAAATGTTTATTTTAGAATTTCCATTGCAGCTATTTTGACATGGGCTAAGAGAAATGTTGGGTCAGTTACCTGGTTTTGGACGGGGCGTTAAATTGGGCGGGGGATATAGATGACTTCGTCGACTATACTCTTGTTTTTCATAGTATCAGTGTGTAGATTTTTAAATCTGTTAATGATGTAATTCACGTCCCTGTCATTTTTAGTGTAAAACGTAAAATACGTCAGGTTTACTCGGATTCTACCATTTCCAGAATTTTCCACTGTTATCTTCCCCAAACAGTTAGCAAGATTTATTGTACATAACTTTAAGTACCATAGAAATACTTAATCTTTACATTTAAACTGCCATCTTGATTTATTATTCTGTATTGTATGACATTGGATATATGCTCCTGTACCGCCGCTGGAAGTTTAATTTGTGAAAAAAAGGAGGACATTCAGCTGTCGGGGCTATGGGCCAGTGGGTGATTAACGGTTTGTGATTGATTGTTACCAGATGGCTCCAGCTGGGGTTGTAGACGACACACTTTCCAACTATGCTACATATGAGCAGGCTGGTTATCCTCGAACTCTAGCTGGGCTAGCAGACGACTCACCAGTCTAAGGTATACTGAACCTTATGTAATGCTAATTCAACAATTTATCATATACACATGACCAGTAGGAGACATAAATAGTAAACATAATACATATATTACAACAGTAATGGGGGCAGCGACGATTATTTACACACACGCTATATACAAGCAATAGGAAAAGTCTGTAGCTGTCCCTTTCCGCGACCAGTGTTCGTCTCCCAATAAATGGATAATGGGAAACACACAGGGATGTTTCTTTTATATAATAATGTGTAGGTTGACCAGTAGGAGACATAAATAGTAAAGATAATACATATATTACAACAGTTATGGGGGAAGCGACGATTATTTACGCACGCGCTATATACAAGCATTAGGAAAAGTCTGTAGCTGTCACTTTCCGCGACCATTGTTCGTCTCCCGTTTAATGGATAATGGGAAACACACAGAGATGTTTCTTTTATATTATAATGTGAAGTGTGGCAAGTAGGAGTCATACATAATGGAAATAATAAATATATTGAAACAGTTGTGGAGGCAGCGACGATTATCTACACACACGCTATATACAAGCAATAGGAAAAGTCTGTAGCTGTCCCTTTCCGCGACCAGTGTTCGTCTCCCGCTAAATTGATAATGGGAAACACACAGGGATGTTGCTTTTATATAATAATGTGTAGCGTGGCCAGTAGGAGACATACATAGTGAAATTAATAGATATATTACAACCAGCTGTTGGGGTAGCGACGATTATTTACGCACACGCTATATACAAGCAACATGAAAAATCTGTAGCTGTCCCTTTCCGCGACCACTGCTCGTCTCCCGTTAAATGGATAATGGGAAACACACAGGGATGTTTCTTTTATATAAAAATGTGTAGTGTGGCCAGTAAGAGTCATACATAGTGAAAATAATATAATGTGCTTGAGAAGTTCCTTTCCTCGCGAACTGTGGTCCAGAAGGATAATTACCCTGGGGCCTCAACCTTCGCCTTCTGTTGAAATCTTCATCCAATTCCATTTATGACATCTTAGGATCCATGGATAAATGTCAACTAACCAGATGTATTTAACGTTTGGAACAACTAACAGCAAACATGTCATAAATTCTTTGTCACAACCAATGAGTGACCAGGTTCATTGCCACATATCCTAGATAATGACGCGGTAATCCATCAGCATATTCATTTTCCAAACGATTTGTCATTGACGCTAACATGAATTGCGAACAATGTTTACCGTAAAAGGTTTCTTCAAACAAACCTGCCGGTACATCTGGTCAACCATGGCGGGGTATATTCTTATGACTTAGATCTACCAGCGTCCCTTCATTGCAGATCCCTTGTGGCTTGACGTTCTACCACGCATGGATATTGCTAGCCTTACCCTTTAAAGACCTCAACATAGTACCTCTGACAACTGCTGTGGAGTGTTCCTCACAGTTACGTAACCTCGTACCTTCAAACACCATTGCGAACCTCACCCTTACCACTCTCAAAATTGAAAGTAGAAACGAATAAGTTTATTTGAGTTATGCTACCTTAGGAAGATTTGTAGTGCTAACTACAGGGGCTAATAGAGTAAGGTGGAGGAGATGCTACCATGGATGCTGATTGACAAGACAACTCTCCTGCTATCCATTGTTTCAAAACCTCGGGGTCATCAGCCTTTGGTTTTACAACCACGAATATATTTTGGGGTCTCAGCCAGAAAATTCCTTTCATCATACCTCAGACATGTTAGGTGGTAGCAACTTCAATGGTAGTCAATTAATTTCTAGATCTGTATCAGGAACACTTTCCAAGTTACACTCAAAATAGTCTTATTATTTGTGTGCCATGATTAGATATAGTGATACAAACAAACCATGGCTTACCGATCCTTCTGCACTGTTTCTGAGTTACTGTGGCGCATTGAGACTCGCGGTTTATTTCTGCGAATAGCTATCAATTTAAGTAAAACAAATACAGTTTCTCCCAGACTTCCTGAAAATAACACGATTTTGCTTTGTGTGTATATATGCTGAACAACAAAAGTTCCTGTGACATTGAATAAGATTTAATATAAAGTTATGTTTCTTCCCACATCTGAAACAATTTAGGTTTGCAACAGATAAAAAAACTCCTGGAAGTGTTCAAATGGTTTAATTTGCCATCCTGGCTTCAGAAAATGCGTGATTTCATAAAAAAACATGAACATGCCAAAATGTCAATTTACAAATCAATAGCGTGTGTGTCCGCCTCAGGTTGCGATGCAAGCAGCACATCATCGTCTCATGGAATGGACCAGGCGTCGCGCAAAGTCCTGTGGGATATCTGTCCATATCTGCTGGAGCATGTTTCGAAGTTCCTGGCCATTGAGTGTCTGTGGAACACGTGGTTGACGTCGAAGGCGCCGATCCATCTCATCCCACATGTGCCCGACTGTGCAACTTGCCAACATCACACATATATTTAGTAGACACTATGAGGATTATAAAAAGTAAGTTGAAAGTATATATCTTTCGGGTGCATGGGGGACCCTATCATCCTACTCGACTGTATGTGCAGTTTAAGTTTACAAAATGAGGAATTGGGATGACGGTTATATTCAAAGTATGGGCTTGAAGATATTTCAGACAGAGGTCACGATAAGAGTCGATCAAGAGAGAACTGATCTTCTTACTTTCTATAGTAAGTAACATAAGACCAATGTCACAATCAAAAACACATTCATGCGACCCTGTGGGGTGCCCACAGGAATTCAATTGCATAAGGCAGATTTAATATTATCATCTTCTCGAAATACCAGCGCACAGGCCACCACTAATATCAACCGGATGTAATCGTACAGTCCCTAATCCTGGGACAGCCAAACACATGAAGATCAATCATTGTTGGTGATACAGAAGACATCCGAGATGGTGTCATCGATAGCTTGATCTTGGAATGAAATAAATAACAGAAACCAATATTATTAATCTTCCAATTTTGAGTAGCCGGAAGGATGTTGTCTAAGTCCTGTGTAGACAGATTATGTAGCGGATATACTGAACTATTGATATAATGGTGTTACAACTATTAAGCGACACTGATTTTACCCAGACATCTCCCGATACCATATGACCAGACCCTTCTCGCTGTGTGTACAAACTGATTAATGGGCACGTCGATAACAGACTGGGTGTATGATCATCATTTGGAACTCGGGAAGACTAGAGAGCGAGCGCGGTGCTGTCTAGACTAACAATATGTGGGATCGTTGAACATAGCCATACTATCTGTCAGTACATGTGACTTCTCAATATCCATTCATAAGTGAGTGAGCACGGCGCATTTTGCAATTTTACGGCATCATGACAGAACTGCAGACAAGAGCTTCACATTGTATAATCGTATGTGTATTTGATCCGGATTGGTGAGTGAACTCACTATTAGGTACAAGTCGTTGTAAATGTGAAGAAAGTAACACATAATAGCGAAATTCAATTGATCAAAATTAACTAGCTCACTCAGCAAAAGTTTGCTTTAGATTGGATATTCGGTGAATAGAGAAGAACTTAGATTGTTAGGAATGCAACCTGGCAACTGTTTGGACTCCTTGTTCCTCCTTGGTTGTTGTTAATGTTGGAGACACAAGACAGAGAGGAAAGCTGGTTCTGAACGTTACATTTTGAAGATCCATGCTGGGAATCAGTACATTTAAGCTTTTAGTTCTTTTACGTATCACGTAGATATTATTCAGTCTACCAATGCCCGAAGTAAATCGTTGAGAGATGAATTGATTTCGGATTTGATCGCGGATTAGGGACGACATGATTAATCACAAGGAAAACCGAGATTGGACCATAATAACTACTGTTAATCCCTCCTTATCAGTGACAGGTTTGCCGACTCGGGTATTTGTAATCATTACCAGGAAACAATCTCCCACCGATCCCCTGACTCTAACGACCTCATTGATAAGGATACAATACTACACTGGCAAAGTTCCTCTAATCAATAATCTTCAAAATATAGTACCTGTTTCTGTATGTTGGTCCTTTAGCGTTCATTTACCACGACACTGGTTGAAATACAAAGACCACGTTTCTCTTGGGCGATTGATATTGACAGAACTTTAAACAACATTTTTTCACTTATACTTGACATAAAATGAATTGATTTTGTAATTTTACTGTAAATTAAGATGTCATTTACTTCACGATATTCCTTGTTGGGAAAATTTTCCCTGCTCGTGAAAGATTTACATTAATTATACAGATTAGATATATTATAGAGAGTGAGACAGAGATAGAGAGAATCAGACATTCGATTGACAATTTGACAATTGACAATTGACAATAAAGTGTCTATTTCTATAGGAGGGCTTGTCAAAACGTTCTAAGCCTAACAAACTAAACCAATATCTGTGACAGTGTATTTACTTTTATTTTTTCAACATAATATCCCCGCTTTTCAATACACTTCTCATATCGATCGTGAAACTTTTTAATTCCAGTCAGGAAGAAGTTTTCTGAAGCCATCATGAAAAACCAATTCACGAAAGCTTTGAGGTCATCGTTGTCGTCATACCGCTTTAGGAAGCGCTTCGAATCCACATTGTCGCACAGCAGCCTTTGCAAGTCGAGAGGTGTTAGAAGAGGCAGTGTCATGAAGTGGTAAATCTCCAGCAGTCAGCATTACTCACCGGTTTTTTTCGATTTAATCTCTCAGGCGATAAGACAAATCAGCAAACAACGTAGAAGGCACCTGTAATCGTCATTTGACTTTCAAGGCAATCAGAGAGGATCACACCCTTTGCATCCCAGAATACAGTAGCCATAACTTTTGTGTCGGAGAAGTTTGATCATAGTGGTAGACCCATGTTTCTTCACCCGTTACTAATCTCTTTTTGAAATTGACGAAATCCTCCTTCATTAGCTCTAAATGGCAGTGTGAGTTCTTTCTTCCATAAGATCAGAATTTAGAAACTTTGTCACTCAACGAGCAGACATCTTAATCATCTGTAAATGTTCATGAATAATAGTTTCAGTGGATCCATGGCTTAGACCTGTGTCTTCCTCAAAGTCAAACAATGGCTATACGTCTGTCTGACAGTATAAGTTTTTTTATCCCCTTGATTGAATCTTCATTGATGGAAGTTGAGGGTCGCCCAGCCTTAAAGATAGCTGCCAACGTTCAACAGTGGAATATCTGGGGCACTTATCCCCATACACTTGTGACAAGTGTTCATGAATTTCTTGGGGAGTCCTTTTACAAAGTAAAAAAAAACCTTGATGACTGCTCGGCACTCCCTAATGAGGCAAAATATAGTCATCATATTTCAGTGTCCGAGAGACGCTCTGGAACATTTGCCTCATTGATCGAGTGTGACAAGAAGCCTTGGTATCGCATCGACTAATTTGAAGGAATATTAAGACGATTTCTTCATATTTAGTTTGACAAAAAATTTCAACGTGTGTGTGCCTAAGGGATTAAATCATATTCATTCAAATAATGTTTTGTGGGATTCATCAAGATGTCTAAGCATTTCCCCATAGGAATCCTCTTTCGAGCTGTGTGAAAAGCATTGATAAAGGAATGTGGTGTTGCTGTACAAATAGAAATAGGCTGATGATGATAAATTATCTGGGGATATCAGAACACGAGATATTTCACCATTTTTAATAATGTCATTTCTTTGGTGCATTGTCTTGTATTTCAAGTGAAGTCACTGCTTACAAACGTCTATCAACTATTCCCTAAAAATAAACACGTAACATATGTCTGAATTTGTCCATCCTATCATGGTACTTATAGACGAATACAGCACCCTTTATTTTCCCTGTTGCCAATCTTCCCACGGATATCGAACTTTTACAGGAGCAGGGCATCATTGTGGACAATTGTCTCTAGGGTTTCAGATATACTATTTCTCAAATGCATAAGCACATTACATCAATGCGACGAAAGCTGCGGGCTGCGTGAACTAATAGGAAGCAAAAGTAAGCAAAGTTCATATGTATACTTTCATGGCATTCATAACTTTGTAATAAGTGTGTGCCGCAGCCTGAAATCTAAAATCTGGATATATTATGGATTTTTCACTGTGTGTTAATATAACATTTTCTTTTTCTATTTCACTTGTGTCAAGACATGGCATTATGCTTGGCCAAACGGATATTGCATTGATATCTGTCCACAGCTGTCAGAGCTCACTGTACTGAAAACTTTAGTACTTAGTTCTTTACAATGTCGATAATTAAGGATCTTGTATTTTCATATTTGTGTATTTAATGTCCCGAAATTTAGTTTGAAATCCACTCACAAATCCAAATACACATTTTGTTGTAGCTGACACCCCCAAGTAAATCACCTACCTGTTAATGTTTACATCATTACTAAATGACAAGTAATATGCAACATTTCTATGTATGGATGCAACAGTATCCTATATTACAATCGGTTATTTGATATATAGTCTCAGGAACGTGTATACACAGAAGTCAGCTCAAATTTACCACCAACTGATTTTGTGCTTGGCTGTTCATCCAATAATTTGCTGGTTCACATTATAATCGGAATGGCAGTCGGTTTGGAAACCGCAATGGATGTGGGGCTGAATCTAATGGCTTGATAAAATAGATTTAAACCGATTATACTTGTAAGATGGTGATCAGTCTGGGTTATTCCCGGAACAGAAGCCATGGCTCACAGTATTGTCTGTGATGTGGCGGGGACGTGTGTCCTAGTTGTGGCCTAGAGTCCTGCCTGTGGTGTCACGGTGACAGTAGCTATGACGCACAGTCCTGCCTGTGGTGTGACGGGGACAATATCTATGACCTACAGTCCTGGCTGTGGTGTGACAGAGACAATATCTGTGACCTTCAGTTCTGGCTGTGGTGTGACGGAGACAATATATATGACCTACAGTCCTGGCTGTGGTGTGACAGAGACAATATCTGTGACCTACAGTCCTGGCTGTGGTGTGACGGAGACAATATATGTGACCTTCAGTTCTGCCTGTGGTGTGACGGAGACAGTAGCTAGGACCCACAGTCCTGGCTGTGGTGTGACGGAGACAATATCTGTGACCTACAGTCCTGGCTGTGGTGTGACGGAGATAATATCTGTGACCTTCAGCCCTGCCTGTGGTATGACATAGACAGTAGCTACATGTATGACCTACAGTCCTCCCTGTGATGTATCAGAGACAGAAGCTACATATATGGCCTACAGTCCTTCCTGTGGTGTCACGGTGACAGTAGCTAGGACCCACAGTCCTGCCTGTGGTGTGACGGAGACAATATCTATGACCTACAGTCCTGGCTGTGGTGTGACGGAGACAATATCTATGACCTACAGTCCTGGATGTGGTGTGACGGAGACAATATCTATGACCTACAGTCCTGCCTGTGATGTGACAGAGACAGTAGCTATGACCTTTAGTTCTAACTATCATGTGACGGGGACAAAATCTATGACCTACAGTCCTGGATGTGGTGTGACGGAGACAATATTTATGACCTACAGTCCTGCCTGTGGTGTGACAGAGACAGTAGCTATGACCTTTAGTTCTGCCTATCATGTGACGGGGACAATATCTATGACCTACAGTCCTGGCTGTGGTGTGACGGAGACAATATCTGTGACCTTCAGTTCTGGCTGTGGTGTGACGGAGACAATATCTGTGACCTTCAGTTCTGGCTGTGGTGTGACGGAGACAATATCTGTGACCTACAGTCCTGGCTGTGGTGTGACGGTGACAATATCTATGACCTACAGTCCTGGCTGTGGTGTGACGGAAACAGTAGCTAGGACCTACAGTCCTGGCTGTGGTGTGACGGTGACAATATCTATGACCTACAGTCCTGGCTGTGGTGTGACGGAAACAGTAGCTAGGACCTACAGTCCTGGCTGTGGTGTGACGGAGACAATATCTGTGACCTTCAGTTCTGCCTGTGGTGTGACGGAGACAGTAGCTAGGACCTACAGTCCTGGATGTGGTGTGACGGAGACAGTAGCTATGACCCACAGTCCTGGCTGTTGTGTGACGGTGACAATATCTTTGACCTACAGTCCTGCCTGTGGTGTGACAGAGACAGTAGCTATGACCTTTAGTTCTGCCTATCATGTGACGGTGACAATATCTATGACCTACAGTCCTGGCTGTGGTGTGACGGAGACAGTAGCTAGGACCTACAGTCCTGGCTGTGGTGTGACGGGGACAATATCTATGACCTACAGTCCTGGCTGTGGTATGACATAGACAGTAGCTACATGTATGACCTGCAGTCCTCCCTATGGTGTAACAGAGACAGAAGCTACATATAATGGCCAACAGTCCTGCTTGTCGTGTGACGGTGACAGTAGCTATGACCTACAGTCATGCCTGTGGTGTGACGGAGACAGAAACTACATGTTTGACCTACAGTTGTGTCTGTCGTGGTACGGTGACAGTAGCTATGACCTACAATCCTGCCTGTGGTGTGACGGTGACAGTAGCTATGATCTACAGTCCTACCTGGTGTTACAGACAGTAGCCAGGATCTACAGTCCTACCTGGTGTAACAGAGGTAGTAGCTATGACCTACAGTCCTTCCTGTGGTTTGACGGTGACAGTAGCTATGACCTACAGTTATGCCTGTCGTGTGACGATGACAGTAGCTATGACCTACAATCCTGCCTGTGGTGTGACGGTGACAGTAGCTATGATCTACTGTCCTACCTGGTGTTACAGACAGTAGCCAGGATCTACAGTCCTACCTGGTGTAACAGAGGTAGTAGGTATGACCTACAGTCCTTCCCGTGGTTTGACGGTGACAGTAGCTATGATCTACAGTCTTGCCTGTGGTGTGACGATGACAGTAGCTATGACCTACACTCCTGCCTGTGGTGTGACGGTGACAGTAGCTATGATCTACAGTCCTACCCGGTGTTACAGCCAGTAGCCAGGATCTACAGTCCTACCTGGTGTTACAGCCAGTAGCCAGTATCTACAGTCCTACCTGGTGTTACAGAGACAGTAGCTATGACCTATAGTTATGCTTGTGGTGTGAAGGAGGCAGAACGATTAACTTAGTTACACTATTGCCCGTAATGACAACATAGTTGTACATGCGGAGACAACTTGGGGATAACAAAAAAGCAAAGGTAACGGTATGTCTGTGGTGTGAAGCGGCAACAATGTAGTACCTGTGGTAAGAAGGAAGTTATTTTCACGCTCGATGCCATAAGTATGAAAAAGCCATACGTGAACTGTATTCAGTGAATCTATAAGCAAATACCTTTGTTAATAATTGTTTTCTTATATATTCCGTGAATACGTTGTGTCTATCTTAAAGCATGTGGCCTCTTCCTATGGTTGGCATCTGTATGTTGCAGCAGCAGATATCGATAAACTTGTCACTGTTAGACTCTCATTTCATGCATCCTAGCCGCCACCTTAAAAAGCTAAATTGATCTTTAACAGAAAATATTTTGAAATGCAATTTCCGTTGATAAGGAGAATGCACCTTCAGATGAAAACGCGTCCGGAATTTAATTTGTGCGCAATTTGCAAAGAAAGATGATACATGATGCCGAAGATGAAGTGCCCATTAACATGAATTGACGAGTAAATTGCTGGTATCGATGGAGTAATACGTTTTCCTCGGGGGTGTAGAAGTCGGATCACGATTAGACATCAGGTATTGGCGTATAACCTTACCAGATACAGGCTATTGTCGCTCACTGTTAATACAGGTACAGGTTATTGTGAATACTGCCATTATAGACTCAGCATATAGTAGAAACAGCGATTACAGAAGCTGGTTATTATAGGGACTATATTTACAGTATTTGATTGTTGTTTGTAATTTACTCCAGCGGTCTTACATAGGCCTGTGAATCATTGACAGACCTGAGGTTGTTGCTCTGAGAAAGTCCGCACACCGTCGCGGTATGGTGACAATCAGCCAAGTCATCGACCTTGACCACCCGCTACAATTTTCCAGATGGACATTTGTGTTGGTGACCTGTAAGTCAAGATTCATAAGCACATGCTCATGACATAGTCTGAATCATACAATGGACTCCTTAGGATTATGGAGTTTCAATAATATTTTGTTGGAATTATTTTGTAAATACAAATTACTAACTACTAAAGTACATTTTTACAGCACAAAGTCCTTTTCCACATTCAATAGAAATCTCTGCAATAAGTAGAGTCGATTGTACGATTCCGACTACATCTTGAGCATGTATTTATGAATCATTATCAAATAACAGAAGAACGTATCTTGCCCCACCGGCCTCACCCGGTCACAAACACATGCAAAGGCAAGTCAATTGTTCACCTGAAAAATAACAACAACAACACAGGAACATATGGTATAATAATAGTGAAATGCATCGGACATCATCTGTGTCACTGCAAACAGAATCCCTCACAGTGAGTTGGTACGCTTGGACCACTAGAACACCCGTAGCCCTGATATCGCGAATATCACGATCGTTTTCCCAATCTGAGTTATGTCTTATTATCAAAACTATCGGGCAAATATAGGTATGCACCTATTTTTGATGGTGGCTAAAATCAACCAAACAAGCCATGGTTATTCAATTCTCGCAATTTCACAGTAAAGTGATGAGCAGTGTGAAGCGGGTATTTTCAAGTGTATACTTCATTTTGCACGGCGGTTTAGTACAAAAAAGAACAAACGAAAAACAAACAGTAATGTCTTCGACAAATACTCGATCTTGCAATGTGGCTATTCAGTACAAACTGTCTGAACGTTCTCCTGTGTAATTCAGGATGTAATTATTGATTCTCACTGGTGATGTTGACTGGATGTCACTGACAATAAGGTCAGATCAGTGTAAGGGGATGTCAAATACTAACAGCCTCATGAGTCCACTCTCTGTGCTGCAGGGAGATCAGCTACAATCGGGTGTAAGGAACCGAACGTTTGGTATTCTTAAGGAGAAATGCTGTGGTAGGGATGCTCGGAAGTTTTATATTTAATTTGTGCCGGAAAATACTGGTGGGGTGGGGGATGGGGAAATCTGTTCGCTGTAGATGCTTGATGTCTTGAAATAAAGTGTGTTGTCATAAAAGACATCCACATATATGTTTTGGAGCAGTGACCGAGGAAAATAGTCTGTCTCTGTCTCGGATAATCGAGACTGGTTATTCTTTGGTGATGACGTTTTATTTAAGCAAATATGTCTTAGTATCCGATGGGCACTATTGAGTAATGGATATTTCACGACTGCAGGCTTTACACGTCTGATCCCATAATTCGCAGTTCAAATACGTGTGCCATCGATAAAGATGTAACCTGGAATCCCATAAATGTAACTAGACATGGCCGATGACAGTAATGCTTAGAATTGTTATCTTGATAAATGATGCTTTATGTCTTGGCTTTGAAGGATATAATGTCAGACACACTTGTTTGGTATTTCATCAAAGTACTAAGACTTGTATGTATTTGACGCTGGCCTGCTACAGTGCTTCTATCTCAGCGTTGTTGGCATCTTGCTTCTTGAATCCAAATGACTCACCTGCTACCTGTACAGGTGAAGCAGTAGTTCCCACGTTACATAATGCGCGATCAGCATCGTTAATCGTGCTGATCATTAATTTGCACAGTGAACACATGTTATTGTGGATTTCTTTTCAGACGATTCTAATTCCCGTTCGGCACGTTAATCAGCTTTCAGGAAATTCAGTGATCTCGAGGAGTTGAACGATAGGCCGAGATTGGACCCCTAGGGGTCAGGCTCAGTGACTTGGTTGACTGCGTCTCATCGTGGGTGATGCATGCAACGCAAATGCCAATAAGCGATTCAAAGAAATAACAGCTATTTATCATTCAAGTGAACCCATCTGAGAACTGTCAAAGCAATTTTCTTCAATTATGCGAATGATTTGGGCCCATGAGTGCCTTTATCATATCTTGTCCTTTCATAAAGGTTAATATACGTACTACCGCACTGACGAAATGAAGGAATTTGTAATGACGATACATGACTGTATGTTCGGGCGTGTAGATCAATATCGGTTATGTCCTCCTTGTTAGGCGATAAATGCACGACACAATCATTGCATACCGTTGATTACCTTGCGTGTGGTTGCCCAACATGTGCTCTATTGGACTTAGCTGGCTAGTCCATGTCTCATCCGTAGATAATCAGTGATGACCTGGGCACGATGTAGTCTTATATTGTCATCTTGCACTTCAACATTTCTGAAGATTTTTTCCAGCTAATAGAACAACGACAGGACGTCTAGTGTCGATGTCGTTTTACTAGGTCCGCCACACCCGGGTCGTTTGACAGTACTTGTCCCACAGACGAGAAACTGCAGATTCGGGCAGCTGAGGGACATTGAGTTCCCTCTTCTATTGTCCCAATAATTCGTCATCTTGTTTGTTTATTATTCTTGTAAGCATTTTAAAGCGTTTGCTTAGCTCACTTGCATTCATGATTGTGAGTTCCCCGACAGGCGCACATAGTTTAGCTTCTGATTGCACGTGCATCACGTACTGTTCTTGCATGATGTGAAATGTCGTTGTGATTAGATGTTGCGTTCAGATGCATCGCCATGGTATATTAAATATACACCTCAACGATAACGACATTCAAATCATTAGTTGCCTTATTTATCGTCAGTATATATACCTCTTCTGAACTAATTACAACCCACTCAATGTATAATGCCAAATGCAACATTGACATTTTCACTGCGTTTTCCAATCCTGGATGGAATTTGAAATCCTTTTGTAAACCCGCTAGCTCAGTGCCACCTGCTCATGTTTATCCGGGTCAATAAAGAAGAACGATCATTTTCTCTTTTATCATTCGTCTACTAAATCCCCTTGTCCATGCCTTGTTGTTCCAAGTGGTATCATGATTGTAATTCAGCCATTAGTTTTCAATCAGTTCTTGAAGAGGAGGTGATAATATCTTATAATTTAGATTTTGTTTTCCGCAAAACACAAAAGCCAGCTTCATATAAAGGTCTACCTCAACTTGAGGAGCATTTACACAAATTAACACCGATGAGGATAGAGTGGGGCAAAATGTCAAGCTGTCTTGATGCTAGTGTGTTTCATGAATTTGTGTCGTTGCTGACGACGTTTTCCCAAGAACATGGTTTTGCATTGCAACATTAAGCTTAAGAAGCTCAACGACGAGAAAGTCGCTCGCTGGGCTGTAAGTGTCAATCTGTCATGTGTAGTCGCTCGCTAGGCTTTTATTGTCGATGTGTCATGTGTAGTCGCTCGCTGGGCTGTAAGTGTCAATGTGTCATGTGTAGTCGCTCGCTGGGCTGTAAGTGTCAATGTGTCATGTGTAGTCGCGCGCTGGGCTGTAAGTGTCAATGTGTCATGTGTAGTCGCTTGCTAGGCTGTAAGTGTCAATGTGTCATGTGTAGTTGCTCGCTGGGATGTAAGTGTCAATGTGTCATGTGTAGTCGCTCGCTGGGCTGTAAGTGTCAATGTGTCATGTGTAGTCGCTCGCTAGGCTGTAAGTGTCAATGTGTCATGTGTAGTTGCTCGCTAGGCTGTAAGTGTCAATGTGTCATGTGTAGTCGCTCGCTGGGCTGTAAGTGTCAGTGTGTCATGTGTAGTTGGTCGCTGGGCTGTAAGTGTCAATGTGTCATGTGTAGTTGGTCGCTGGGCTGTAAGTGTCAATGTGTCATGTGTAGTCGCTCGCTAGGCTGTAAGTGTCAATGTGTCATGTGTAGTCGCTCGCTAGGCTGTAAGTGTCAGTGTGTCATGTGTAGTCGCTCGCTAGGCTGTAAGTGTCAATGTGTCATGTGTAGTCGCACGCTGGGCTGTAAGTGTCAATGTGTCATGTGTAGTTGCTTGCTGGGCTGTAAGTGTCAATGTGTCATGTGTAGTCGCTCGCTAGGCTGTAAGTGTCAATGTGTCATGTGTAGTCGCTCGCTGGGCTGTAAGTGTCAATGTGTCATGTGTAGTCGCACGCTAGGCTGTAAGTGTCAGTGTGTCATGTGTAGTTGCTTGCTGGGCTGTAAGTGTCAGTGTGTCATGTGTAGTCGCTCGCTAGGCTGTAAGTGTCAATGTGTCATGTGTAGTCGCTCGCTAGGCTGTAAGTGTCAATGTGTCATGTGTAGTCGCTCGCTAGGCTGTAAGTGTCAGTGTGTCATGTGTAGTCGCTCGCTAGGCTGTAAGTGTCAATGTGTCATGTGTAGTCGTTCGCTAGGCTGTAAGTATCAATATGTCATGTGTAGTCGCTCGCTAGGCTGTAAGTGTCAATGTGTCATGCTCGTGAAGTCGGCCAGTGTTGTGACCAAAGCTTTACTATTTACATCAACCTCGCGACAATCGAAACTGAAAATTCTGTAAGGTAGCAAATATAACTGAACTTTATTTTCAGTTTAGATCTGTGTTATCTGTACATTCCTTGGCGCTTATTTAAAGAGGAGTGTGGTGTTGTGAACAAAAGAGCACAAAACAAGAACAATAATATTTCATGAAGACATGAATTTGTATTACGGATAACAACTTCTGTATTGTTCTTCCAACGTCTCAGTGCCTTGCCCAAACAATTTTCCCATTCAAATATATTATTTCGAAGTTTGCCTTTGGAAAGGTGTACAATTCCTGTGAAAATGTTGATAATCACATGTATTACTTGCCCGTGAAGAGATCACCCGACTGATAAACATGCAGCTGTATTACACATTGTGTAATACCAAAGCGCGTGCTTATATACTGCGGGAACAAGTAACACGGACAAATATTGAACACATCCCTTGGCTTATTCACGTTATTGTAAACTCTGTGGTTCAGAGTCGTAAGTCTGTGTTGAAGTATGTGATAACATTTCCTTGGAGGAATAACGCCAGATACACTGCAAGTAAGTGATCATTCACTTCATCATGATATAATTAAGCATGGTTTAGAAATTATGTTTTTGATATAATGAGAAAATGACTCACTCTGTTTTTCTATTTGATCGTGTATGAATTATTGTAGTACGTATGTCATAAGCGAAATGGACATGTCGGTGATTACAGTTCGCATTCCATGTGGGAATACGTGTATGGATTATTGCGTTATGTATAATTATCATATGGGGATGCATGCATGGATTATTGCGTTATGTATATTATCATGTGGGGATGCATGCATGGATTATTGCGTTATGTATATTATCATGTGGGGATGCAAGCATGGTTTAATGAGTTTGTATTATTATCATGCGAGGATGCATGCATGGATTATTGCGTTATGTATAATTATCATGTGGGGATGCATGCATGGATTATTGCGTTATGTATATTATCATGTGGGGATGCATGCATGGATTATTGCGTTATGTATATTATCATGTGGGGATGCAAGCATGGTTTAATGAGTTTGTATTATTATCATGCGAGGATGCATGCATGGATTATTGCGTTATGTATAATTATCATATGGGGATGCATGCATGGATTATTGCGTTATGTATATTATCATGTGGGGATGCATGCATGGATTATTGCGTTATGTATATTATCATGTGGGGATGCAAGCATGGTTTAATGAGTTTGTATTATTATCATGCGAGGATGCATGCATGGATTATTGCGTTATGTATAATTATCATGTGGGGATGCAAGCATGGATGATTGCGTTATGTATAATTATCATGTGGGAATTCATGCATGGATTATTGCGTTATGTATAATTATCATGTGAGGGATACATGCATGGATCCTTACGTTATGTATAATTATCATGTGGGGATACATGAATGGATTATTGCATTATGTATAATTATCATATGGGAATACATGCATGGATTATTGCAATATGTATAAATATCATGCAGGGACACATGCATGGATTATTGCGTTATGTATAATTATAATTATCATGTGGAGATACATGCTTGGATTATTGCGTTATGTATAATTATCATGTGGGGGTGCAAGCATGGATGATTGCGTTATGTATAATTATCATGTGGGGATACATGCATGGATTATTGCATTATGTATAATTATCATGTGGGAATACATGTATGGATTATTGCGTTATGTATAATTATCATGTGGGGATACATGCATGGATTATTGCATTATGTATAATTATCATGTGGGAATACATGCATGGATTATTGCGTTAAGTATAAATATCATGTGGGGATACATGCATGGATTATTGCGTTACGTATAATTATCATGTGGAGATACATGCTTGGATTATTGCGTTATGTATAATTATCATGTGGGGTGAATGCATGGATTATTGCGTTATGTATAATTATCATGTGGAGATACATGCTTGGATTATTGCGTTATGTATAATTATGATGCGGGGCTGCATGCATGGATTATTGCGTTATGTATAATTGTCATGTGGGGGTGCATGCATGGATTATTGCGTAATGTATAATTAGCATGTGGGAATGCATGCATGGATTATTGCGTTATGTATAATTATCATGTGAGGGATACATGCATGGATTATTGCGTTATGTATAATTATCATGTGAGGGATACATGCATGGATTATTGCGTTATGTATAATTATCATGTGAGGACGTATGTGTGGATTACTTTCAGGGATCACATGAACTAACAAAACGTCAAACAATGTCTTTAACAATATTCAGTTTTTAGTTTGTATCTGTTCAAATAAATGTAACATCCCACATGGAATTAGACATTGACATAAATCCTAAAATAAATACTAAGAAAGCTAACACTGCGCGTATGAAACAGTAATGCTGATATTCGTGCTGAAAAGCACCGACTTTGGGACTCTCCTCCATCGAGCCAGATGAAACCAAAACGTAAACTGAAGTATATTGAACTTATTATACAGTGTCCTAACTATGTATAAAAAAGCACACAAGCACACACACACACACAAGCACGCACACACACGCCGCACGCACGCACGCACGCACGCACACACACACACACATTAAATATCAAATATTAGGCAACATACAATGTATATGCTCCCAGCTACGTTCGTGTTTGGGTGTATATGTATTATTGGAATGTTTGTTTCGCATGCCTGTCATCTATATGTACACAATAAAAACATATTCGAGTGTTTTCTGATTTCGTTGTTCATTTGTGACGTTTGAATTGTAACGGCTAATTTGACTTTCTCATACATATATACTGAAGCAGAATATGCCAAGGATCATGACTATTGGCGGAGGGGGGGGGGGGGATTTTGTTATGAAGTTATGTTCTCAACATTCACTACAAAAATATATCCCCCAAATTATTCATCGGCCCTAACGTTTTTTGTATTATAAATATAACTGAAGACCACAGCGAGGTGAATTATACAAGAAATTGTATGTGACTACAAAGTGAATAAAAAGTTCAATTTATTTTTATCAAACATAAACTGAATTTCTTCAGCGCTCAGACAAAATCACCTGGTCATGTTCACGATATTGAGATTCATAACGCTCATGACTGTGGTAGTCATTCCGTCGATCGTCAAATTTAGCAGTGAAAATGTGGATATTTCGCAGTTTATTTCCAATTAGTCTTGGGTTAAGACAATGATATACGCCTAGAATATCAATGTATTAATATCTGAAGGGCAGTAACCAATCGTTTTCTAATCTCGGATTTGATACCCGATCAGTGGCAGTATGATGTATCACAAATGAAATCAGCATGGAGGCCCGGGCATCCTTTGTTCATCTCATGCAATCAATAATAGTTTCCGACAAGCTGCGTATTTATTTGCAAGAAACCATTTTTCTTCTAGGACTATCAGGGCCTATTACAAAGTTCGATATGAGAGCAATATTAGCATCTTCACGTTGAGTAATCGTAATCTCGTTTGGTTGCTCCTGAACCGGGCTCACACTGTAACAGAGGAAGCGCATCTTGGAAAATGTATCTGAAGCTAAATGCTGATTATAAACGAGTTAACATTTGATTGGAAATTTGCGAATGATGGCGTTATGAATAGAGAGGAAATGATAGATAGAGGGACTGAGATAAACATATAAATACAGATAGTTGGAGAGAAAGATAGAATGAGGGAGAAAGAAACACAAAGGGTGAGAGACTAAAATGGAGACACATATATCTAGAACAATATACATAGCGAGAGAAAGGGGAGAGAGTGTGTGTGTTCAAGAGAAGGATACACGGAGAGAGACAACGAAAGGTAGGTATAGATATGTAGAGACGGAGAGGAGAAAACACGGCGAGAGACAGGAAGTTAGATAGATATTCAGTCAAATGTTGAGACAGGGATAAGGATGTAGAGACGGAGAGGAGGATAAACGGAAAGGGACATAAAAAAGTTTATGCATAGGCAAATGTAGAGAAGGAGAGAAGGGTACACGGAAGAAGAAAGACTGAAAGATGGTTGTGGAGGCACATTTAGAGACGAAGAGAAGGAACACACAGAGAGACACAGAAAGATGCAGCTGCACATGTAGAGATGGAGAAAGGGTTAAACGGAGAAAGACATTGAAAGATAGATGTAGAGGCAATAATAGAGAGGAGAGAACGGTACGCGGAGAGAGACATTGAAAGATAGCTGTAGAAGCGAATATAGAGAGGAGAGAAAGGTTACGCGGAGAGAGACATTGAAAGATAGCTGTAGAAGCGAATATAGAGAGGAGAGAAAGGTTACGCGGAGAGAGACATTGAAAGATAGCTGTAGAAGCGAATATAGAGAGGACAGAACCATACACAGACTACATCCCCAAAATAGTTACATCAATGTGGTAAATACGTCCACGAGTGCAGCACACAACCTCACAGACGCCTTAACTTGTAACTTCATACACAGATAGTTGCAATATTCGCACAGTGTGCAGTATGCAGAGTGTAGTCTATATTTTCTGTCGACCCTGCAAAACCAAAAACGCAGTTAATGTATCTCGGAAAAAAACCGTGATAGCTACATGTTATTTCATTTACATGAACATTGTTTCCAACGCAATTTCCTTTTTCTTTTAAATGACGACGAAGCGGTTCAATTTGATTAAAGGTTGAACAATTTAAAAGTTGCTTCCCACATTAAATGATGCACTGGCAATTTGAAGAAAAATCCCACGAGAAAACATTATATTTTTAAAGATTTAATTTATATTTGAATTCAACAGATACACACGTTGATTCATTGCAATATAAACAGACAGATTTCGACCAAGTTTAAGACAGAGATCTATTTTGAAAGTTTCGTCAGTTTAAAAAGTATCGATTCAATGTTTAATTTAACATGTTTAATTTCATTTACTTTTCACCGACTATGTTGTAAATGAACATTATTTAGTCTAAGGATTAGTAATTGTGCTCAACTTTTCAAATACAATTGCTCAATTTCCGGCACTTAGGCAGGTTTAAAGCCATCTAAAAAGTAAAATGCAATTGAAATGTTCACACATAAAAAGTAACATTGAATTTCATGCCTAATGGTTTGCAAAATGACCGTTTTTACACCTGTTGCCCTGTAACTCGCATTTCAGGAGCACTGACACTTTCATTACACTGAATAGTTGTTGACATTGCACGGATATTGCTTTGCCAGTGTGTTTAGTCACCTTACGTCAGTGGCAGTTTGACACGACCTGGTTTTGTCATGGAATAGTGTCAAGCGAACTACGAAATGTTACGTGATTTCATGCTTAATCGCGCGTTAATTTCAAACCAACTTATAAACATACATATTTTATGTAACATCGTTTAACGCTCGCACGTGTCATCCTGGCTACGTATTAGCTTGGAGTAACAATGAGTTGAATGCTGGAAAAATGAATTGTTTAATATTGAAATATTGGAGTGTGTGCATGTTGGAATGCTGAAATGTTGGACTATTTGAATGACAGAATGTAGAAATGTTGGAAAGCGAAAATGTTGGAATCCTGAAATGTTTTACTGTTATTGTGAAATGTGAGAATATTATGGATAACTGCCGTAAATGTTGAAAAGATGAGACCATTACAGTATTGATGAAACTCCAAGACACGTGTATATATCGTACCGACACCAAGTCTTGGAATCAACAACGTAAGCGAATACTAGCAACAAGTACTGTTCCTTTGACCGAATCGCTACCAGTGACCTGTCATTATAAAGTTACAATAGTGTAATTGCATGTAAAATAACCAAACTCACTTATGCATTACTATAACAGGAGAACATCGCCTGGATTAGCCCTAATGCCAAATACATGGGACTTCTCAGAACTTATGTTTTTTCCCACTGCGAATCTCTCAAAAGTTAATGAAGTCTTCCCCATAGGGTATTGTAGCAGATTGACGTTAACGTGAAATGGGCATCCTCGTCTCTCACTATTATGAAGCGTGATGAAATAACAGTAAAATCGATGAAGATTTCACCTGAGATTGATTGAATTGAAATCTGTATCATCAACGGCAGTATTTGCTTAGCAGAAATGTAATCATGATGAAGTGTCCGCGACCTGAGGGCGTCTAAACGCACGCATATTCCAGGCAGGGGCGATTACTGGTTTTCATCGTGACGCCGGAGTAGTGATATACAGTCCGGGTGCTGCTGTGGTCATACAGTTTACGACTTAAAATAATCTACCCCTGTTCCTAGTTCTTAGGCGTTGGCTTTAATCAATCGACTTTATTGATGATACTCCACATTGATGAAATATCAAGAATGTGGATTCGAACATGGTGCTGTGTGTTGGCTGATCGGTGAAACATGCGCATGTAAGCCACAATATCAGTGAAAATAGGGAGCATTAGGCTTATATATTATAACGTTATATATTAACATTAATTTTGTCTATATTGCAGAATGCTCGATGTAACAAACAGCAGAATATTGCAATCATTATTACACTAATAAAAAGTTGAGTGAGTGATAAAAAAAGTGAGTAAAAGATAAAACGTACAACTTTATGGATACCAACATCTGGTTCATTGCATGTCGCGACGTTTTGATGTAGATTCTAACACCGTTATTAAGTCGGAACTTCAGCTGAATCTCTTCCTATTGATGACAGCCTTAAAACTGAAGTTATTTTTACAGCTGCAATTCTTATCACCACTGTTTCAATCCGATATTTCAAATCACAATAAATATCCAATTTCTACAATAATAGTACTATTCAGAAACCGTTTTGTCAACGATCTACTGAAAGAGAATCGAGTAGAATAAACACAGAAGAATTCGTTATTTTCTTACCCACAAGGGAAGCAAGGGAAATAAAATGTACTGCAATTATCTTTGGAATTACATTATTTTTTTTCTACAAGAGCTCGGCCTTGCATCTTCCGCCGTAACTACTTGTCAATGGTTCGTATGGAACGAGACTTCACATAATTCTAAATTCTGATTCCGAATAGATAGCCGCAACTTGACCAATATTCCAGATCCATCCATCCATCAAGAAGTGGTTGTATGCAAGTCTAGCATCGACATTTTCATTTTCGAAAACTGATTACCTGGCCGCTCTCAACTCGTGAGACCTATTTCAACTGACATTCTCGAACTCGCTAATGTTGACTTGTTAACTTGCATTTTTAAAAGTCAATGTATTAAATGCAACAACACGTCTTTTCTATTTTGCATGTTGCTTTTATATAAGTGTAAGTGTTACAAATTTACTAAACTTGAATGGTAATGGCTAGCTATTTTACACAATCCGCAGTGCCGTGAAAAGGTCGCTTGTTTACTGTTGCGTAGAAATGAATTTGTTTTGAGTTAAAGCCTCTAACAGATTTGAAGGTGGTCAGGGATGTGATTCAGAGACGTCTGCAATAAATTTGATAACGGGGTAAGAACGAGAATATCCAACTCGAAACAAGGAAGTACGGCTTATCTTTCCCTCACTTGGGATCTATTAATTCACCTGGGAAGGATATACCGTAATACCTCGTAACTCGTTATTTTCATGAATAATGAATCTGTTACGTTGACAAGTAGATTATTATATCAGCTGTAACTCTGGAGAATGTATTACAGTAATTATAGGTGACTGTAATATTTGCAACTTCTTCATAATGAGGGCTGCAATCTTGCCGAGTACAGTTTAGCTTCAAACCAAACCTCGAGCTGCCTTCTATCAGCATGCTTCAACTCATACGAAGGGTACTTGTTCATTTACATCACAGGATCTGATTTGTAAGGACATTTTCTTTGTGCACATACCCGCAGTATCTGCAGACCTTGCGGTTATCAATTCATTGCAACAGGGAAATCGATGTTATTTTGATCAAGGGGATATTTTCTCTGACCTCCCATAATATTTTTAAACATTCATTGTGAATGCAGAAATTCCAACTAAACTTACCTCTCTAAGATAATTGCCTGGAAATATAAAACAATATATAGCAGTTTATTGGGGGACATGTATGTAGGTTGAATATTACCACAGGTAGTTGATGGTTATGACAGTTGATTTGGCACCGACACATACCTACCAGAAAAATATCCTCGGTCCAGTAGGAAGTATGCTTTCATTTGTTCACACTTTGTCCGTGACAACATCTGTGCAGATAGGCCTTTTCAGAGAAAATGATCCGCCCCATCTCATAACGGGCATCACTGCACTGACCAACACAGGATGACACGCTCAGGTCTCCTGGGCGTATTCCGTTGCTAACATAATACTTCGGGTAGCAACGGAGTAGTCGTATTGCTCGAATTCGCTCTTAATCAAATACCGACCTATCCGCCAAACATTTGTGGCCTAAGGAAATGTAGTATAACACAATGCGTTATCAAGAAACACGTGTTGTAAAACAAAGATCAAGGGAAAAGTCCCTGTTGTGCCGATTACGTCACTATTTATAAGCCAGTAGTTGTAAATCCTAGTATAGTGTGTTGTCAACGGGTCTGAATGGAAATGTGTTTGATTGTTGTTTATCCTCACACTCAGTAATACTACAGCTATATGACGGCAGTCTGTAAATAATCGAGTCTAGACCAGACAAACCAGTGATTGACAACATGAGCATCGATGCATGCAATTGGGATCAATGACATGCATCAACCAAGTCAGCGATCCTGACACCCGATCCCGTTAGTCGCCTCTTACGACAAGCATAGTCGTTTTTTACTGCAAGCATTGGTTGCTGAAGACCTATTCTACCCCGGATCTTCACGGGTCGAATGGACCTGTGGAAAGTCTTGTATCGCAGTGTACTTTGCAGGAAGTGACAAGTGTCGAAGGGGAAAGAGTCGGATGTATCTATTCTTGGCTGATGTGGGAATGAGGGTATCTGGTGGTCCCCTAGTAACGATATCGGGCCCAGTGGGGGAGTTGTTCTTTGGACAACGTCAAAATGTCCTGCCACTGATGTTTGACCAGCATAGCGTAATTTCTAGCATAATCATTGGCATGGCGATTTTCAAAATTCACTTCGGTAACGGGATGATTCCCAATTGTAAAAACGGCATGAATCATAAAATTGTCCAAGAAACCCATAACAAATAAAAGGAATAAAGAAAATCTTGGTAAGATCGTCGATATCTACTCTGACACGGTCTCAGTTGACAAGCCCGTGCACCATATTTTTGCATATAGCAGTGCATCATGGAATACCTTCCATCCACGAAATTTACTTTTGTAGATTAATTTTAAAAATGTTACCATGGTCACATACACATTTTAAGGGCGTGTAAAGGGCACGACCAGATCATATCGAATGATGCGATAGGCATGTGAAATACTTCAACCAGTGGACTCAGTTTTAATATTGATGCAGATCGTGATCAATGGTACCCAAGATATAAACTGGCATTGAGGTGAACCCACTGAAGTAAGTGTTGCCCCACATGAATGTAACAACCCCCCGGTACTTTGACTAGTGCCTTGGTTTTCCCATTCAGCATTGGCATTTACCTTCATGATCACCCGATAGGGCAATTTCACTCACATATGGAAGAATATGCACATCTGTTTCCATTCCTGCTGTCATTATTGTACGTTTGCCACGAGTCGTGATTTTCTGTACATATGTCGCTCCTGTTTGGCTGACATCGGCCCTGTGGTCATCGTTGTAATTATACCGTTGGTCGTGCGTTTTGTGAACTTATATCTTGGACGCTGGACGCTTTGTAATGAGACGTTGGCACCCAACTCTCAGAGCATGTTACACACATAACTCGGTGAACTTGAGATGACATACCCGTTGTGACGTTTTACAGGCACCAATGAAAAATAACATGCTGTGGGTGAGGACATTAACAACACCATATTGTGCCAAAGAACCTTAGTTCGTAACTCGTAATATCGCTCACTGGATTGTCTGTTTTCAGGCCCCCGTTATATACCTGGAATATTGGGAATTGCAGCGTAAAACAACCCACACATGTACACACACACGCACACGCACACGCACACACACACACACACACACACACACACACACACACACAAAACACACACACACACACACGCACGCACGCACACAAATGCACACACATCATTGTTAATAATTAAATATTTGTTTTAGTTCAATTACTTACGTTGAAGAAACAGGCCTCAAAAAATATTTTCTTTACATTGAATGCAATCACATCTTAATAACGTCTTCTAGTCAGTTATTTCGAGTAAGTATCACTAATGTTACAATTTATTGTTACCTTTTCTTTTCTGCAACTGAATGCAATATCCACTCTATCTTGTTATATTGTACTGAAAAATGTAACTCACATTCCGAGGATTGGTGCGATCATTTCAATGTCCCATGATTCAATTCATACAGAGGTAATATGCGCACACGGCGCGCGAGGCAATTTCATTGTCAAATTAAGATATTGAAGATTTCACTGATAGCGCTATGGCGCTTAGAGCTAAATAGACTCCTTTGGTAAAAACGTTATCCATCACTTTCTTGTCTTGGTCGTGATCAGTGGAGAGAGTTTGCACATTGATCGACTCTGGCTGAAGGGTCTGGGATCCCACTGTCTTATTTCAAGTACTATTACGATGTTTTCGTAGCATTTACTTTGACGTTTAATTTCAAGTCTGTCAACTTAGGGAGATGTGATCATATTTTCTCCAATTTAGTCTTCTTTAGATTGGATTTCATGTGATGCCAGATTCGTCCAAAGATCTTCAGCCTCAAAGAGAACCGTAGCCCTGCGTCGAGATGTTGTAGTGATAGAAATGTTAGAAGAAGGTTCTCGGGTCATGCCTTTTGCGGTAGAAGCGTATTGTTCGCTTTGTCGCTAAGTGTACACTCTTTCCAAATGTTCCTTAACAAGTCGGGGACACTCGGAAAAATCTTAAAATTTACAAAATTGTAATATATATTAGTTTCTTGGAATAGTTGTATGATAATAATGAACGCTTTGGGAACACATTACATCCGGTAGTGAAGCATGACAGCAGATGTTTTAAGTTGACGTTTTCTTCATCAGTAGTGCGATGTGTTTTGCTGTTGATTTTTACAGACAAAAACAGTCCTGGCAAAGGATGTCTGTCGTCAACACTTACCGCTGTTCTAATACTTGGTCTTATCATTCATATTTCATGATCCCCTACTTTGTGTGAAGAGTATAGTATCAATGTTACAGAGGTACGTCATGTTTTACAGATACGTGCGTGAAAGTTATTTTTTCAGGGGACTGGATAATAGCAGTCTGAATGTATATGTACAATGTACATTCAATCTGGAGCTTTTGTTATAACTAGGTTTTATTTATACTCTTCAACAACAGAAACGCAAAGCCAGATTTGTGTGATGTAGGAAAATACATTTTTCGCGGAACCTTACAAGATATTGAGCCAAAATGTTGTGGAGAGAACACTTGGTGACTGTAGTCCTCTCAGTTATCGGTTCATAGTAAAGGTCCAAGGTGAAGGTCAGCTACCATCAATAACGCGCATGTCCCCCGTTGGAAACGATAACGGCCTGACATTTCTTGCCCATGGAATAGACGAGTATGCGAATCACATCCTGGGGAATGGTAGCCCACTTGGCCAGCAACGCAAACATTACAGTTGGAACATGTTCAGCCATTTACTTACGTAAAATCAAGTAAGGTTCACAACCTAGCAGAGAAGTAAATACTGTAATTGTGTCCAATATTGACGTCAAGTCACGCCCAATAAGAATCCATAATTAAAATGAAGACTACATTGACATTGGCGATACGTCCGCCACCGGAACTTGCACACAGTCAGTGTGTATACATGCAATTATCAATGCCTTTAACTGATGATACAGTTATGTTTGCCTGGTCGAATATCATATTGCTAGTGTATGTGTTATTTAAAATGATAGGTCAGTAGAATCGGTTAAAGGCAAGGATTTATATTAACATCAGCAGGAACTTCGGTGTCAATTGTGACCAATATCCAGTAACGAGTAATAACCAAACTCACAGTTATGACAAAACTTTGGCTGTGACGCAACATTCAGCACTCAGACACTTATGATCCAACATTCAACAATGACCTGATATCCTTAAGGACCAGTGACATCATTCATAACAGTCAAGGCGTTGTTGAATACGCAGTAAGGTGAGGTGAAATGGGGATTAACGTCGCGTTTAAGATTACTGCCCTTATTCAGCGACGTGCATGCACGTGTGTGTGTGTGTGTGTGTGTGTGTGTGTGTGTGTGTGTGTGTGTGTGTGTGTGTGTGTGTGTGTGTGTGTGTGTGTGTGTGTGTGCTAGCTCGCTTTTACACCATGCCGCAGTTTAACATTAAAAGTCCCATCAGACACAGAATGCTGACTCCGAGGCGACCTGTCCTTGTTTTAGCCCTTTAATGCTGGGCGCCAGGCAGGGTACCAATACATGCCATCTTTTAACGTCTTTTCGCATTGCGCTCTCCGGAGCAGGCAGTAAGAGAAAATGAAGACATATTTATGTCGCTGAATATGACGGCTATGACCTTCTGTTTCAGCTGCAGATGGGGTTCCATGGGAGGGAAAAGGCGATGACTGAGGTTAGAAAATTCATTCTGATCCCTACTTGCTCTGGAATAAATCGGTCAACCGAGTTATATTTTGTTGTGCACGGCTCTTGAAGTTGTGGAATGTCGTTATGGATGTTGTTTCCCTGTTCAGCGGTAATGTCTTCGTGAGACGGGGCTAATAGATATTCTCCTTTCTCATTTAGCATGCCTTTAATGTTCGTCCGTGTAATTAGACAAGAATGTCACGATCGCTGATTCAATAACACCCCAGCTTTAGCAACTAACGATGCGTAGAAGGCAAAACGGTGATAACGTTAAGCAAAGAAATGGGTTCCCAGTTCCATGTGTGACACGTCCTTGACAACGACACACAACCGAACGGTTCAACAGACTCCCACAATATGGCTGATGCTGTCCTAAGTGTTATTGAAGGAATTAGCAACACCTGCCATGCTTACTAATAGCAAGAAGCAATCACATACTTTATCGCTGATTGTGCTTCAGATCAATATACTTACTATGTTATTAAATGTTCTTGTTAGCTCTAAGAACGTTGCAGTTGGGGGCGTTGGGCGTAGCCTTCTCATTAACCCTGCCAATGTGGCTCTACAGAAGATTTTAAAAAACATGTAATTGACAGATATTCACAGTGACAGTGATAGTGGCGTGATCCATCTCTCAGCATTATCTAAAAACATGACCGATCAATATAATCCACAAGAACTGATAATTCTTTTAGAAATTAAAGTTTCTTTTTGTAACTGCATTGAAGCCAATCCTAAAGTAAGGTGATTTATTCTACAATGTTTCTTTTGTTGTCATTTACAATTAATTATACTTCGTTGCCCCAGCAAAGTTTTAACCATTTAAGGACTCATTTGATATCTTCCAGTGTCATTTTGGAAGCAGTCATAGCAAACAAGCTTGAGAAAGGTACCATCTTCTGTGTCGAAACGTCACACTGCATGAATCGAAAAGTTGAAATACTGAAGTCAACTCTGTCTCCACTGAGACTAAATCAGTGTTAAAATGACATTTATTCTTAATGAAGATTTATCAAGTAAAGAGAGTTGGGCGTATTGCTGTCAACTGTTGATCAGGCTGTTCCATGTTTGATGTAACTATAATGTTTTATCCAGGGCATACTGGCTCAATTATTCTTTTACTCCCGAACGACGAAGCATAACAAAACGATTGAATCGTGATGGACGTAAGCATATATATTACGAATCCTTTAGCTGTGTGATTTACAACATTTGTCTCTGTGCGAGACGTGCATGGTGCAGTCGACTTGGTAACGTATTGGTATTCAATTAAAATCTCATTTGAACTGAGATAGATAATAAATGTCGTTTGGCAGCATGAGTGGGTGTTTATTGAACCAAATGCGAGCGTCGTTTTTCAACAGACCGTCATTCAACTTCCACCGAACAAGTTTGCATCTGTCTTCAATAAATATAACATTTATTTATGAAATTTTCAATTTTCGCCAGAAACACCAAATCAAAAAAAGGGAAAGAAGATTGTTTGATGGTTGCATCATCCGATTCGATGTTCAGGAAAACGGGAAATTATTGATGATATACATCCTACAATATGAAGTCAGTCATATTTTAAACTGACAGACGAAAGACAAAAACGGCTTTTCCGAAAAGAGATAAAAATATTCAAACCCAAGCAATTTCATTTAAAGGCACATTGTCACGTGTCATTTATACTTAAAGGGGCGGTCTGGTAGCCTAGTGGTTAAAGCGTTCGCTCGTCACGTTCAAGACCCGACACAGGCAAAAGTATGAAGGTGGGGTCAAGGGTTCAGCATTCGAGCAAGTAGACCTGTGAAGATCCGGGGAAGAATAGATCTTCAGCAAGTCATGCTTGCCGTAAAAGATTCTTTACAGACCGCCGTCATACAGCTTGTATATTGCTGAGAGCGGCCTTAAACAACAAATAAACAAATCATACACAATAAAGTCACCTTGTAGAGCAGGGATAACAGAGGTGCGTCAATGACGCATATGTCCTCCATTTGCACGAAAACATGCTATGGAACTGATAATGTCAGAAATGTGATGATGGCTTCTGGACACCGACGCTGTTTGCCTCTGTTTGGTACCTGGTCGTCCTACAGAAGGGGTCATGTCGGGCGATATTGCACGTCAGGGCAAGGCGTTGACGTTATTGACATGCTGACAATAAACATGGTCGAAATTATTGCCGTGAGTGGTCTGGCATTTTCTTGTTGGAATAGGTTCGTGTTTAGGTTCTGCTGCAGAAAGGAAGGACACAGTTCTATGTGATTATGAGGATTGAGAAATGCCTGTCTTTTTATAACGTTCATCTATTAGCAGTCGTATATCTGTCACCTTGGCTCTTCCTGTATGTTTTATAATAGGCTCCTACTACCCCGAACTTAGCAGACAAATACTGATCAAGTGGTTTCGATGAGCGACCACCCCTCATGTTACGTTGTCCATGGTGTTAATCACTGGTTGCCTTGCCCAAACTTCATAACTTACAGGGCGAAGCGAAAAACATGGAATTGTGTCGTGTGCGGCGTGAAACATCGTTCACATTACTAAACCAAAGTGTAAGGTTTATGTCAGTGAAGGTGACATAATGATGAAGTTACATGATTCTTGAAGAAAATGTTAATATCGTGTTGTACGACATTTCGTTCTAACGTTACTACCAATCTTTGCTATGAAACGTCACTACCAAACCTCCACGAAACACTGCTATTAAGCCTTTACGAACCGTTAATGTCACACGGTACTATAAGATGTCAATATTACAATTTACTAATAAGCGCCAAAATTAAACGTTATAAAGACATTTCACTATAAAAAAAATCACTATAAAACATGTATGGAACGTTGCTATCATACGTCGCTATCAAACGTCGCTGTCAAACTTTTTATGACACGTTACAATTAAATGTTACTATCAAAGCTTACTGTCTAACTCTACTTTGAAACGTTACTACACGACTCCAGTATTAAACGTTACTACTTAGCGTCAGTATGAATCATTTATGAAACGCTATTCTCAAACCCTACTATCAAAGTATATATGTGATCTTCAAATGTTATAACTATTAATTGCTATCACACGTTATTACTACCAAACATTGCTACCAAACATGAAGGACAAGCGTGAGGATGAAACATTACGTTCAAACGTTATCACCAAACGTTGGAATCAAATGTTTTCATAAACGGTTCATATTCAACTCCTACTGCAACACCTACATCGTGAGTTTAAGGGATGAAAGAAGAAATCAAACTCACTCATCTATATTCCCCCTTCTTAAAGCAATGACCGTATCTGTATTTAATGACCATATCTATCTGAAAACCGGTCAAGAAAATTGACCATTATACATCTATTTGAAGTATAGAACCGAGTTAAGAAAGACAGGCAACATCTGGCATTTACTGAAAGATGTCCTTGGTTCCACCATTACCCTAAGTAGATGAACTAATTATGTTAACTGACAACACAGAAAACCATATAACTTAACGGCTGGGAACAAACGTACCTCTGATAAATATTGTCTTTTGGAAGAAATATGTGTGAAACACCAAGTGAGAAATATTAAATTAAGGGTGCATTTGGGTCAGGGGACGACTGTAAACTAGTCATCTCTACTGTCAACAGTTAAACCATTTCCTTGCACCTTATATAAGGGAGTACTTCTTTGAACATCGTGAAAAGCAACATGTGTTGGCTGAAAACATTCCCCTTTGGAACCTGGGTTAGAATACATCTCCTGCATACGTTATTCGTAGTAACTAAAATTGAACAAGGCGGCAACGCGTTTTCATTAACAGGTCGTCAGTATGTATAACACAGCTGGAATTAAGCGGACTGCGGTCGTTTAAATATGGATTCGTGTTTATTATGCACTTTGAAATTATTGTTGTTTGTTTGTTTGTTGTTTTACGCCACACTCAGCAATATTCCAGCTATATGACGGCGGTCTGTCAATAATCGAGCCTGTACCAGACGATCAAGTGAATGAGAACATGAACATCGATCCACGTAATTGGGATCGATGATATGCATCAACCAAGTCAGCGAGCCTGACCACCCGATCCCGTTAGTCGCCTCTTACGACAAGCATAGTCGCCTTTTACGACAAACATGGGTTTGCTGAAGACCTATTCTACCCCGGTCTTCACGGGCCTGAAATTATTGAAAAGGCATTTGCCCGACGCGCAAACCAACACGCGGACAAGTCAGTGATGTAACGATAACAAATATGGGACTTTTTATTTCCATATGCCATGTTTTTGTTTGCTTGTTTGTTTGCTTAACACAGACAAAAAAATTAAACTCTGTGTGTCGTCTTTACCTGTGCAAGTGGAACATGTTCTCTGCCGCTGTTGCACGTGAGACCGCCTCCGTGGTCTTGTGGTAGAGCGTCCGCCCGGAGAGCGGAAGGTCCAGGGTTCGATCCCGGGCCGCGTCATACAAAAAGACGTTAAAAGATTGTACTTGTTGTTACCCTGTCTGGCGCTCGGCATTAAGGGGCTAAAACAAGGACTGGTCGGCTCGGAGTCAGTATACTGTGTCTGAGTGGGGTGTTCATGTTAAACTGCGGCATGGTATCTCAGTGAGCTAGCACTATAAATCGGCATCAGTCCGGACTAGTACAAGCAGCCACACTCATACACGTGCATGCACGTCGCTATATAAGTGCAATAATCTTGGACGCGACGTTAAACCCAATTGCACCTCACCTCACCTGTTGCACGTGAGCCAAGCTCCGTCGCAGGTTGATCTTCATTCACAATACATTGTACAAGGATCTTTACAATTTCGTAGAGTTCTAAACAGGTTTGTTTATTTGTTGTTGAACTCCACACTCAGTAATATTCCAGCTTTATGGCATATGTCTGTAAATAATCGAAAGAATAAAAAACTGACGACCAAATTGTCCATTCGTGAACAATTTCGGCATATTTAAACAACAGTGTGACGTCACAGTTGTGTTCTAACGTCAGACAAACATCGAAGTATGGCTTCCGGACAAAATCGCTCCACGTCACACGTCACACGGCAAAGAATATAATTATTGATAACTGTTCAATATGCGCTAGAGTCACTGGGGCATCCGTAAGAAAACGGTCTTAAAAGATCATTGAGCCAGCAGTTATTGACGACATCCTTTGTAAAACATGCTTTCATCTTCCTTCACTTACATATCCGAGCATATTAAAAGGCACAGGGTAATTTCCGAAATATTAGGGTTGTTGTCAAATGGATCGCGCCAATATCATTCCCCGTCATCTCATATCAATGCTTCATCAGTTCATGCTTCAGTTACATAGTTACAATGTTTGCTAATGTTACAAACTGTAGCATCACGTTTGCTGATTACCTTTGTTGTTTCTAACGTTGTCAGTTGTAGCGTCATGATATCCATGTTATTGTAAATAAAATGGCAAGCCCCACTGAGGTAAACGAAATGCCTCCTTGAAATACCGGAGCTATCCGATCAGCTTGGATAGCGTTTTCTGCTGTGTACATGCTGTTGGTGTGACGGCTGTTGGTATGACGGCTGTGGTGCGAAAGCTGTAGGTACTTCTGATGTTAAAGTGATATATCTCTGTTTATAATTACTAAGTCAAACACCGCGTCACTTTTAGTGGGGATGTTTGATTATATATTTTAGTGTGAAAGACTTATTTTTATGATTGAGAAATTGAAGGTGATAATTTCAATGCAGCGAACATAACACTTGATATTTCACTGCAGTGACCATAACACTTGATATTTCAGTGATGTGAACATAACACCTTTGACAGAACTATTGTCTTTCACAGAATTACCTCCCCGCCAATCAACTCCCTTTATCGTTAGTGTCTAGCCCGTACACAAACTGTTCACTGCCTATTTACGTTAGTTCCACATTGACATGGTAAAATAATGACAGATTCGTCTTTTATGGATTTAATATCGCTTATTGCCATTTGTTATTCTCCTGAAAATGTTTCGTTATAAACTGTCAATTTTTCATCCATAGGAAACTCGTCAATCGAGACTATTCGCTCGCAAAGCATCTTTTTGTGACTTTACCAGCGAGTATTATGTTGCTCCAAACGACGATCTCATATATTTCAAGAATATTTTTGTTAAGGACTTTGCAAACGTGGATCTACTTTTTATCTCACACTTAGATGTGGTGGTGAAACGTCCCTGTGTGTCAGGTAGGGATAATTTACGTTTCACGGTTTTACATTTGTTATAAACTAATTCAATTTTCCGGAAGACAACTGCACAAAAAGTATATAATAAATAGGTTATTAGCATGTGTCTCGTGAAATTATCCTTTTCCCCCGTCACTCGAGGAGAGGAACATGATATTTCACTCGCTCGGCACATGGAATATCCCCTGTCTCTTCACGAGGAATGCATGTTTATATGGCGCTACATGCGACTACAGCCCTTAAACGTTCACGTTAAAAGAAATTTCCTCAATGTGATATGGGCATAGAACTTATACGTTTTTAAAGCCAATACAATCTTTTTTTTCTACTTATCCATTCACAACACATCTATTGAACACATCATGTTTCCATAAGTGAAATCGATACTGAAAAAATCTATGAATATTAGCATTCATTTGTTGACCCATGGGACACGGGTGGCCCAGACTTTCCAATTCGATGTGCAGAGTTGCGTCCCTTGGGTACACCAGAAACCTATGATTGTGAGTTATAATCCTGGTTCGCCCTATTATGGGTTTGTCAGCACCATACTCTTGCTCGTGTATTTCACTAAAGTGGTAAACATCTGGGAATTGCATATCTTCGGGCTTTCCTCCCACAAGCTGACACGTCGCGTTATAAATGGAATAATGTTCAAAATGGCGATAAAACCAATTCAATCGCTCACGTATTCACCCATTCACTAAAAAAATTGGACACTGCATAGCATACCTTTAAATATATCACGATCGATTCCATTTATCAAGCATTTGCATCGCTGAGTAACAACTAGACGTTGTATGTGTATATTCCTTATGTTTGAAGTAAGTCATTGACTAACTGATTCCATGCAGACTTCAAAGATCTTGAAATTGGCAAAGTAAATCTATCGCAAAACACGATCTTTCCACTCGTTTGATCAAATTGAAGAGATTATTTCCCAAGATGACATCCTCCATGACGTCTTCGCAGAACAAGTTAAGCCTAACTATCATCAGATCAGGCCCTCACTTCTGGCAACACTACGCCCGCTCAGGCCTAACAGGTCAGGCCATGACTCCATGCAACATCGCTGCGCCCGCTCAGGCCTAACAGGTCAGGCCGTGACTCCATGCAACATCGCTGCGCCCGCTCAGGCCTAACAGGTCAGGCCATGACTCCATGCAACATCACTACGCCCGCTCAGGCCTAACAGGTCAGGCCATGACTCCATGCAACATCGCTGCGCCCGCTCAGGCCTAACAGGTCAGGCCGTGACTCCATGCAACATCGCTGCGCCCGCTCAGACCTAACAGGTCAGGCCGTGACTCCATGCAACATCGCTGCGCCCGCTCAGACCTAACAGGTCAGGCCATGACTCCATGCAACATCGCTGCGCCCGCTCAGGCCTAACAGGTCAGGCCATGACTCCATGCAACATCACTACGCCCGCTCAGGCCTAACAGGTCAGGCCGTGACTCCATGCAACATCACTACGCCCGCTCAGACCTAACAGGTCAGGCCGTGACTCCATGCAACATCACTACGCCCGCTCAGACCTAACAGGTCAGGCCATGACTCCATGCAACATCGCTGCGCCCGCTCAGGCCTAACAGGTCAGGCCGTGACTCCATGCAATATCGCTGCGCCCGCTCAGACCTAACAGGTCAGGCTATCACTCCATGCAACATCACTACGCCCGCTCAGGCCTAACAGGTCAGGCCATGACTCCATGCAACATCGCTGCGCCCGCTCAGACCTAACAGGTCAGGCCATGACTCCATGCAACATCGCTGCGCCCGCTCAGACCTAACAGGTCAGGCCGTGACTCCATGCAACATCGCTGCGCCCGCTCAGACCTAACAGGTCAGGCCGTGACTCCATGCAACATCGCTGCGCCCGCTCAGACCTAACAGGTCAGTTCGTGACTCCATGCAACATCACTACGCCCGCTCAGGCCTAACAGGTCAGGCCATGACTCCATGCAACATCGCTGCGCCCGCTCAGGCCTAACAGGTCAGACGATGACTCCATGCAACATCGCTGCGCCCGCTCAGGCCTAACAGGTCAGGCCATGACTCCAGGCAACATCGCTGCGCCCGCTCAGACCTAACAGGTCAGGCCATGACTCCATGCAACATCGCTGCGCCCGCTCAGACCTTACAGGTCAGACCATGACTCCATGCAACATCACTACGCCCGCTCAGACCTAACAGGTCAGGCCGTGACTCCATGCAACATCACTACGCCCGCTCAGACCTAACAGGTCAGGCCATGACTCCATGCAACATCGCTGCGCCCGCTCAGGCCTAACAGGTCAGGCCGTGACTCCATGCAATATCGCTGCGCCCGCTCAGACCTAACAGGTCAGGCCATCACTCCATGCAACATCACTACGCCCGCTCAGGCCTAACAGGTCAGGCCATGACTCCATGCAACATCGCTGCGCCCGCTCAGACCTAACAGGTCAGGCCATGACTCCATGCAACATCGCTGCGCCCGCTCAGACCTAACAGGTCAGGCCATGACTCCATGCAACATCGCTGCGCCCGCTCAGACCTAACAGGTCAGGCCGTGACTCCATGCAACATCGCTGCGCCCGCTCAGACCTAACAGGTCAGGCCGTGACTCCATGCAACATCGCTGCGCCCGCTCAGACCTAACAGGTCAGTTCGTGACTCCATGCAACATCACTACGCCCGCTCAGGCCTAACAGGTCAGGCCATGACTCCATGCAACATCGCTGCGCCCGCTCAGGCCTAACAGGTCAGACGATGACTCCATGCAACATCGCTGCGCCCGCTCAGGCCTAACAGGTCAGGCCATGACTCCAGGCAACATCGCTGCGCCCGCTCAGACCTAACAGGTCAGGCCATGACTCCATGCAACATCGCTGCGCCCGCTCAGACCTTACAGGTCAGACCATGACTCCATGGAACATCACTACGCCCGCTCAGACCTAACAGGTCAGACCATGACTCCATGCAACATCACTACGCCCGCTCAGACCTAACAGGTCAGACCATGACTCCATGCAACATCGCTGCGCCCGCTCAGGCCTAACAGGTCAGACCATGACTCCATGCAACATCGCTGCGCCCGCTCAGGCCTAACAGGTCAGGCCATGACTCCATGCAACATCGCTGCGCCCGCTCAGACCTAACAGGTCAGGCCATGACTCCATGCAACATCGCTGCGCCCGCTCAGACCTAACAGGTCAGGCCATGACTCCATGCAACATCGCTGCGCCCGCTCAGACCTAACAGGTCAGGCCATGACTCCATGCAACATCGCTGCGCCCGCTCAGACCTAACAGGTCAGGCCATGACTCCATGCAACATCGCTGCGCCCGCTCAGACCTAACAGGTCAGGCCGTGACTCCATGCAACATCGCTGCGCCCGCTCAGACCTAACAGGTCAGTTCGTGACTCCATGCAACATCGCTGCGCCCGCTCAGACCTAACAGGTCAGGCCATGACTCCTTGCAATATCGCTGCGCCCGCTTCCGTCAAAGCAGTTTTAAAGAAGGGGGCTCGTCTGGGAATCATGATAGTAGTAGCAAGTTTGATGTAAATGCACCTGCAGTTGTCCCTGACTAATAATATCCTACTCGGGACATCTGCTATACTGCGACTAGGACGATGGTTTAAAGGCGGACATTGTCATGGAATACTAATTTAGGATACAGTGACAAAAAGGGCTTTGGCTTCAATGACGCCGGCACACTTTTGATAGGCACTGTGGTCTAAAATCGGCAATCTCGACAAACGGACAATTCAACTTTATATTGATAAAAGAAATAAGCTTGATATTTTTTGTTGGAACTTAAATCTTTGTCTCAAAATAAATATTTTGAGAAAGCAGTTGTGAGTTGTGTTGTAATCCACATATAGCAATAACACTAGTCCACCCTTCACAGGGCAGCGGACACAGACAGGGCTTCAAGGAGAAGGTTTTATCCCCACTAAATCCTGAATAAGAAGTGTGACTGGATTAGCAAAGTGGATTGCTAGCAAACGTGTGAGTGCAGTAGACGAGAGTCTGTGTGTGCTCTGGGAAATGACAGTGTGTCAGCAAGGGAAATGTGTCGCTAACAGTTTCCGACAGGAGTAGGGGAAGGCTCCTATGTGCCGTGTGCCGGGAGCCACAAGGAAGTGCCAGTAAGCGTGAACCCAGGGGAGAGTTGGGTTACATAGACTGGCGGCAAGTCTCCCTCGCCAGATCCTTTATTACGAGGCTGTAGAAATACGGGACGCCCCTAACTCACATCCGTCTCCAGAACTCTCACGCCGACTTCTTGAGATAATTAAAATATTTTTTCAATGTTCTGCACTTTTTAATATAAATATAGTGTTTGTCAGAAAAGTTAGTTACATAGTTTACTTAATCAATTCTGGTTTATTTACGGTAGACGAATTTATATGACCATAGTGTTATTGCCAAACCCTTCAGTCAATTCTAATTGATCCAGACTGCACAATATCAGGGGAAATAATCATTACATCTCTGTAGTGTTTTGGTACCGTTAACAAAGGCGAAAATATTGCATTAGTGTGTCGCATCATGTATGACGAACAATACACAATAAATTACTAAAAATACAACATCTGGCCGATTCAAATAACGGGGATTGCTGATTGTAACAACCTGTAAATACCTCCCATGGTAGGTGAGACGCCGTTTATGCTCCTGATTAGAATCGGTCGTCAGCAACCCATGCATGTCGTAAAAGGCGATTAACAGGATCGGGTTGTCAGGCTCGCTGACTTAGTTGATGTATGTCATCTTATTCCAATTGCGTAGATAGATGCTCATGATGTTAATCACTGGATTGTCTGGTGCAGGTTCGATTATTTACAGACGCCGTCATATAGCTAGAATACTGCTGAGTGCGGCGTTAAACAACAAACAAATCATCATTTATCACCATGCATTTGGTGAAGTCTACCGTAAGGACGAGCGCAGGATTCTCTGGAATGCTGAGAACACCGCAATCTATGTGTACAAAGCTTTGGAATTCCCTTTGCCTCCAACATTTGAGAGAATTACCCTATCGCATCAGCATTGCAATTGCACATTCATCCAATGGGCTTTTGACGTTCAATGTGTATTGTGTAGTACAGTGGAATATCTGCTTCGGACTTCATTGCGTCATTGTTTTGACATCCAGGTGAAATGAACGTTTTACTTATTGTGGGGCCGAAAGTTAGTCTGATTTTTACAGAGGCCTGTGTTAGGAATATTATAGAAGTATTATTATGAATCATAGTATATTCGGCACCATTGATATCGCCTTGTATTACAAATGCTGATTAGTTAAAGTCCTGTCCCGACAGATTCCACTGTGCACGGTAATATTTGTAAATGTAATAGGTGTGAAGAAAATATGTCCATATTAGCGATAGGGTAGCTCAGTGTCTCAATCAACGCCTAAACTGTCGAGTTCGATTCCTTACATCGGGGTAATGTTTCGTTTGAAGCCCATTCCTGCAGCCCCCCGACGCCGTGATGTAGCCGTTGAAGCGTATAACACCATACACATGCATTAAGTGCACACAATGAACTCAAACTTTGGGGTACATGATAACAAAGACATTTATTCATAACAGAATAATAAACACATATAATATATCCATTGTAATAAAAAAGGTGTGTTAGGTATACCTGCTTCAAATAGCTTCACCAGCAAATATTAACACACTCGGGATACTGTGACACTCAATCAACCGAGTCACCGAGTCCGACCACCCAGTCCACGTAAGTCGCCGCTTACGACAAGCACAGGTTACTTGAGGCAACGCCTACTTCTTTAGGACTCCCCATAGGGTCACATCAACATTTAAGGCCATTAATACATTTATATTTGTTATTCAACGCCGCACTCAGCAATATTCCAGCTAATGACCACGGGTCTGTAAATAATCGAGTCTACACCAGACAATCCAGTGATTGACATCGTGAGCATCGATCACGCAAATGGTATACGATGATATGCATCCCGTTAGTCGTCTTTTACTACAAGCATGGGTTGCTGAAGACCAGTACATGTACTAACCCTCGCGTTCTTGGGGTCGTGATTACATAATTAAGAGAGTATTAGATATAAACACAGAGCAAGTAGTACAAATGACACAATTATTCAAATGAACAGTTCACTCATTCACGTTGCCCTAGCGACTGTCACTTCCGTCCATTACACATACGTATGGAAGTTCCTTCAGACGACACTGAACTGAACTTTATATACATTTGATGGCTAATGGTGGTATTAGACTAGATGTACAAACATATATCTACAAAATTGAAAATATGGAAAAGAGTAAACTAAGTGAAGAGCCTTTGACTTTAAGTGAAGTGATTCATGTATTAGGGGTGTTCTGTAAACGTCAGATCTGAGAATAAGTTTGTCGGCCTTTGACACAGTGCATGGGTTGTGTCTGTCTGGACTGCTTGAGTACTCAGCTCAATGATGCCCAGTTTGCCACTGGGTGCGTGAGTAGATCTCTTGTCCCCAACAATGATAACTCACCGGATGCCTTTTGTGTAAGTTCTATTCTTTGAATGACATTGTTATAAACTTGTCACAGCTGCTGCTGCTTAATAAACCGTAAGGTGCAATATATAGTTCTTTGTATTGTATTTATATTCAGGTTGGTATTTCTGCTATCCAAAGTGTGCAGTGAGGCCTTCTTATTCTTTATAGTAATTTTGGAGAAAAAAGTGCTAAGTTTATGAACACACAAATGTCATTTTAGAAAGTGGTCATATGTAACAAATGTTATATTTTGGATGACACCTCTTAGTAAAGTTCATAGCTTTCGGCCATGGGAGCTGTGCCAATTTACACTTGTCAGAACGGTACACAAAGTACGTGATCTAGACTACCAGTTGTCGTACTTCCATTTTTGCGTAAGCCTCGGTGGCTGAGTGGGTAATTAGATAGGGACTCAACCAAACAAAGTGCGAGAATTTGTACTTTACTAAGAAAGTGTTGTCCCAAATATGACACTTGTTACATATGACCACTTTCTGAAATAACATTTGTGTTTTAATGTGTTGTTTAGTTTCGGTTGTTTTGCTTGTACATTCCAGGAAGTGGGCAGTGTTCCCATATTTATAATGTATTGATTACAATCTAGTAGTAAATAGGGTTCATACACGACTTTTATATTTAATTTAGTCCCATGAATTGCACACTACATGTTCTTAATTTGCTGCAATTTCGCGTATTTGTTCATTGGAATATTTAGCTCTCTTTCACTTATCCAGCCTTGTAATAAGTGGATAATTTGTCAATTGCTTTACGCTAATTTCTATTAAACAAGTTTTCTATGGCCTTCCACTAAGCACAAACATCAAATATTCAATATTCAAACAACATATCTTCTTAATGTCACTCACTCATTCACTCCAGTATCAACCTTTCACTCACTCTTATATCAACCCGGTCCTCATTTTTTGTAATAGATATACTCTTATGTACTCATAACGCTTTCTCTTAAATAAGCGCATATCCAATCTGTCATGAATCTGAAAAAAAATAACGTACTAAAAGTTACATACATGACAACTGGACAAAATTGTAACTACATACGTGTATGAACAATTGGTTCAAAATCCATTTACAGCGTTGTTAGATGTGAGAAGAAATATACTACAAATAGGCCTATACATGCATGTATGTAGGAGAATTGCTCACAACTATGCGAGATGTTTATTTGCGCTTCTCAAAACTGTTAACGTGGCAAGCATTAAATATTTAAGTCAAATTTCGAGATAACGATATGTTATATCGTGTCTAATTAGACAGATGCGGGTAAATTTATATGTATTTGTATAGGCGGTCGCGACCACAGACAAGGTTCGACATATCGGTACATTCGACAAAACACGGTTCGAGTATACATGTTGAAAATGCAAAAGTAGTATATTTACACAAAATGGTTTCAACGAAGTGACAGTCATTTAAGGATTACATGACTTCGACCTACATGACTTCGACCTGCATGACCTCGGCATTTTCTCTCCTCTTTAATATGCTGACAAATCCTTTCATTTATTATTGGTATACTCATATCCACGAACATCACACTCACTCACTCACTCACCCACTCAAGAATTACATACCTGTGTGCCTTGTTTCGAAATGCTTTCTGGCATGGTAGAAAATGAAATCTTCCACCACTTTGAGGAAATAGTCGTTCCTGAAAAATATATGAATCGAGTGACAGCAATTTTTGTGATGGCTGAAGCCTCATGTTTCTGTCACCCGTACAACCATTAGGACAGAACTATGTATTACAACTTACAATCATCAGTCACATACCTTGGACGTCCAAATTGTAGTACAACATCGGGTAGTATCAGATTTCTTTTTGTGATGTCATAAAGTCTGAAAATGCAAATTAAATAAATCACTACATCATTTCTGTATATTTGTTGGTAGTGTATAGCGTAAAACTATCGGTCAGTTGTGGAAACAAAGCTTATTCGTTCTTAATACGCGCTTGATTCTTTTATAGTGATGACAAACAAACAGAAGCTTCTTGATGGAAAATTAAATATGTTCCTTAAGTTTATTTTATCCTATACTTACCTTGGACCTCTTGTCCTCGTCACCAAATGTGTCTCCATGGACTGCATCAGTATGGCATATCCCTGAAAGCAGTCATTCTATCATTAAGTCATGTCATGTACTCTCAGTATAAATTTACGTGTAAAAGTTTGGATCGAAAATATCTTCATATATGGGCATATCCGCTTTAGACAGAGGCCGGTTAGACAAATGTCACTGTAGTATGAACATATCTGTAAGCAAATTTAATATGTAACTCAGTATTTCTGTGTTGAGATGGTTATCAGTATTTCCAAACACTGGCAAATTAATAGGCGTTTTCAACATTCGTGAAGTCAAATTAGAGTAATATTTACAACAGCATTGAGGTGGGACATGGCCCTGCTCCTCTCCAGCTTCTTTCGTTGAAAATAAAGCACATGTCTCCTGAACTCTTCAGGTACTTCTTCTGTATCATTTGTTGGGTACCGGTACAGCCTGGGTACATCTTCATCAATTATCTTTTCCAACTAAAGGAACAAAACATTCCTAGTTATACCGTTCATCAAGTGTACACAGAAACATATTTATATAGTTACAAATCCAATGGAATAAAAACGTCATCAAAAATACGTTTTCATATTGTTATTCGTGACACATTTACTACAGTCTAGAGATTGGAAATTAACACTATCTATCTATCTATCTATCTATCTATCTATCTATCTATCTATCTATCTATCTATATTGAAACTCACAAGTTGTTATGCCAATATAATATTTACAACTGAAACTGTAGGTCAATATATATGAATGTTCATACCACATTTCGGAATTCTGATCGTTCCACAGTCCTCAGCTCCTCGAGATCATCAGCAAGTATGTTCACTTGTTGGTCACCATATTCCTTCATGTCTACTGCAGGAACCGCTATTTGTATTAAACAAACATATTCATACTTTGAGTTTATACCATGGGCATCTTTTTCTCTCTGTATGTTTGTCTGTGTGTGCATGTGTGTGCGTGCGTGTGCGTGCGTGCGTGCATGTGTGTCTTAATTCTTATATGAGGTTGGTTTCTAAACAAATACTCACGCATGGCTTTTCTTGTCACTGTCGTCTTTTCGACACATTTTGTGCTGCAATAATATGTAGTAAATTAATAATTATCTCTTGTATTCCCTCTTTCGCAACAGTAAATGCAATAAGTAATTATTCTTTCTCCAATATATTTTAATTGCTGTATGATAACTGCCTGCAAACTTATGTGACTAGTCGATGTGTATCAAGCGACACAAGTATAGAAATTTATTATTCACAAACTTATGATATCGTCTTAATCGTATCATGTTTCAAGCAAAGATTTATTATGATTATTAAAATGTTTTCATATATTATTGTCAAAAGTATCATACCTTTTAAGCTGCACCTCAGGATTCGGTTTCTAAATGAAATACAAACAATTCTATGGTCATTCACAAACCAATTTTTAACAAATGTATACTATTTATCAACCTAAGATACGAGCTGTACAACACTCTCGTAAGTTTTCTTGTGATGGAGCAAGAACAGAACATTCAGTTATTTCATGAATCAGATTTTACTTTCTGTACCTGTGTTTGGATCTTCATTGCCGCATATTCAGGTCTTCGTATTCGTTTCAATGGCAGAGGTTGGTCAGCACACCACGAATCCGAAAATCTCTTCTGATTCAGAAACATATAGAAATGTATTTGTGTCCTGAGTGTAGTAACAGAATTTCAGGAGCGAATAAATTTTATATGAAATTTTGAAACAGTGTACCATTATTACTAGTTATTATGTTTAATGAATTATAGTACGAATTAAATTACGTCAATTCTATATTACCTTATGAAACCAGAAAGTGCACGTGAATACAACATGTATATAGGGTCGCATCACTTCCATGCAAACTTATGGAGATAAATTCACTGAATAAAAGTCGGCAAGCACAGACCCCGTTTTTCCGAAAAGCATGGGTTGTTGAAGACCCTTTTCTGACCCGGATCTTCACGGGTGTATTTTAGGTATGAATCATAACAGTTTGTTGTCATGGGTACTTAATGCATTATGTGCATAACACATGCATGTGTACTAGTTGGTTGGTTGGTTTGTTGTTTAACGCCGCATTCAGCAATATTCCAGTTATATGACGGCTGTCTGTAAATAATCGAGTCTGGACCACTGGACCAGACAATCCAGTGATTAATATCATGAGCATCGATCCACGCAATTGGGATGGATGACATGCATCAACCAAGTCAGGGAGCTTGACCCCCAAATCCCGTTAGTCGCCTTTTACGACAAGCATAGTCGCCTTTTACGGCAAGCATGGGTTGCTGAAGACCTATTCTACCCGGATCTTCACGGGTCGCATGTATACTAAATGTATTTTCAGTACTACATGAAATGGAATCGACCATCTAGATGTATCAGTGAAACCTCATTATGTTTTACCACTGGAACTTGCTCCCGCAGTCCGTATTTGCTTCGTATTTCCTTTGTTGTATTCTGAAATGGAACGATGTTCCAAGTAGCACATATTTTATAAGTAGAATAGAATTGCATGTGAATTACTTATTGAATATTCGAAATACGGGGATATATTTGTGACACATACCTTTGGTTAGCTTACGAACAATAAACAGTAGCGTATATGCCCATTACTGTCACAATTATTCACAGTGCACAAATAAAGTACCTTTGGTTCCACATCCTTCACTGCATTCAAAATTTCTTTGGCTATGAAAGAACGGCAACTGCTCGGGTCACACTGCAAAATATGTCATGTTTTTATTTTAAAAATAATCATTGATACATATCGTCTGTAATATAACTGCTATACATTAGAACTTCAATACACCAAAAAAACGGTCGTACCTTCTTGTCCTTGCTGCATTCGTTCCACGCATACTGAAACACGAAATCATATTCAATGTGACCATTAAATCACTCACTATTCCAGGTATTCTTGAATTTACATAAATTTAAAAAAAATATTTTCTTCATAGTAACCGTGAATAAGTCAAAGTGTAATCAGTGGCGAGATAATATTTAATCGTTATTATTCAGTTTTGAACAACTCTTTCTAAGACCTTGCTGTACTCACTATGCATATGCAAACACCACAGCTTGTAGCATCCGTCTGTGTGGTGTACTCATGACTGACCTCTACGTTGAAGTTTGATAGGTCAATTGCATCATCTGGTACATTCTGAAGTCTGTATTCCATGTACTCCCTTTGAAGAAAAGTGCAAATGCAATGAGTTTGGACCGACAGGCAACGCAGCAGTTCATAGTAATAACGTAAGCAGCCATGTACTTGTAAGGCTATAAAACTACTTCATTTATTAATATAGATGTGGCCATATAGGGCATTTACTTATTCAGCAACCCTACCTTGTTGTGTTGACCACTTCTTCGTCTAATCTCCGGTTCAAGGGGTCATAGAAGCGCATTCGTTTGGCTTGTACATCCAACACCTGCGTCAGAAATAAGGAGTGACAGTAACTGTTGTACGTCTATATGTGACCTTCACATAAAGGTAAACTGAAAATCAAAGACGACGCCAGGTTTTTACGAAAGGGGTAAGCATGTCTCCCCAAATGGAAGCAACTGCCATTCACACAATTTGCACAAAAACGTATGTATTTGTTGCCATCCGACGTGGGCCTGTACACAAATCTGAGGATCAAGTGATCGACCCGAAATTCAGTCACACGATTGAAATCCAACACACGCCCACACACTTCGACGTGAGTCACACAACTACACACATACGATAGGCACCATTCATGTGTGGTCAATTTCTGTCTCAAATACCTAGGAAATACAACTTACCAGCAATGTCCAATGGCTTCCATGTCTGTGAATCGGTATAAACACTTTCTCTGCTTCCGAGAGTTTTTCCTGAAATACAACGAACATGGTCCTTTACATTCGGAACAATACTCAAATACCTACAATCTACAGTACAGGACTAAGGTTGTGCTGTCTCACGGCATTGTGTACTTAATCTCAGCCTACAAACGGTATCTCATGTCGTCCCTTGAACATCTCTGGTATCATATGTATTAACAGGCAATCGGTTGTTCACATATATTATTGAGGACATTAAATTTTGTTTTCTTTATTAGTGTAGCGAGTCTTTCACAGTAGCCTATGTTGTTGTGTTGTGGCAATTTTCAGTTAGCCATAAAATATTTCATTGAATAAAATATCACTGGTAAATTATATCTATGTTCATCTCATGTACATAGTTCGTTTCCATGTCATTATGTTAAAACATCAACCATCAAAAGAACTGCATCTATCTTCTATTAAAACGTTTCTTATGACATTCACTGCCCATATATATCTGACAACTGAAGACAGTATAACAACATGCATCCATCTTGAAAACATACCTTTTGTTTCATACCGTACCTCATATTATATTGTTAATCTAGAAGTAGTTCCAACAGTAGCATGTACATGATTAAAACGTCGCCATATACCTAGACTATTGTTTATTGTGGCATTACAACAACAAACAACATAATATCCCGTCTTAAGGTTTCATATATGTGCAACGATTAGACTTGATATGTATCCAGTTACCTGTTGCTACATTAAGGGAATGTTTGTCTTCATCAACTTTATTCAATTCATTCAATTCATTTCCTCAATATGTCGGCGTCTTTCGGCGGTTCAGAAACTCTTCCAGTGCATCTTATCTCACTTATGATACTGTCAATTTCAGAAAACGCTTTTTCTTGAAGATTTAATTTTCTTTTCTCAATAATGACAAGCCTTGCAAGGCTAGGCGATTCTTATTCACCAACCGACAGTGAATGATATCTTCTCCTCAACGTCATCTTCGAAATATTCTTCTCTTTACCCATTCCCACTTTATGACAAATAGAGAATACTAAACGAGCTCCTTTGTAATACTTATCGTATGAAACGAGTGAATAGTTCTGGTATCTCACGATCGAAAGGGAGTCCGATACAAGAAACTATTCACGAGTTTCATAAAAATGTTATTAAACAGGAGCGAGCTTAGTAATTTATTTATTACTTGCCGTTTATAACTTTTCTAAATATGTTACTGACCCACTTTTACAAATATGGAAATGTCATAGAACAAACCAGATGATGTCATACTTGGGTTTTGACTATTTGTTAGGATAGGGATAGGTGACGTCATGTTCAATAGTGACGTCATCTGGTTTGTTCTATGGCGTTTCCATATTTGTAAAAGCGGGTCAGTGACATTCGTGTTGATTGCAGTAAATGTTTCAAAACCGATATCGTTGAATCTTTTTATTTGATAACAAATTCCATCCTTTTTAGCTATTATAACGGTAACGCTATTTTTCAGGGCATTATCATTTGCAGAAACCCTCGGTCTTAATGGAAGATCTCGGGCTTCTGCAAATGATAATGCACTGAAAAATAGATTTACCCTTATAGTAACATAAACTTACGTCTGTCGTTGCTCTACTATCGACTTGTGGAACAGGATGCTGCATCAAAAAGATTACAACACGTCACAATACCCTCTGACGTAATATGTAGAATATTGTTACAAGATCCAACCACGAAACAATGTCATGTGACGTCAGCATAGCATCAGGGTTGAGAGGGTCATTGCGTGTGCACACCCTCTCAGTGATCTATCGTCACTACACGCAATGTCGTTGAATAAGCCCAGGGATGTTGGGCGTTTTCAATATTTGTTACTGAAACTTGTTCCCGCAGTATATAAGCACGCGCTTTGGTATTATACAACGTGTTATACAGCTGTATGTTTATTAAACGGGTGATCTCTTTACGGGCGAATAAAAAAAACTATATATTCCCTTGGCATATTTTGTCTTCAGTTTAAAATTGTAACTGCAGATATTTCTAAAAAGCAATTCTGACCTTTTGAACAAGTGGCGCCCGGCGTCTCCTTTTGGACTTGAAATGTTGCCATCCCTCTATAACTTGGCTTGATAAAGCTGCGTTTCTCTGCTTACCCCGAAACAAATAACATATTCTAAAATAGCAAGTGATATATTCAAGGACGAATATTGTTTTGGTATTTGCACACATTATCACAATTTGTAACAAAGTTGATTAATCTATTAATGAATGACATGGCATCTTGTAAACATATCTACATATCATTTTGTACATATCATATGTATATATCACGGTATGTTGAATATCCTGTCACTTACCCCCCACCTTTGACACAGCACATACAAGAAGACGTTTATTATCTGCAAAGAAACATAATATTATTAACGTTATTGTTCCACTTTATCACCGTTTAATAAATGTACTTCATGTGTATACAGTGGTGTACACATACCTGATCATTTAACCAGCCCACAGTCCATCTGGTCTCTTTGTAAATTTTCACTCTCAGCTGGTCTTCTGTTTCTTTCGGAAGTATTGGTGCTATTGTCAGAATATCCAATTTTGATATTCGGTAGGGACCTATCGTCACTACTATTTCGTCCAATCTTCTGTCATCATTACAGATATCTTGAAACTGAAAAACATACAACAAATTATATCTATATATCAAAGATATCATTGTATCCGCCAAGTTTATATTTCCTTTAAATATTGTAAGTGTACTTAGTTATAGGTTACAAGTAACAGTTAAAGTTAAACCGCCCTGTAATAATTAACATTATTACATGACTCTCTACCTTAAGGCAGTTCGTCCTGTATCGTAAGCATATTTGTAAAGACGAAAATATCAATATGTTTCATCACACTCACCACATCCTCCGCCGGCAATGGTGATGAATCTGCTTGCGCGGTGGAACATTCCACTTGTCCTAAAATAACAATGACGGATTGTTTCGGCAACAGCTTGCTAAAATGACATATACGTCATGTATACTTTTTTTATTACTTGTACTTATATACATTGCAAGTGATTCCATGGCATTTCATTGACTAACCAAGGAATTTTAGGCGGAAACAATTACCGAAAAATATTTAGGTCACTAACGAACAACTGTGTTATGATTGGCTTATGAAGTGTGTGCGCTGTTTTAGCTCGAAATGTTGGCTACAGTTGTGTGTTTAATGAACAGTCTGTGAAGTTACTATCGTTGACGTACTTATTTATGCTTATGTACACAGTGTGCAAACCGGTTTTTACCTTTATACCAACATAAAAGCAAAAGATATATATTGAAGTTAATTCTTAAATGTAACACGTCAACGACAGCGATTAACCAGTCTCGATAATCTGACGAAACAGATTCCACTGGGCGTAAAAGGCTCAATAGTGGTGATAGTTAAAGGAAATATTCCGCGTTGTATGCGGTTGTATTAGATTCTATACTTTGTATTTATTTAGAATAAGTCGCCAGCGCTTGTCTTAAGAGACGACTAAAATGTATCGGATGATAACACTTATTATGCCAACCACTGGCCCAGGTTCTTGAATTAGAAGAATTGATATAGAAGAACTGTTGGTGAAAGCAAATGTGTGGCAAAAGTGGGTACTTATTTCATATTTGATCTTTTAGTTACTTATACATGAAACCCGTATGAATGAAAATATTGAATATAGAATACTTACCAGCACGTTGGAAATCTAGACTTTGATAATGTGCTTCATGATAGTGACCTAACATAATAGCCGCTCCTGGTCCACCACATATCATTACAACATTGCTGTCGGACGCGGTTCCATCTTCGGAACTTGTGAAAACGGCAATGTCCTTTTTGAGAAACTGCGATGTTCTCTGTACTACAAGGTGATCAACGTATTCACCCGGTGTAGACATGGCCTCCAAGTAAAGGTTCCAGGTTTTGTGCCGTTGCACATCGACAAAATTGGATAGGTGTGTGCCTCCTTCCTATAGAAAACATGTATATATAATTGACGTTACACAAGCAGGTTTGGTAGAATTTTAATTAGTAATTCATCATATATCAATTTTAGGCACACTTGGGGTGTGGGCGTAGTATTGTGGCTGAAACGTTTGCTTGTCACGCCGCAAGCCATTGTTACATTTCCCACATGAGTACCATCTATGGATCTAATTTCTGAGGTCATCAACGGTTCCATTGACCGGCTAAAACCACGATCACTCTCTGAAATTAAACACCTACATGCGCCTTAAACTCTTATCATAGCGAGGTGAGGTTGAATGGGGCGAGGAACAAGGAGCTGTCATCTATTCGCTGTGCAGAGTTACGTCCATTAACCATGTTAGAAAATACCGACCATGTACACAGCTATAGAACTGACCTTATCCTCCACTTTAGTCGGCATGTTTTATGCCAGTCGTGGAACTGCCTTGTCCAGCGAAATTTCGTACCTCCACCTGAACCCCACTGAATACCTGTGTTATGAATTTGAATGATGTGCGCAGACATCCTGTATCATCTGTATTCACTTATCGAGTGTATCTGCACCCGAAGGGCAACCCCAGTACCCTCACCAGACCAATAACACGTAACATATGCACAAATATATGGTCCGGTGTGCACTTACATAAGGATACCTCCGTAGGCTGTCAACTACTGCCATCCTTAGTCCCCTGTGGTCAAACACTGATCTGGCATCGAGGCGTTGAAGCTGATCTACAACTGCGTGGAAAAAACAGTTGCCATCTCCGGGAGTTCTCCCTCTAAAACGCAGCCCGTGTTCGGTTACCGAGGCCAGAAGTCGTTCTGATGTCCCTTGGCAAAACGTTGTCACGTTTGATGGACTAGCCTTCTGCAGTGCTTCTTGCAGTTGTTTCAAGGTAACTTTGTGATCTGTATCATACAAAAGTACAATAAAAAGTAGGCAATATGTGTGTGTGTGTATATATATATATATATATATATGTGCGTGCGTGTGTGTGTGTGTGTGTGTGTGTGTGTGTGTGTGTGTGTGTGTGTGTGTGTGTGTGTGTGTGTGTGTGCGTGCGTGTGTGTGTGTGTGCACATGTATCAATCTAGGCACGGATCGAGTCTATAGTCTGTGTGTGCATATCTTTAAATATTATGTTCACTAGGATGAGTCGTAACGAGGATATTCCATCACTGCCATACAGTCAAACACTTGTATGCAGAAACCCTAAGTTCAAGATGAAAATGCCCAAATGATCAATACTGACACTTCTCAATTCTTCGTGATAGAGAATTCCCAGGAGTTTCCCATGGGGATGTGGAAGAAGTCCGCCATTGTTTACGACAATTTCTGAAATACAGTCTCATGAAGACATGCATCTAAATTTCAATGTGTGTTGTTCATACGCTTATAAACGTCAGTTTCGTGGTCATGTGACCGGCCTCTTGACATGATATGTGACTTCATGACATGTGAACTTCACATTAAAACATTATATTAATGTGTTAAAAAATACATGCAGGTCAACAGATTCATCAGTGAAATGACTAATATTTGATGCCGCTGTTAGCACTATTCTAGCAATATCCCATACAGGGACATAAGACATTTGCTTCATGCATTTCCCACGTGTGAAATCGGACATTGACCATCGGGAAGAACACCGACCTCTAGGGTACCACACTGCCCAACAGATACATAAATGTTACTTACATTTGAGCGATATTTTCTTGTGCTTCTGTGCGTCTTCAGTCCTCGTCCAAAGGTCTGTTTTCTCTGTAAATATGAAAGGTCAACACCAGAACGATTATCTCGATTATCCGACGAAGCAGATTCCATTGGTTGTAAAAGGAACAATAGCCTTGAAAATTATATGAATGGATCACTGAAAAACAACAGATAAAGTTTAACATACCATTGTAAAAGTTCAAATAAAATACAACAAGAGCCTTTATTATTTCTTGTCATCTAACTTATAATTAGACATGGCACGTAATGGATCTTAAATCATGCTGCATGTTTAGGTACATGTATGTCAACATGTTAGAAATAAATTGTATCAATTTACCTTCTTTTTCTGCTGCATTGTCCAAATCTGGAAGGTAAAATGTCACTTTGGAAATGAAATACGACGCTTGTGCGTGCTGATTGGCGTATATCGTCAAAATATTGTCAACCTATTATATTGTATTCAATTTCTTCATATGGACGGTGGAGTACCCTAGTGGTTAAAACGCTTGCTGGTCACGCTGAAGACCCGGGTTCGATTCCCACATGTGAAGCCTATTTCTGGTGTCCCTCGCCGCAATATTGCTGGAATATTGATGAAAGCGGCGTAAAACCATACTCACTCACTCGCTTCCCAATAAACGTCATATATGATCATGTCATAGAATGCCACTTATAAGTTCTTACCTGAAAGATGCAGGCGGCCAAACTTGTCATGACGTATTTCACCATACGAAATGTCTGTGTTCAGTTTTCCTTTGATTGCTTCTGTCATTTTCCTGTTTGTATGTTCATTGTGAAAATGTAGAAGCAATCGCAGGACAAACATGTAGTTACCCGGCGACATCGAATCTAGAAAGTAGTTGTTCCGGTTCATTTCCCTGTGCAGCTGCTCTTCAACTTGTGAATTTATTGAGCCCTTCATTTCGGGAACAAACGTTATACGCCTTAGGAGTTCCTCATCTGATTTTGTATTCCCTTCATGAAACCTATCCAGCAAACAGAACGTTTCATTTGAGGTTGGCAAATCATTGTCGGAGACTGGTGCTACTGTCACCCATTCCTTCATGCAAGGTATACTCTTTGAAAATACCCCCTCCTTAGCTTTTTTTATGTTGTCTGCAGTCGCTTCACCCAAGCGTCCTTCGTTGGGCGAGAACATGTTCTTCCGCCGCTTGTTACCATGGCGTGACATCATTGGGGCTACGTCACTAATGATGACTGGCGGTTGTCTTGACATAGATAGAATTATGTCGACATGGTCTCTGACACTTTCAGGCCTCAGAATAGCTTTGAACGCGTACACTATTCTATGGGGGCAGGACGCTGATACCCATCCACCTGAATGAACATTAACATAGTGATGGGACACATTTGGTTTAACCTTGCTTTTAATAGTATACTATATCCTCCAGTAGTCAGAATGTGCTCGGATCCGAGCAGAGATTGTGGAGTTTCAAGTTACAAAATGACATTCCATTAACAGACTCAGTGCTGGTTCTTATGCAGAGGGGGCTGGGGATGGCTTATCTTGAAGACATTTAACGAAAATAATATTACCAATCAAAAGCCACTGTGTTACAAAGTAAGTAGTTATTTTGCATCATTTGGTCTGGCACTTGAATGTGGGAACACACACAGCGTACACATACATTGAACAATACCCTAAATTGCATGTTTATATTAATAATATGTTTTATTCATCATTTTAAATGCAATAGTAGGCATAATTACCAGAATGGCCCCATATGCTTGAAAATAACTTGTTGAAGGTTGATTTGCTTTTCAACTTTTCCTTCAAGCTGTTGATCATCTCTAATTTGGTCCCTTTGGCGTCTACTTCCATCTTTGTACACCAGTGCCGTACATCCAGAACCTACATGATATGATATAGAAAATGTCGAAAACATGAGTGACTATGCTTATCATATCATATCATATCATATCTCAATTTGTAATATTACTACCTACGCATATCAAGATTGCAAGAATTATACAAATGTGCCTAGTTGATATCAATAAGGCCTTTCGATTATGTCATATTTACCTTCTTTTCACATAACATTTGGATCAGGAAATCTTCAGTCAGTTCCTTATCCCCTGTATCAAAATCTGTATCTTGAAGATGGGTTCTGAGAGATCGTAATTTTTCAGCTTCAGTGTTGAAAGCATTTTCATCTTTTCTGGCTAATCCAATGAAAGGAGCCCAGTTGTCATAACTAGGTGTAACACGCCCGACGTTGGCTGCTTCTGCCAGGGAATGAAATGATAAATACATTATAGTGTATATAAACAATATCCTTACAGTAAGTTTAATTTTAGTTCCCCCCCCTCTCTCTCTCTCTCTCTCTCTCTCTCTCTCTCTCTCTCTCTCTCTCTCTCTCTCTCTCTCTCTCTCTCTCTCTCTCTCTCTCACACACACACACACAGACAAGATGAGTCATTTATAATACAATATGAGGATTTGCACCTTTTCCAAAACCTCGAAGTAAAATAGACGCCTCCACCGTTTGGCTCCAAAACACATCCATGTTGATTCCATCTGTAGCTGTTTCTGTCCCTGGTACTTGTGACACTGTAAGCAATACATGTTTACCATAACAGACGAGAGAACAGGGATAAGGAAACATCATTATGCGATATTGTTTGTGACCAACCATGAGATAATGGACCTTACATTTTTGCTTTCCATTTTTATATTTTGAAACTACATCGTTAATGCGCTTATACATTTCTTAGACACTGGAAGTTATAAAATAGACTTACATGCTAATGGAAATGCACATTTCCTATTTGCATCTGTCACCAGGCAACATGGAAAACGGCCACAGATGTCACAGGTAAAGTTGTACTTGTGATCGCACATTGCCTCAAAGTGCAGATATCCCTGTAACATTTTGTCTCCGGGAAAATGTAAGCCGGAATCTTCTGATAAGATATCGGCAGCCCTTCCTACGGCTGTATGATTCTGAAACCATTAAGCAGGCGAAATTGATCACATTCATTATGCCGATATTTTAAACTAATCCTAAGTTAACAGTCAAAAGTGTTTAAAGTCCGAATGTCACCGGCCCACATCAAGTGCATATATCAAACAATGCGCCATACAACAATCAGATATCACGATCACATAAATATGCAAAGTGTTGTTTTGGAGAAGGGAGTCGTCCATAAACTAACTAAATTAGGTATAATGTACCTTCAAGTTAACTCTGAACCAGTGGCACAGGCGAACTGACAGGAACACGTGGTCGTCAAAATTGTGTATACCATCCCTGTGCTCTTGGTACCTGTAGAAGTGACCGCACGCTTTGCACTTCTTTATGAAAACAGCTACATCTGACAATGAAATAATGTAATTAAAACATTGTAGAGAAAAGTCATATTCAAAATCATACTATTATGATACACTATACAGACAATCGCAACCTTGTGTTTTTTATGCCAACTATATCAACACGGTTCAATAACAGTTTAAATCGCCATAGCTTGCCCAGTTTCGATGGTAGACAGATTAGTTATGCCATTAGATAGTTATGTTGTGACAACTTATGACGTCACAATAGTCTGGAAAGCATTATGATGCAGTTTCATTGAAGCAATATGTCCTAGGTAATATCGCATCATCTCACCCAAGCAATATCACCTGTCGTATTACAAATTACAGTCCACATTCATAAATTGGCTCTCATTTGCAAGGAAGTAATTTTCATTTGTTTGCATAAATTGTTGTAAGGTATTTACGGTCACCATACATACCTGTATACACATGACCTTTATCGTATATCTTCCCCTTTCTGGTTACCAGATACTGGTCAAGTTCTCCTCCATCTGCACACATTACACAATGTGTTTCGATAGGCGACAGGTTTTCTAGATGTCCTAATTGAGCATTTTCCGGAACTTTAAAATCTGGTGGTATTTTCTTCCTGGACATTAGATAATTGGCCATTAAACGTGCACCTTGTCCGGATGGTGGGTATGTCTTACAGAAGCTGCTTCCGGAATCTTGTAAGGTTCGGGTTTCAAAGGTGACCGATGTTGTTGGTTCCTCGCTACGATAATGTCCAACTGATACCCCTTCATTCTCACTACAGATGTAACCGCTTCCCTTGGAGCTAATGTGCAGCAACTCTGGGTGTTCCTGTGCCAAATACCATTTGACAAGAGTCTTGTGTACGCAAGATTTGGTGGTTTTACAGCAAACGCAATTCAGCTGTCCTTTGTCCTTGAAGAATGTGACTACAGCGCGACCGAGTTTAGCCCAGTATTCCTTCGTTCCATCATACACGGAGAAATAAACGCTGTTTACAGAGTGCTTCTGCTCCCATAAAACGACGACAGGTATTTTGCTTTGTTCTGCAGTGCCTACAAGCTTCTGGGCAACCTGCATGTTTGTAGAATGTATTACCTTCTGTTGACAAAGATTTTCAGCATGTTCTGACTGGAGGTGTACTTCTTTCGGGCATTCACTTGCAAACATAACTGATTGCAAATGGGGGCACTGATAAATACCTACATTGCCCCTTGCTGCAACACCCAAAGCTAAATTGCAATTTTCATGTTCACATTGTATCTGCTGTGTGACAGTGTTCATTTGTACATGAAGTGGGTAATCTGGACCGATACTGGACTTGCTGATCATGTAGAGACCGCGGTGTTTATCAACGCATATTCCACGTTGGTATGACTTGGTTTTCACTTTATCCCGTGCATTGTGTGTCTCAATATGTCTTTTAATGTTTTTCTTAGAGATCATTGCATTGCAGACAAAACATGTCTCTTTCGGAACTTGCTCTCTCTTCACTTTTTGGATGTTAGGGGACTCTGCTGAAGTTCTTTCCTCAGAAGCTGTCTGGTTTGTTGTCAGAACAAAAGGGCAAACCGTGGTCGTGTGTCGGACAAATGTGAACTTTCTCCGAAAGAGTTTACCACACGGGCAGTGGTAATGGCACCGGTCTTGTTTCGGAGTACAATCCAAAAAGCAGCTTAACACCCATAAATCTGCAAGGACACAAATACGGATTATTATACCGGACCGCCTCCGTGGTCTAGTGGTAGAACGTCCGCCCGGTGAGCGGAAGGTCCGGGGTTCGATCCCCGGCCGCGTCATACCAAAAGATGGTACTTGTTGTTAACATGTCTGGCGCTCGGCATTAAGGTGCTAAAACAAGGACTGGTCGGCTCGGAGTCAGTATGCTGTCTCTGTGTGGGGTATTCATGTTAAACTGAGGCATGGTATCTTAGTGAGCTAGCACTATAAAACGGCATCAGTCCGGACCAGTACAAGCAGCCACTCACACAAACACGTGCATGCACGTCACTAAATAGTGCAATAATCTTCGAGGCGACGTTAAACCCCATTTTACCTCACCTCACCTCACTATTATACCAGATAAAATGGTGCGTTGGGCTTGTGAGGTTGTGTAATGGACACCGTTTTACACGTATGCGTAATGCCACGTATACGCTAGGTACATACCACGCAATATTAGATTAATAACAAACACCAATTTATACATACCCCCAACTTTGACGGCATGTTGTGTGTGCTTGTTTATGTGTCCTTCCTTGACATTGTACCGCCGTGACGTTGATTCTGGACACAGTTTGCACTGGAATATTCCATCAACTTTAGCCAGTAAACTCTTACATGTGCCGAGCTCTTTTGTGTGCCATATGTCTTCATTCTGTAGACAAAGGTAGAAAGTGTAAAATCAACAAGTTTTCAAAAGAAGTCCTATTTTTCTATTGCTTGAGACTCCCGGACACTGAGTGGTGTAAAGCCACTTACATTTATGAGTACTAAATGAAACATAACGCGTCGATATCCATTATCTTCGCCGTGCATTTATGAAAACCTGTAACCAACTGAAGGTAGGGTGCTACAATGTCTAGGTTACATGGCCACTGTAGATAATAATACTCACGTTTGTTTCACAACGTCCATGCCTGGAAGAAATAAAATAATGACAATATATAAACATTTGAAGAAATGTGTACAACCATTAGAATTCTTAAATTTATGTTAACACTGTTACCAGTTTTTAGCACAAGGTGTAGGCAGTTTCAACTAGAACCAATGTCTTTATAACTAGGAATATATGCTCTTGGTTTATGTATATCACAATTCCATTAACGAGTTTCAGCCATCTCTTTCTATAACCATATATAGTACGAACAATATAGTTAACATATACCATTACTTTAATTTTCTTATTTGTGTGTTAGTGAGTGAATGAGTGCGTGCGTTCGTGTGTTCGTGTGTACGTGTGTGTGTCTATGCAAACGTCCCAATTGAAATAGCCTGAAAACTTAGTGGCACATCTGTGAGGCTCACATGTTTCGCATCGAAAAGGTTTAATATACGGGTTTGAAATATTATAAATATTATTATCTCTTTCCTTTACCATTTAGGCATAAAATAACTTTAAAACAGTCGCTCTATACCCCCTTTTAGAAACTATATTGCTTCCCTTTACTACATGGGGTTGTCAATGCAAACGTTCTTATGGAAATAGCCTGAAAACTGAGTGGCACATCTGGGAGCCTCGCATTTTTCGCATCGAAGTAGTTTAAAATACGTATTTGAAATACTATTTTCTCCTTCCTTAACTGTTTAGCATAAATAACGTAAATGTATTCGCTCTACATCCCGTTTGGAACGCTAAAATACGGGTTTAAAATAGTATTAGTTCTTTTCACATTCATTTAGGCATCAAATAACTTAAAAAGAGTTGTTTAAAAACGCACTTTGGGAAGATATATAGCTTCGCTTTGACACGATCATCGATCCCGATTGCGTGAAGAGATGCGCATCATATTAATTACTGGATTGTCTGGTCCAGACTCGATTATTTACAGACCGCCGTCAAATAGCTCGAATATTGCTGAGTGCAGCGTTAAACAACCAAACAACCAACCAACCCAACGAACACGAGGGGCTGTCTATGCAAATGTCCCTTTGGAAATGGCCTGAAAACGTAGTGGCACATCTGGGAGCCTCGCATTTCTTGCATGCAAATAGTTTACAATACGTGTTTGAAATACAATGTTCACCTTCCTTAACTAGTTAGGCATAAAAAAAAGTAAACGGAATCGTTCTGTGCCCCGTTTGGAAAACTATATTTGAAATACTATTTTCTCCTTCCTTAACTATTTAGGTATAAACAAACGTAAAAGGAGTCTCTCAATACCCCCTTTGGAACACTATATGGCTTTCCTTTAACACGGGGGAGATTATCTACACAACATCCCTTTGGAAATAGCCTGAAAACTTAGTGGCAAATCCAGGAGCATGGAAATAGTTTCAAATGCGGGTATGCAGCATTATTATCTCCTTCCTTCCATAAGAATGTTTAATGACATAACATAACATAACATAACATAACATAACATAACATAACATAACATAACATAACATGAGAAAAAGTAATATTCAAATGAATGTATTTTACATAAAAAGAACAATAGATACTCATTTCCACTGCGCATATGATAAAGTCAAACCTAAACGCCCTTCACCCTACCGTCATTCAATACGTATTGTCCCCGACATGAAAGATACGTGGAGTGCTCTTCTTTATGAAATTTTAATATTTTACGTTTCACATGCGAGCACATACTAATCGAAAACCATTTGAAACCCATTAAACAAAACTCTGGACATATTATACCCGCAAACATGGAGAAAAGAAACGCCTCTATTTTAATAAATTACTAAAAACTAACACGTGACAATGTACATGTTTCCCAAAGTGGCATTTTGAAAGCAAATCCTGCTTCCTATCCACGTTGCACGAAAATTTAAAAAAATAGTACGTACCTTGCAAGAAATATTTTTTTGGACATGATCCAGTCTTGAAAGTTACATAGCCCTGTTTTTGAGTTCTCAGCGCTCTGTAAATATCTGAGTCTTATTGAGAGTCTGTTGTGAGATGCCCTGGGTATGTTAAAGGCTGACCACGGCCTAAGTTTCAAACATCTGTAGCTAGCTGGTGTTAGCACTTTTATCATGAGGCAGGATGTTCCTTGTTTATATGTATCAGTTAGCCCTGTCAACTTCATGAACCTCATTCTTACAGAATGTCAACCGCATGCCCCATTCTGGGTTTCAGGTAGTATGTGCTTATCTTTTAGGATCTCACAGAAGCACTAAATGTGTTATCCAGTTATTGCTGTGACATCTCAAACTCCCTAGAAACTCCTCTGGGATCTGGAACTTGCCACAGAATGTATCACGTCACAATTAACAAACAAGTCCCCTAACAGACCCTAAAAGGAAAGAGTCTAGAGTGTCTAGACTTCTTGTTTCCAAAAATGAACATATTCATTCTGGATTAAGAAAGGGCTACCGAACATCAAGTAATGTATTTGTTCATAAAATATTTATTTAATAGTTTTAACAAAAAGTAAAAAGAAAAATGTATACACTTCCTTTGTAGACTTTCAAAAGGCCTCTGATTCAGTTGACAGAGCACTACCCCTAACAAAGCTATTTCAAATAAAATGTCAGGAAATAGTTCTTATAAAGTGAAAATTGACGGGGCATTTCACAACCCTTTAAATCCAACATCGGCATAAGACATGGGTGCATTTTGTCTCCCAGATTATTTAATATATTCCACAATGATCGTCCACCACATATCAAACAAGAAAATAACAAAATAACACTTAATGTTTTAAACATTTGTCATTTGTTGTTTGCCGATGACTTTGTACTTTTTGCCACTTCCAAAAATTTTGCACGAGTTATTTGATGGTCTAAGAGTATTTCGTGTAACAAATAACCTAAAGATTAAAGGTGAAAAAACAAATGTTGCAGTGTTTGGCAAATCAAGTAAAATAGAAGAAACGAATACTTGGACCTTGGTTGGTGCAAAAATTCTAGTTATGGATAGATATAATTATTTATGAATAACATTTGAAGCAAATGATAAACTTAATAATAGCGCCAAACCTCCCTTGAAATAGGGCCTAGGTACTACCATAAGCTTCAGTCTACCAATAATCTACCCAAATCTGGGGTATAGACGCAACACCCCTAGTCTGAACAACTTTGATTAATTAATCCCCGAGAAACTGCGGCGCCGATGTTGTGTATCCATGTTAGGTGTCAACAAAACAACACACAATTGGGCAAGGCGAGCAGAACTAGGATTCTATACTCTTATGTACACAGTACTAATATAAATTACGAATTGCTATCACTATGATGGTTCTTCAACATAGTGAAATTCTGCTTTACCTACTAGGCTACCCGACCGCCCCGTTCCATGTGATAGGAAAGCCCGAAGTGATGCAGGTGTCAGACGTTAACCACTTCGGTGAAACCCACGAGCACGGTTGTCGTACTGACCAAATCTAGAAACATAATCGGGGCGAACCGGGATTCGAACCCACGATCATAGATTTCTGGCGTGCCCAAGGGACGCGCTTTTCTGCACAGCGAATTGCTGCGCCTCAGACGACTCGGCCAACCGTGCCCCAAAAGGTGCAAGAAAAAACTGAGGACATTCAGGACAGTTAAAAATGAAATAAAATTAGAATCATATTTCAGTCACTGTAAAATAAGAAAATATCGAGTGCACTTTTCTAAACTAGGAGTAAGTAACCATAAATTAACTATAGAACTTGGAAGACATACAAAGCCACCCACCCCACTACATCAGAAACTATGCTCTACATGTTCAACCATTGATGAGGAAAGACACTACCTACTTTATTGTATCAAACACACGAAAGAAAGAAATATACTCTTTGGAAAAGTATCCACACAAAATGTAAATGTCCACAATAATGAAAACATATTATTTCACCACATCCTCTCAAATATTGAGCCATCAACATCAATTGCATATTTTTCAAATGGATGATGTCAAGCAATAGATTCCCGTGGATCAACCTATGACATTTTATGTATAATATCATCAAATCTGTACTGTTGATATTTTCTATGCATTAAATTATTTCTTTGTGTTTTCAGGTATGTATGTCTGTCTGTATATGTGTATGTATGAATTATGATGTGTTTTTTTCGGGAATGGAATGTTTTCTGCAATAAATATCCTTTCCAGATACAAATAAATCAGACATAATCCTATTGTACCTATGCTGTCATACAGATCATGAAACAAATATATCCATTACAGTCCCTTCCAAGCCTATGATATTTGGCAAGTCTAGATTACTGCAGTATCAGGGTCTGTACAAATCTGCTGAATTCACAGGCCTTGTAATCATCAGTTAATCTCCAGCTGGCATTAGTGACACCACACCAAGACCTCCTGCTCCTGCTCTTCCCCCTGCCACTCGAGCTCTGGCCAGACATGTGTGATGACATTGGAGACCTGGTGACATATACAACCTTTGTATTTGTTTTAGTTGTTTAATTGGTTGGCATTTCTGGTTAAAAAATAATAGGAACATTCACAAGTTGGCTTAAAGTATTGTCCACTCAAGTTGCCTCACCTAGACATGGTCGGGACACGTTATGTGAAGAACATTTTCGATGTACTGCTCTTTGAAAACTTTGCAGTCAGAAGAAATGTCTCTGTCTTAGTACTTCTAATAAAAACGTATAGTCTGTCATACAACAATCAAGTCTCGTTAATCCGACAATCGGCTTTATCCGACACTAATGATGGGAACCTATTTAGACCCGTTAATCCGACAGTCTAGCACTCCGACTCCGACACACCTAATTTGCAACGAATTACCGAAATCACTCATTAATCAGTCTCGTTAATCCGACACAGTGATCAGCGTACTCCGTGGTCATCTGCCCTTTACTTCTATTTTTTAGTGAAAGAATTAATAATTATCTAGAAAATATTGGTGCTTTGGACTATGGCAAAAATTAATAAAAACAAATGTACAAGGTAAACGTTTCGAGATCATATTTAACATGTATCAAGGCATAAAGTCGTGTGAAGATTCATCGTTTTTCTCTAGTAATATCGGAGTAAGACAGGGGGAAAATCTATCGCCAATCCTGTGTGCTCTGTACCTAAATGACCTTGAAGAATATCTACAACAGGAAATACGTAAAGGTATTGATGTTATATCGGAAGATGAAGTAGTTAGAATCTGTAAAAATATTATTGTTTTGCAATATGCAGATGATACTATTATACTTGCAGATAACCCCTGTGACCTAAGAGAAAAATAATATGAATGTTTTATTATGAATATTGAAAACAATGGAAGTTGAGTATTAATATTGATAAAACTAAGGTGGTTGTATTTGGATCAAGAAAGAACAATAATGTGTTTAGGATAGGCGATAATGTTGTTGAAGTAGTAGATCACTATAAGTACTTGGGTCTGGTTTTTAAACGAACTTGAAATTCCCTAGCAGCCAAGATGTCGTTAGTAGCTCAAGCTAGAAAAGCTTAGCACTTATATATATTAGAATACGTAATCTTGACTTGCCAATAGACTGCCAGCTATTATTATTTGATCAAACAATCGTGCCTATATTAACATATGGTTCCGAAATTTGGGGATTTGATAAACTAGATATGATAGAAAAGGTGTACACAGATTTCTTAATATATATACTAAGGGTAAAAAAAGCACACCCCACTATTTTTTATATGGAGAGCTGGGAAGAACCCCTTTTACGGATTTAATTAAACAAAGAATGTTGACATATTGGTCTAAGATAACTTATAATAAACCAACGTGTACTGTTATGTATAATGTATTATTTGCAGACTGCTGTAACCATAAATATGTTAAAGGACTATTTGATAGATTAGGCCTTAGTTTTATACGGACCCAACAATTCATGCCAAATATAAACGGATTAAAATGTGTTATTAAAGAATTATCTTTGATCAGTGTAGCCAGACGTGGACAAGTTATGTAAACAACTCTCCCAAGGCAGTATTTTACCGAATATTTAAACATAAACTCCAGTTAGAAAATCATCTGCTGTCGCTACCCTGAAGACTCGGTATCCCGATTACTAAAATAAGATCCACAAACCATAGATTACCAATAGAAAAGGGGCGATGGGAAAATATACCGCGGGAAGACAGAATTTGTAGTCATTGTAATAAACATGACTTAGCTGACGAATATCACTATCTACTAATATATCCTTTTCTGCATAACTTGCGTAAGTTATATCTTCAAAAGAAGTATTTTACAAGACCTAGTGCGATACCACTTGATATGTTACTCAATACTGAAAGTTTATCAGAACAAAGAAAACTAGCACAGTTTGTAAAAGAAATCCTCAAAATGCTTAATTAAATGTATGAGTTTGTTGCAGTTAAACGTATAGTCTCCTGCCTCGTGTCACCATATACGAAATATACGTTTGTTGTTGTTGCCCGCGAGTACACAGCCTTGTGTTTTGATGCGAGACGAGTCGGCGAGAAGCTGCATATTTCAACGGCTGCAGAGATAAACTTGCTCAACAATAAACAATTACTGCTTTAAATAAACAAAACAGGAATAATCACATGCCTAGATTACCTCAATCTCATAAAATCGGATTCAAGTTCTCGCTACCACTGAGGACATCCCATTACAAGTATAGTGCAAACAGAATCTTTAGATTTTGCAGAAATATTGAATAACTTTGAAATCGTTGTCGGATTTTTCGAGAGATTTCTGGACATTAGACTGACAGTGAGAGTGTGCGTGTTTGGGGAGAGGCAGTAGCGTCAGTAAATGATCCTGTCAGACACACTTTCAGTGGCCTGTCAGTGATGGGTGATAGCACGGACGTACATACATCTGTGTATACGTCTTTGGTGATAGCAATCTTTACGTGTGTTGAGAATTTCCAGGCAATTATAGCTCTACAGATTTGTTTAGTCCCTGAAAATGAAGAGAGTTTTATTATTAATATATTTCATAACTAATATTTAACAACTGTTTATATCTGTAAAATATGTTAATTTCAGAGAAAAGATGTTCGTCTAAAACATATCATGTCGTCATTGTTACGGTTTGTGGCTGTTTTAGTTTTGAGGCACACTCACCAAGAAAGGGTGATGACCAACAGTAACACACCCCGAGACACCAACCAATTCCAGATGTGAAACGCAGAGATTGTATAAGAAGATATGAAGATAAGATGGAGTAAAAGATATAGCAGAATCACTGCAAACCCCTCACCCCGACTCCTCACCTCCAACCCCCACCAGAGGGAAGCAATATAGTTTTCACCAGGTGGTATAGAGCGACTCTTTTTACGTTAGTTTATGCATGAAAGATTAAGGAATCAGAAAATATTATTTCAAAAACGTACTTAAAACAATTTCCATGCCAAAAAGCTAGGCTCACAGATGTGCCACTATGTTTTCAGGCTATAGTTTCAAAAAGGGGGTATAGAGCGACTGTTTTAAAGTTATTGTATGCCTAAATGGTTAAGGAAAGAGATAATAGTATTTCAAACCCGTATTTTACTCTATTTCATTGCGAAACATGCGAGGCTCCCAGATGTGCCACTAAGTTTTCAGGCTATTTCCATAGGGACGTTTTGTATAGACGACCCCCTGTGTTAAAGGGAAGGTATAAAGTTTCCAAAAGGGGATATAGAGCGACTGTTTTAAAGTTATTTAATGCCTAAATTGTTAAGGAAAGAGATAATAATATTTCAAACCCATGTTTTAAACTATTTCCATGCGAAAAATGCGAGGCTCCCAGATGTGCCACTAAGTTTTCAGGCTATATCCATTCGGACGTTTGTATAGACAACCCCTTGTAGTAAAGGGAAGCGATATAGTTTCCAAGAAAGGATATAGAGCGACTGTTTTAAAGTTATTGTATGCCTAAATGGTTAAGGAAAGAGATAATAGTATTTCAAACACGTATTTTACTCTATTTCCATGCGAAACATGCGAGGCTCCCAGATGTGCCACTAAGTTTTCAGGCTATTTCCATAGGGACGTTTGCATAGACAACCCCCTGTATTAAAGAGAAGCTATATTGTTTCCAAATGGGGGTATAGAGGGTCTGTTTTAGAGTTATTTTATGCCTCAGTGGTTCAGAAAAGAGAAAATAATATTTCAAACACTTATTTCAAACTATTTTCATGCGAAAAGTGCGAGGCTCCAAGATGTGCCACTAAGTTTTCAGGCTATTTCCATTCGGACGTTTGTATAGACAACCCCCCGTGGTAAAGGGAAGCTATATAGTTTTCACCAGGTGGTATAGAGCGACTTTTTTTAAAGTTATTTAATGCCTAAATGGTTAAGGAAAGAGATAATAATATTTCAAACCCGTATTTAAACTATTTCCATGCGAAAAATGCGAGGCTCCCAGATGTGCCACTAAGTTTTCAGACTTTTTCCATAGGGACGTTTGTATAGACGACCCCCTGTTTTAAAGAGAAGCGATATAGTTTCCGAGACAGGATATAGAGCTACACCTTTTACTTCATTTTATGCCTAAATGGTGAAGTAAAGATATAATAATATTTTAAACCCGTATTTTAAACTATTTCCATGCGAAAAATGCGAGGCTCCCAGATGTGCCACTAAGTTTTCAGGCTATTTCCATAGGGACGTTTGCATAGACAACGCCCTGTGTTAAAGTGAAGCAATATTGTTTCCAAATGGGGGTATAGAGGGTCTGTTTTAGAGTTATTGTATGCCTAAATGGTTAAGGAAAGAGAAAATAATATTTCAAACACGTATTTCAAACTATTTCCATGCGAAACATGCGAGGCTCCCAGATGTGCCACTAAGTTTTCAGACTATTTCCATTCGGACGATTGTATAGACGACCCTCTGTGTTAAAGGGAAGCTATAAAGTTTCCAAAAGGGGATATAGAGCGACTGTTTTAAAGTTATTGTATGCCTAAATGGTTAAGGAAAGAGATAAAAGTATTTCAAACCCGTATTTTACTCTATTTCATTGCGAAACATGCAAGGCTCCCAGATGTGCCACTAAGTTTTCAGGCTATTTCCATAGGGACGTTTTGTATAGACGACCCCCTGTGTTAAAGGGAAGGTATAAAGTTTCCAAAAGGGGATATAGAGCGACTGTTTTAAAGTTATTTAATGCCTAAATGGTTAAGGAAAGAGATAATAATATTTCAAACCCATATTTTAAACTATTTCCATGCGAAAAATGCGAGGCTCCCAGATGTGCCACTAAGTTTTCAGGCTATATCCATTCGGACGTTTGTATAGACAACCCCTTGTAGTAAAGGGAAGCGATATAGTTTCCAAGAAAGGATATAGAGCGACTGTTTTAAAGTTATTTAATGCCTAAATGGTTAAGGAAAGAGATAATAGTATTTCAAACACGTATTTTACTCTATTTCCATGCGAAACATGCGAGGCTCCCAGATGTGCCACTAAGTTTTCAGGCTATTTCCATAGGGACGTTTGCATAGACAACCCCCTGTATTAAAGAGAAGCTATATTGTTTCCAAATGGGGGTATAGAGGGTCTGTTTTAGAGTTATTTTATGCCTCAGTGTTCAGAAAAGAGAAAATAATATTTCAAACACTTATTTCAAACTATTTTCATGCGAAAAATGCGAGGCTCCAAGATGTGCCACTAAGTTTTCAGGCTATTTCCATTCGGACGTTTGTACAGACAACCCCCCGTGGTAAAGGGAAGCTATATTGTTTTCACCAGGTGGTATAGAGCGACTTTTTTAAAAGTTATTTAATGCCTAAATTGTTAAGGAAAGAGATAATAATATTTCAAACCCGTATTTAAACTATTTCCATGCGAAAAATGCGAGGCTCCCAGATGTGCCACTAAGTTTTCAGACTTTTTCCATAGGGACGTTTGTATAGACGACCCCCTGTGTTAAAGAGAAGCGATATAGTTTCCGAGACAGGATATAGAGCTACACCTTTTACTTCATTTTATGCCTAAATGGTGAAGTAAAGAGATAATAATATTTTAAACCCGTATTTTAAACTATTTCCATGCGAAAAATGCGAGGCTCCCAGATGTGCCACTAAGTTTTCAGGCTATTTCCATAGGGACGTTTGCATAGACAACGCCCTGTGTTAAAGTGAAGCAATATTGTTTCCAAATGGGGGTATAGAGGGTCTGTTTTAGAGTTATTGTATGCCTAAATGGTTCAGGAAAGAGAAAATAATATTTCAAACACGTATTTCAAACTATTTCCATGCGAAACATGCGAGGCTCCCAGATGTGCCACTAAGTTTTCAGACTATTTCCATTCGGACGTTTGTATAGACGACCCTCTGTGTTAAAGGGAAGCTATAAAGTTTCCAAAAGGGGATATAGACCGACTGTTTTAAAGTTATTGTATGCCTAAATGGTTAAGGAAAGAGATAAAAGTATTTCAAACCCGTATTTTACTCTATTTCATTGCGAAACATGCGAGGCTCCCAGATGTGCCACTAAGTTTTCAGGCTATTTCCATTCGGACGTTTGTATAGACAACCCCCAGTGGTAAAGGGAAGCTATATAGTTTTCACAAGGTGGTATAGAGCGACTGTTTTAAAGTTATTGTATGCCTAAATGGTTAAGGAAAGAGATAATAATATTTCAAACCCGTATTTTAAAATATTTCCATGCGAAAAATGCGAGGCTCCCAGATGTGCCACTAAGTTTTCAGGCTATATCCATAGGTACGTTTGTATAGACAACCCCTTGTAGTAAAGGGAAGCTATATAGTTTCCAAGAAAGGGTATAGAGCGACTGTTTTAAAGTTATTTAATGCCTAAATGGTTAAGGAAAGAGATAATAATATTTCAAACCCGTATTTTAAACTATTTCCATGCGAAAAATGCGAGGCTCCCAGATGTGCCACTAAGTTTGCAGGCTATATCCATAGGGACCTTTGTATAGACAACCCCTTGTAGTAAAGGGAAGCTATATAGTTTCCAAGAAAGGGTATAGAGCGACTGTTTTAAAGTTATTTAATGCCTAAATGGTTAAGGAAAGAGATAATAATATTTCAAACCCGTATTTTAAACTATTTCCATGCGAAAAATGCGAGGCTCCCAGATGTGCCACAAAGTTTTCAGGCTATTTCCATAGGGACGTTTGCATAGACAACGCCCTGTGTTAAAGTGAAGCAATATTGTTTCCAAATGGGGGTATAGAGGGTCTGTTTTAGAGTTATTGTATGCCTAAATGGTTCAGGAAAGAGAAAATAATATTTCAAACACGTATTTCAAACTATTTCCATGCGAAACATGCGAGGCTCCCAGATGTGCCACTAAGTTTTCAGACTATTTCCATTCGGACGTTTGTATAGACGACCCTCTGTGTTAAAGGGAAGCTATAAAGTTTCCAAAAGGGGATATAGACCGACTGTTTTAAAGTTATTGTATGCCTAAATGGTTAAGGAAAGAGATAAAAGTATTTCAAACCCGTATTTTACTCTATTTCATTGCGAAACATGCGAGGCTCCCAGATGTGCCACTAAGTTTTCAGACTATTTCCATTCGGACGTTTGTATAGACAACCCCCCGTGGTAAAGGGAAGCTATATTGTTTTCACCAGGGGGTATAGAGCGACTGTTTTAAAGTTATTGTATGCCTAAATGGTTAAGGAAAGAGATAATGATATTTCAAACACGTATTTTAAACTATTTCATTGCGAAAAATGCGAGGCTCCCAGATGTGCCACAAAGTTTTCAGGCTATTTCCATAGGGACGTTTGCATAGACAACGCCCTGTGTTAAAGTGAAGCAATATTGTTTCCAAATGGGGGTATAGAGGGTCTGTTTTAGAGTTATTGTATGCCTAAATGGTTCAGGAAAGAGATAATGATATTTCAAACACGTATTTTAAACTATTTCCATGCGAAAAATGCGAGGCTCCCAGATGTGCCACAAAGTTTGCAGGCTATATCCATAGGTACGTTTGTACAGACACCCCCTTGTAGTAAAGGGAAGCGATATAGTTTCCAAATGGGGGTATAGATGGTCTGTTTTAGAGTTATTTTATGCCTAAGTGGTTCAGAAAAGAGAAAATAATATTTCAAACACGTATTTCAAACTATTTCCATGCGAAACATGCGAGGCTCCCAGATGTGCCACTAAGTTTTCAGACTATTTCCATTCGGACGTTTGTATAGACGACCCCCTGTGTTAAAGGGAAGGTATAAAGTTTCCAAAAGGGGATATAGAGCGACTGTTTTAAAGTTATTTAATGCCTAAATTGTTAAGGAAAGAGATAATAATATTTCAAACCCATATTTTAAACTATTTCCATGCGAAAAATGCGAGGCTCCCAGATGTGCCACTAAGTTTTCAGGCTATATCCATAGGTACGTTTGTATAGACAACCCCTGTGTTAAAGTGAAGCAATATTGTTTCCAAATGGGGGTATAGAGGGTCTGTTTTAGAGTTATTTTATGCCTAAATGGTTCAGAAAAGAGAAAATAATATTTCAAACCCGTATTTCAAACTATTTCCATGCGAAAAATGCGAGGCTCCCAGATGTGCCACTAAGTTTTCAGGCTATATCCATAGGTACGTTTGTATAGACAACCCCTGTGTTAAAGTGAAGCAATATTGTTTCCAAATGGGGGTATAGAGGGTCTGTTTTAGAGTTATTTTATGCCTAAATGGTTCAGAAAAGAGAAAATAATATTTCAAACCCGTATTTCAAACTATTTCCATGCGAAACATGCGAGGCTCCCAGATGTGCCACTAAGTTTTCAGACTATTTCCATTCGGACGTTTGTATAGACGACCCCCTGTGTTAAAGGGAAGGTATAAAGTTTCCAAAAGGGGATATAGAGCGACTGTTTTAAAGTTATTTAATGCCTAAATTGTTAAGGAAAGAGATAATAATATTTCAAACCCATATTTTAAACTATTTCCATGCGAAAAATGCGAGGCTCCCAGATGTGCCACTAAGTTTTCAGGCTATATCCATTCGGACGTTTGTATAGACAACCCCTTGTAGTAAAGGGAAGCGATATAGTTTCCAAGAAAGGATATAGAGCGACTGTTTTAAAGTTATTGTATGCCTAAATGGTTCAGAAAAGAGATAATAGTATTTCAAACACGTATTTTACTCTATTTCCATGCGAAACATGCGAGGCTCCCAGATGTGCCACTAAGTTTTCAGACTATTTCCATTCGGACGTTTGTATAGACAACCCCCCGTGGTAAAGGGAAGCTATATTGTTTTCATCAGGTGGTATAGAGCGACTTTTTTTAAAGTTATTTAATGCCTAAATTGTTAAGGAAAGAGATAATAATATTTCAAACCCGTATTTAAACTATTTCCATGCGAAAAATGCGAGGCTCCCAGATGTGCCACTAAGTTTTCAGACTTTTTCCATAGGGACGTTTGTATAGACGACCCCCTGTGTTAAAGAGAAGCGATATAGTTTCCGAGACAGGATATAGAGCTACACCTTTTACTTCATTTTATGCCTAAATGGTGAAGTAAAGATATAATAATATTTTAAACCCGTATTTTAAACTATTTCCATGCGAAAAATGCGAGGCTCCCAGATGTGCCACTAAGTTTTCAGGCTATTTCCATAGGGACGTTTGCATAGACAACGCCCTGTGTTAAAGTGAAGCAATATTGTTTCCAAATGGGGGTATAGAGGGTCTGTTTTAGAGTTATTGTATGCCTAAATGGTTCAGGAAAGAGAAAATAATATTTCAAACACGTATTTCAAACTATTTCATTGCGAAACATGCGAGGCTCCCAGATGTGCCACAAAGTTTGCAGGCTATTTCCATAGGGACGTTTTGTATAGACGACCCCCTGTGTTAAAGGGAAGCTATAAAGTTTCCAAAAGGGGATATAGAGCGACTGTTTTAAAGTTATTTAATGCCTAAATTGTTAAGGAAAGAGATAATAATATTTCAAACCCGTATTTTAAACTATTTCCATGCGAAAAATGCGAGGCTCCCAGATGTGCCACTAAGTTTTCAGACTATTTCCATTCGGACGTTTGTATAGACAACCCCCCGTGGTAAAGGGAAGCTATATTGTTTTCACCAGGGGGTATAGAGCGACTGTTTTAAAGTTATTGTATGCCTAAATGGTTAAGGAAAGAGATAATAATATTTCAAACCCGTATTTTAAAATATTTCCATGCGAAAAATGCGAGGCTCCCAGATGTGCCACTAAGTTTGCAGGCTATATCCATAGGGACCTTTGTATAGACAACCCCTTGTAGTAAAGGGAAGCTATATAGTTTCCAAGAAAGGGTATAGAGCGACTGTTTTAAAGTTATTTAATGCCTAAATGGTTAAGGAAAGAGATAATAATATTTCAAACCCGTATTTTAAACTATTTCCATGCGAAAAATGCGAGGCTCCCAGATGTGCCACAAAGTTTTCAGGCTATTTCCATAGGGACGTTTTGTATAGACGACCCCCTGTGTTAAAGGGAAGCTATAAAGTTTCCAAAAGGGGATATAGAGCGACTGTTTTAAAGTTATTTAATGCCTAAATTGTTAAGGAAAGAGATAATAATATTTCAAACCCGTATTTTAAACTATTTCCATGCGAAAAATGCGAGGCTCCCAGATGTGCCACTAAGTTTTCAGACTATTTCCATTCGGACGTTTGTATAGACAACCCCCCGTGGTAAAGGGAAGCTATATTGTTTTCACCAGGGGGTATAGAGCGACTGTTTTAAAGTTATTGTATGCCTAAATGGTTAAGGAAAGAGATAATAATATTTCAAACCCGTATTTTAAAATATTTCCATGCGAAAAATGCGAGGCTCCCAGATGTGCCACTAAGTTTGCAGGCTATATCCATAGGGACCTTTGTATAGACAACCCCTTGTAGTAAAGGGAAGCTATATAGTTTCCAAGAAAGGGTATAGAGCGACTGTTTTAAAGTTATTTAATGCCTAAATGGTTAAGGAAAGAGATAATAATATTTCAAACCCGTATTTTAAACTATTTCCATGCGAAAAATGCGAGGCTCCCAGATGTGCCACAAAGTTTTCAGGCTATTTCCATAGGGACGTTTGTATAGACAACCCCCCGTGGTAAAGGGAAGCTATATTGTTTTCACCAGGGGGTATAGAGCGACTGTTTTAAAGTTATTGTATGCCTAAATGGTTAAGGAAAGAGATAATGATATTTCAAACACGTATTTTAAACTATTTCATTGCGAAAAATGCGAGGCTCCCAGATGTGCCACAAAGTTTGCAGGCTATATCCATAGGTACGTTTGTACAGACACCCCCTTGTAGTAAAGGGAAGCGATATAGTTTCCAAATGGGGGTATAGAGGGTCTGTTTTAGAGTTATTTTATGCCTAAGTGGTTCAGAAAAGAGAAAATAATATTTCAAACACGTATTTCAAACTATTTCCATGCGAAACATGCGAGGCTCCCAGATGTGCCACTAAGTTTTCAGACTATTTCCATTCGGACGTTTGTATAGACGACCCCCTGTGTTAAAGGGAAGGTATAAAGTTTCCAAAAGGGGATATAGAGCGACTGTTTTAAAGTTATTTAATGCCTAAATTGTTAAGGAAAGAGATAATAATATTTCAAACCCATATTTTAAACTATTTCCATGCGAAAAATGCGAGGCTCCCAGATGTGCCACTAAGTTTTCAGGCTATATCCATAGGTACGTTTGTGTAGACAACCCCTGTGTTAAAGTGAAGCAATATTGTTTCCAAATGGGGGTATAGAGGGTCTGTTTTAGAGTTATTTTATGCCTAAATGGTTCAGAAAAGAGAAAATAATATTTCAAACACGTATTTCAAACTATTTTCATGCGAAACATGCGAGGCTCCCAGATGTGCCACTAAGTTTTCAGACTATTTCCATTCGGACGTTTGTATTGACGACCCCCTGTGTTAAAGGGAAGGTATAAAGTTTCCAAAAGGGGATATAGAGCGACTGTTTTAAAGTTATTTAATGCCTAAATTGTTAAGGAAAGAGATAATAATATTTCAAACCCATATTTTAAACTATTTCCATGCGAAAAATGCGAGGCTCCCAGATGTGCCACTAAGTTTTCAGGCTATATCCATTCGGACGTTTGTATAGACAACCCCTTGTAGTAAAGGGAAGCGATATAGTTTCCAAGAAAGGATATAGAGCGACTGTTTTAAAGTTATTGTATGCCTAAATGGTTCAGGAAAGAGATAATAGTATTTCAAACCCGTATTTTAAACTATTTCCATGCGAAAAATGCGAGGCTCCCAGATGTGCCACAAAGTTTGCAGGCTATATCCATAGGTACGTTTGTACAGACACCCCCTTGTAGTAAAGGGAAGCGATATAGTTTCCAAATGGGGGTATAGAGGGTCTGTTTTAGAGTTATTTTATGCCTAAGTGGTTCAGAAAAGAGAAAATAATATTTCAAACACGTATTTCAAACTATTTCCATGCGAAACATGCGAGGCTCCCAGATGTGCCACTAAGTTTTCAGACTATTTCCATTCGGACGTTTGTATAGACGACCCCCTGTGTTAAAGGGAAGGTATAAAGTTTCCAAAAGGGGATATAGAGCGACTGTTTTAAAGTTATTTAATGCCTAAATTGTTAAGGAAAGAGATAATAATATTTCAAACCCATATTTTAAACTATTTCCATGCGAAAAATGCGAGGCTCCCAGATGTGCCACTAAGTTTTCAGGCTATATCCATAGGTACGTTTGTATAGACAACCCCTGTGTTAAAGTGAAGCAATATTGTTTCCAAATGGGGGTATAGAGGGTCTGTTTTAGAGTTATTTTATGCCTAAATGGTTCAGAAAAGAGAAAATAATATTTCAAACACGTATTTCAAACTATTTCCATGCGAAACATGCGAGGCTCCCAGATGTGCCACTAAGTTTTCAGACTATTTCCATTCGGACGTTTGTATAGACGACCCCCTGTGTTAAAGGGAAGGTATAAAGTTTCCAAAAGGGGATATAGAGCGACTGTTTTAAAGTTATTTAATGCCTAAATTGTTAAGGAAAGAGATAATAATATTTCAAACCCATATTTTAAACTATTTCCATGCGAAAAATGCGAGGCTCCCAGATGTGCCACTAAGTTTTCAGGCTATATCCATTCGGACGTTTGTATAGACAACCCCTTGTAGTAAAGGGAAGCGATATAGTTTCCAAGAAAGGATATAGAGCGACTGTTTTAAAGTTATTGTATGCCTAAATGGTTCAGAAAAGAGATAATAGTATTTCAAACACGTATTTTACTCTATTTCCATGCGAAACATGCGAGGCTCCCAGATGTGCCACTAAGTTTTCAGACTATTTCCATTCGGACGTTTGTATAGACAACCCCCCGTGGTAAAGGGAAGCTATATTGTTTTCATCAGGTGGTATAGAGCGACTTTTTTTAAAGTTATTTAATGCCTAAATTGTTAAGGAAAGAGATAATAATATTTCAAACCCGTATTTAAACTATTTCCATGCGAAAAATGCGAGGCTCCCAGATGTGCCACTAAGTTTTCAGACTTTTTCCATAGGGACGTTTGTATAGACGACCCCCTGTGTTAAAGAGAAGCGATATAGTTTCCGAGACAGGATATAGAGCTACACCTTTTACTTCATTTTATGCCTAAATGGTGAAGTAAAGATATAATAATATTTTAAACCCGTATTTTAAACTATTTCCATGCGAAAAATGCGAGGCTCCCAGATGTGCCACTAAGTTTTCAGGCTATTTCCATAGGGACGTTTGCATAGACAACGCCCTGTGTTAAAGTGAAGCAATATTGTTTCCAAATGGGGGTATAGAGGGTCTGTTTTAGAGTTATTGTATGCCTAAATGGTTCAGGAAAGAGAAAATAATATTTCAAACACGTATTTCAAACTATTTCCATGCGAAACATGCGAGGCTCCCAGATGTGCCACAAAGTTTGCAGGCTATTTCCATAGGGACGTTTTGTATAGACGACCCCCTGTGTTAAAGGGAAGCTATAAAGTTTCCAAAAGGGGATATAGAGCGACTGTTTTAAAGTTATTTAATGCCTAAATTGTTAAGGAAAGAGATAATAATATTTCAAACCCGTATTTTAAACTATTTCCATGCGAAAAATGCGAGGCTCCCAGATGTGCCACTAAGTTTTCAGACTATTTCCATTCGGACGTTTGTATAGACAACCCCCCGTGGTAAAGGGAAGCTATATTGTTTTCACCAGGGGGTATAGAGCGACTGTTTTAAAGTTATTGTATGCCTAAATGGTTAAGGAAAGAGATAATAATATTTCAAACCCGTATTTTAAACTATTTCCATGCGAAAAATGCGAGGCTCCCAGATGTGCCACTAAGTTTGCAGGCTATATCCATAGGGACGTTTGTATAGACAACCCCTTGTAGTAAAGGGAAGCTATATAGTTTCCAAGAAAGGGTATAGAGCGACTGTTTTAAAGTTATTTAATGCCTAAATGGTTAAGGAAAGAGATAATAATATTTCAAACCCGTATTTTAAACTATTTCCATGCGAAAAATGCGAGGCTCCCAGATGTGCCACAAAGTTTTCAGGCTATTTCCATAGGGACGTTTTGTATAGACGACCCCCTGTGTTAAAGGGAAGGTATAAAGTTTCCAAAAGGGGATATAGAGCGACTGTTTTAAAGTTATTTAATGCCTAAATTGTTAAGGAAAGAGATAATAATATTTCAAACCCGTATTTTAAACTATTTCCATGCGAAAAATGCGAGGCTCCCAGATGTGCCACTAAGTTTTCAGACTATTTCCATTCGGACGTTTGTATAGACAACCCCCCGTGGTAAAGGGAAGCTATATTGTTTTCACCAGGGGGTATAGAGCGACTGTTTTAAAGTTATTGTATGCCTAAATGGTTAAGGAAAGAGATAATGATATTTCAAACACGTATTTTAAACTATTTCATTGCGAAAAATGCGAGGCTCCCAGATGTGCCACAAAGTTTGCAGGCTATATCCATAGGTACGTTTGTACAGACACCCCCTTGTAGTAAAGGGAAGCGATATAGTTTCCAAATGGGGGTATAGAGGGTCTGTTTTAGAGTTATTTTATGCCTAAGTGGTTCAGAAAAGAGAAAATAATATTTCAAACACGTATTTCAAACTATTTCCATGCGAAACATGCGAGGCTCCCAGATGTGCCACTAAGTTTTCAGACTATTTCCATTCGGACGTTTGTATAGACGACCCCCTGTGTTAAAGGGAAGGTATAAAGTTTCCAAAAGGGGATATAGAGCGACTGTTTTAAAGTTATTTAATGCCTAAATTGTTAAGGAAAGAGATAATAATATTTCAAACCCATATTTTAAACTATTTCCATGCGAAAAATGCGAGGCTCCCAGATGTGCCACTAAGTTTTCAGGCTATATCCATAGGTACGTTTGTGTAGACAACCCCTGTGTTAAAGTGAAGCAATATTGTTTCCAAATGGGGGTATAGAGGGTCTGTTTTAGAGTTATTTTATGCCTAAATGGTTCAGAAAAGAGAAAATAATATTTCAAACACGTATTTCAAACTATTTTCATGCGAAACATGCGAGGCTCCCAGATGTGCCACTAAGTTTTCAGACTATTTCCATTCGGACGTTTGTATTGACGACCCCCTGTGTTAAAGGGAAGGTATAAAGTTTCCAAAAGGGGATATAGAGCGACTGTTTTAAAGTTATTTAATGCCTAAATTGTTAAGGAAAGAGATAATAATATTTCAAACCCATATTTTAAACTATTTCCATGCGAAAAATGCGAGGCTCCCAGATGTGCCACTAAGTTTTCAGGCTATATCCATTCGGACGTTTGTATAGACAACCCCTTGTAGTAAAGGGAAGCGATATAGTTTCCAAGAAAGGATATAGAGCGACTGTTTTAAAGTTATTGTATGCCTAAATGGTTCAGGAAAGAGATAATAGTATTTCAAACCCGTATTTTAAACTATTTCCATGCGAAAAATGCGAGGCTCCCAGATGTGCCACAAAGTTTGCAGGCTATATCCATAGGTACGTTTGTACAGACACCCCCTTGTAGTAAAGGGAAGCGATATAGTTTCCAAATGGGGGTATAGAGGGTCTGTTTTAGAGTTATTTTATGCCTAAGTGGTTCAGAAAAGAGAAAATAATATTTCAAACACGTATTTCAAACTATTTCCATGCGAAACATGCGAGGCTCCCAGATGTGCCACTAAGTTTTCAGACTATTTCCATTCGGACGTTTGTATAGACGACCCCCTGTGTTAAAGGGAAGGTATAAAGTTTCCAAAAGGGGATATAGAGCGACTGTTTTAAAGTTATTTAATGCCTAAATTGTTAAGGAAAGAGATAATAATATTTCAAACCCATATTTTAAACTATTTCCATGCGAAAAATGCGAGGCTCCCAGATGTGCCACTAAGTTTTCAGGCTATATCCATAGGTACGTTTGTATAGACAACCCCTGTGTTAAAGTGAAGCAATATTGTTTCCAAATGGGGGTATAGAGGGTCTGTTTTAGAGTTATTTTATGCCTAAATGGTTCAGAAAAGAGAAAATAATATTTCAAACACGTATTTCAAACTATTTCCATGCGAAACATGCGAGGCTCCCAGATGTGCCACTAAGTTTTCAGACTATTTCCATTCGGACGTTTGTATAGACGACCCCCTGTGTTAAAGGGAAGGTATAAAGTTTCCAAAAGGGGATATAGAGCGACTGTTTTAAAGTTATTTAATGCCTAAATTGTTAAGGAAAGAGATAATAATATTTCAAACCCATATTTTAAACTATTTCCATGCGAAAAATGCGAGGCTCCCAGATGTGCCACTAAGTTTTCAGGCTATATCCATTCGGACGTTTGTATAGACAACCCCTTGTAGTAAAGGGAAGCGATATAGTTTCCAAGAAAGGATATAGAGCGACTGTTTTAAAGTTATTGTATGCCTAAATGGTTCAGAAAAGAGATAATAGTATTTCAAACACGTATTTTACTCTATTTCCATGCGAAACATGCGAGGCTCCCAGATGTGCCACTAAGTTTTCAGACTATTTCCATTCGGACGTTTGTATAGACAACCCCCCGTGGTAAAGGGAAGCTATATTGTTTTCATCAGGTGGTATAGAGCGACTTTTTTTAAAGTTATTTAATGCCTAAATTGTTAAGGAAAGAGATAATAATATTTCAAACCCGTATTTAAACTATTTCCATGCGAAAAATGCGAGGCTCCCAGATGTGCCACTAAGTTTTCAGACTTTTTCCATAGGGACGTTTGTATAGACGACCCCCTGTGTTAAAGAGAAGCGATATAGTTTCCGAGACAGGATATAGAGCTACACCTTTTACTTCATTTTATGCCTAAATGGTGAAGTAAAGATATAATAATATTTTAAACCCGTATTTTAAACTATTTCCATGCGAAAAATGCGAGGCTCCCAGATGTGCCACTAAGTTTTCAGGCTATTTCCATAGGGACGTTTGCATAGACAACGCCCTGTGTTAAAGTGAAGCAATATTGTTTCCAAATGGGGGTATAGAGGGTCTGTTTTAGAGTTATTGTATGCCTAAATGGTTCAGGAAAGAGAAAATAATATTTCAAACACGTATTTCAAACTATTTCCATGCGAAACATGCGAGGCTCCCAGATGTGCCACAAAGTTTGCAGGCTATTTCCATAGGGACGTTTTGTATAGACGACCCCCTGTGTTAAAGGGAAGCTATAAAGTTTCCAAAAGGGGATATAGAGCGACTGTTTTAAAGTTATTTAATGCCTAAATTGTTAAGGAAAGAGATAATAATATTTCAAACCCGTATTTTAAACTATTTCCATGCGAAAAATGCGAGGCTCCCAGATGTGCCACTAAGTTTTCAGACTATTTCCATTCGGACGTTTGTATAGACAACCCCCCGTGGTAAAGGGAAGCTATATTGTTTTCACCAGGGGGTATAGAGCGACTGTTTTAAAGTTATTGTATGCCTAAATGGTTAAGGAAAGAGATAATAATATTTCAAACCCGTATTTTAAACTATTTCCATGCGAAAAATGCGAGGCTCCCAGATGTGCCACTAAGTTTGCAGGCTATATCCATAGGGACGTTTGTATAGACAACCCCTTGTAGTAAAGGGAAGCTATATAGTTTCCAAGAAAGGGTATAGAGCGACTGTTTTAAAGTTATTTAATGCCTAAATGGTTAAGGAAAGAGATAATAATATTTCAAACCCGTATTTTAAACTATTTCCATGCGAAAAATGCGAGGCTCCCAGATGTGCCACAAAGTTTTCAGGCTATTTCCATAGGGACGTTTTGTATAGACGACCCCCTGTGTTAAAGGGAAGGTATAAAGTTTCCAAAAGGGGATATAGAGCGACTGTTTTAAAGTTATTTAATGCCTAAATTGTTAAGGAAAGAGATAATAATATTTCAAACCCGTATTTTAAACTATTTCCATGCGAAAAATGCGAGGCTCCCAGATGTGCCACTAAGTTTTCAGACTATTTCCATTCGGACGTTTGTATAGACAACCCCCCGTGGTAAAGGGAAGCTATATTGTTTTCACCAGGGGGTATAGAGCGACTGTTTTAAAGTTATTGTATGCCTAAATGGTTAAGGAAAGAGATAATGATATTTCAAACACGTATTTTAAACTATTTCATTGCGAAAAATGCGAGGCTCCCAGATGTGCCACAAAGTTTGCAGGCTATATCCATAGGTACGTTTGTACAGACACCCCCTTGTAGTAAAGGGAAGCGATATAGTTTCCAAATGGGGGTATAGAGGGTCTGTTTTAGAGTTATTTTATGCCTAAGTGGTTCAGAAAAGAGAAAATAATATTTCAAACACGTATTTCAAACTATTTCCATGCGAAACATGCGAGGCTCCCAGATGTGCCACTAAGTTTTCAGACTATTTCCATTCGGACGTTTGTATAGACGACCCCCTGTGTTAAAGGGAAGGTATAAAGTTTCCAAAAGGGGATATAGAGCGACTGTTTTAAAGTTATTTAATGCCTAAATTGTTAAGGAAAGAGATAATAATATTTCAAACCCATATTTTAAACTATTTCCATGCGAAAAATGCGAGGCTCCCAGATGTGCCACTAAGTTTTCAGGCTATATCCATAGGTACGTTTGTGTAGACAACCCCTGTGTTAAAGTGAAGCAATATTGTTTCCAAATGGGGGTATAGAGGGTCTGTTTTAGAGTTATTTTATGCCTAAATGGTTCAGAAAAGAGAAAATAATATTTCAAACACGTATTTCAAACTATTTTCATGCGAAACATGCGAGGCTCCCAGATGTGCCACTAAGTTTTCAGACTATTTCCATTCGGACGTTTGTATAGACGACCCCCTGTGTTAAAGGGAAGGTATAAAGTTTCCAAAAGGGGATATAGAGCGACTGTTTTAAAGTTATTTAATGCCTAAATTGTTAAGGAAAGAGATAATAATCTTTCAAACCCATATTTTAAACTATTTCCATGCGAAAAATGCGAGGCTCCCAGATGTGCCACTAAGTTTTCAGGCTATATCCATTCGGACGTTTGTATAGACAACCCCTTGTAGTAAAGGGAAGCGATATAGTTTCCAAGAAAGGATATAGAGCGACTGTTTTAAAGTTATTGTATGCCTAAATGGTTCAGGAAAGAGATAATAGTATTTCAAACCCGTATTTTTCTCTATTTCCATGCGAAACATGCGAGGCTCCCAGATGTGCCACTAAGTTTTCAGACTATTTCCATTCGGACGTTTGTATAGACAACCCCCCGTGGTAAAGGGAAGCTATATTGTTTTCACCAGGGGGAATAGAGCGACTGTTTTAAAGTTATTGTATGCCTAAATGGTTAAGGAAAGAGATAATAATATTTCAAACCCGTATTTTAAACTATTTCATTGCGAAACATGCGAGGCTCCCAGATGTGCCACTAAGTTTTCAGGCTATTTCCATAGGGACGTTTTGTATAGACGACCCCCTGTGTTAAAGGGAAGGTATAAAGTTTCCAAAAGGGGATATAGAGCGACTGTTTTAAAGTTATTTAATGCCTAAATTGTTAAGGAAAGAGATAATAATATTTCAAACCCGTATTTTAAACTATTTCCATGCGAAAAATGCGAGGCTCCCAGATGTGCCACTAAGTTTTCAGGCTATATCCATTCGGACGTTTGTATAGACAACCCCTTGTAGTAAAGGGAAGCTATATAGTTTCCAAGAAAGGATATAGAGCGACTGTTTTAAAGTTATTGTATGCCTTAATGGTTAAGGAAAGAGATAATAGTATTTCAAACCCGTATTTTACTCTATTTCCATGCGAAACATGCGAGGCTCCCAGATGTGCCACTAAGTTTTCAGACTATTTCCATTCGGACGTTTGTATAGACAACCCCCCGTGGTAAAGGGAAGCTATATTGTTTTCACCAGGGGGTATAGAGCGACTGTTTTAAAGTTATTGTATGCCTAAATGGTTAAGGAAAGAGATAATAATATTTCAAACCCGTATTTTAAACTATTTCATTGCGAAACATGCGAGGCTCCCAGATGTGCCACTAAGTTTTCAGGCTATTTCCATAGGGACGTTTTGTATAGACGACCCCCTGTGTTAAAGGGAAGGTATAAAGTTTCCAAAAGGGGATATAGAGCGACTGTTTTATAGTTATTTAATGCCTAAATGGTTAAAGAAAGAGATAATAATATTTCAAACCCGTATTTTAAACTATTTCCATGCGAAAAATGCGAGGCTCCCAGATGTGCCACTAAGTTTTCAGGCTATATCCATAGGGACGTTTGTATAGACGACCCCTTGTAGTAAAGGGAAGCGATATAGTTTCCAAGAAAGGATATAGAGCGACTGTTTAAAAGTTATTTAATGCCTAAATGGTTAAGGAAAGAGATAATAATATTTCAAACCCGTATTTTAAACTATTTCCATGCAAAAAATGCGAGGCTCCCAGATGTGCCACTAAGTTTTCAGACTTTTTCCATAGGGACGTTTGTATAGACGACCCCTTGTAGTAAAGGGAAGCTATATAGTTTCCAAGAAAGGATATAGAGCGACTGTTTTAAAGTTATTGTATGCCTAAATGGTTAAGGAAAGAGATAATAATATTTCAAACCCGTATTTTAAACTATTTCCATGCGAAAAATGCGAGGCTCCCAGATGTGCCACAAAGTTTTCAGGCTATATCCATAGGGACCTTTGTATAGACAACCCCTTGTAGTAAAGGGAAGCTATATAGTTTCCAAGAAAGGATATAGAGCGACTGTTTTAAAGTTATTTAATGCCTAAATGGTTAAGGAAAGAGATAATAATATTTCAAACCCGTATTTTAAACTATTTCCATGCGAAAAATGCGAGGCTCCCAGATGTGCCACTAAGTTTTCAGGCTATATCCATTCGGACGTTTGTATAGACGACCCCTTGTAGTAAAGGGAAGCTATATAGTTTCCAAGAAAGGATATAGAGCGACTGTTTTAAAGTTATTTAATGCCTAAATGGTTAAGGAAAGAGATAATAATATTTCAAACCCGTATTTTAAACTATTTCCATGCGAAAAATGCGAGGCTCCCAGATGTGCCACTAAGTTTTCAGGCTATTTCCATAGGGACGTTTTGTATAGACGACCCCCTGTGTTAAAGGGAAGGTATAAAGTTTCCAAAAGGGGATATAGAGCGACTGTTTTAAAGTTATTTAATGCTTAAATTGTTAAGGAAAGAGATAATAATATTTCAAACCCGTATTTTAAACTATTTCCATGCGAAAAATGCGAGGCTCCCAGATGTGCCACTAAGTTTTCAGGCTATATCCATTCGGACGTTTGTATAGACAACCCCTTGTAGTAAAGGGAAGCTATATAGTTTCCAAGAAAGGATATAGAGCGACTGTTTTAAAGTTATTTAATGCCTAAATGGTTAAGGAAAGAGATAATAATATTTCAAACCCGTATTTTAAACTATTTCATTGCGAAACATGCGAGGCTCCCAGATGTGCCACTAAGTTTTCAGGCTATTTCCATAGGGACGTTTTGTATAGACGACCCCCTGTGTTAAAGGGAAGGTATAAAGTTTCCAAAAGGGGATATAGAGCGACTGTTTTATAGTTATTTAATGCCTAAATGGTTAAAGAAAGAGATAATAATATTTCAAACCCGTATTTTAAACTATTTCCATGCGAAAAATGCGAGGCTCCCAGATGTGCCACTAAGTTTTCAGGCTATATCCATAGGGACGTTTGTATAGACGACCCCTTGTAGTAAAGGGAAGCGATATAGTTTCCAAGAAAGGATATAGAGCGACTGTTTAAAAGTTATTTAATGCCTAAATGGTTAAGGAAAGAGATAATAATATTTCAAACCCGTATTTTAAACTATTTCCATGCAAAAAATGCGAGGCTCCCAGATGTGCCACTAAGTTTTCAGACTTTTTCCATAGGGACGTTTGTATAGACGACCCCTTGTAGTAAAGGGAAGCTATATAGTTTCCAAGAAAGGATATAGAGCGACTGTTTTAAAGTTATTGTATGCCTAAATGGTTAAGGAAAGAGATAATAATATTTCAAACCCGTATTTTAAACTATTTCCATGCGAAAAATGCGAGGCTCCCAGATGTGCCACAAAGTTTTCAGGCTATATCCATAGGGACCTTTGTATAGACAACCCCTTGTAGTAAAGGGAAGCTATATAGTTTCCAAGAAAGGATATAGAGCGACTGTTTTAAAGTTATTTAATGCCTAAATGGTTAAGGAAAGAGATAATAATATTTCAAACCCGTATTTTAAACTATTTCCATGCGAAAAATGCGAGGCTCCCAGATGTGCCACTAAGTTTTCAGGCTATATCCATTCGGACGTTTGTATAGACGACCCCTTGTAGTAAAGGGAAGCTATATAGTTTCCAAGAAAGGATATAGAGCGACTGTTTTAAAGTTATTTAATGCCTAAATGGTTAAGGAAAGAGATAATAATATTTCAAACCCGTATTTTAAACTATTTCCATGCGAAAAATGCGAGGCTCCCAGATGTGCCACTAAGTTTTCAGGCTATTTCCATAGGGACGTTTTGTATAGACGACCCCCTGTGTTAAAGGGAAGGTATAAAGTTTCCAAAAGGGGATATAGAGCGACTGTTTTAAAGTTATTTAATGCTTAAATTGTTAAGGAAAGAGATAATAATATTTCAAACCCGTATTTTAAACTATTTCCATGCGAAAAATGCGAGGCTCCCAGATGTGCCACTAAGTTTTCAGGCTATATCCATTCGGACGTTTGTATAGACAACCCCTTGTAGTAAAGGGAAGCTATATAGTTTCCAAGAAAGGATATAGAGCGACTGTTTTAAAGTTATTTAATGCCTAAATGGTTAAAGAAAGAGATAATAATATTTCAAACCCGTATTTTAAACTATTTCCATGCGAAAAATGCGAGGCTCCCAGATGTGCCACTAAGTTTTCAGGCTATATCCATAGGGACGTTTGTATAGACGACCCCTTGTAGTAAAGGGAAGCTATATAGTTTCCAAGAAAGGGTATAGAGCGACTGTTTAAAAGTTATTTAATGCCTAAATGGTTAAGGAAAGAGATAATAATATTTCAAACCCGTATTTTAAACTATTTCCATGCTAAAAATGCGAGGCTCCCAGATGTGCCACTAAGTTTTCAGACTTTTTCCATAGGGACGTTTGTATAGACGAACCCTTGTAGTAAAGGGAAGCTATATAGTTTCCAAGAAAGGATATAGAGCGACTGTTTTAAAGTTATTTAATGCCTAAATGGTTAAGGAAAGAGATAATAATATTTCAAACCCGTATTTTAAACTATTTCCATGCGAAAAATGCGAGGCTCCCAGATGTGCCACTAAGTTTTCAGGCTATATCCATAGGGACGTTTGTATAGACAACCCCTTGTAGTAAAGGGAAGCTATATAGTTTCCAAGAAAGGATATAGAGCGACTGTTTTAAAGTTATTTAATGCCTAAATGGTTAAGGAAAGAGATAATAATATTTCAAACCCGTATTTTAAACTATTTCCATGCGAAAAATGCGAGGCTCCCAGATGTGCCACTAAGTTTTCAGGCTATATCCATTCGGACGTTTGTATAGACGACCCCTTGTAGTAAAGGGAAGCTATATAGTTTCCAAGAAAGGATATAGAGCGACTGTTTTAAAGTTATTTAATGCCTAAATGGTTAAGGAAAGAGATAATAATATTTCAAACCCGTATTTTAAACTATTTCCATGCGAAAAATGCGAGGCTCCCAGATGTGCCACTAAGTTTTCAGGCTATTTCCATTCGGACGTTTGTATAGACAACCCCCCGTGGTAAAGGGAAGCTATATAGTTTTCACCAGGTGGTAGAGAGCGACTGTTTTAAAGTTATTTAATGCCTAAATGGTTAAGGAAAGAGATAATAATATTTCGAACCCGTATTTTAAACTATTTCCATGCGAAAAATGCGAGGCTCCCAGATGTGCCACTAAGTTTTCAGGCTATTTCCATAGGGACGTTTTGTATAGACGACCCCCTGTGTTAAAGGGAAGGTATAAAGTTTCCAAAAGGGGATATAGAGCGACTGTTTTAAAGTTATTTAATGCCTAAATGGTTAAGGAAAGAGATAATAATATTTCAAACCCGTATTTTAAACTATTTCCATGCGAAAAATGCGAGGCTCCCAGATGTGCCACTAAGTTTTCAGGCTATATCCATAGGGACGTTTGTATAGACAACCCCTTGTAGTAAAGGGAAGCTATATAGTTTCCAAGAAAGGATATAGAGCGACTGTTTTAAAGTTATTTAATGCCTAAATGGTTAAGGAAAGAGATAATAATATTTCAAACCCGTATTTTAAACTATTTCCATGCGAAAAATGCGAGGCTCCCAGATGTGCCACTAAGTTTTCAGACTATTTCCATAGGGACGTTTTGTATAGACGACCCCCTGTGTTAAAGGGAAGGTATAAAGTTTCCAAAAGGGGATATAGAGCGACTGTTTTAAAGTTATTTAATGCCTAAATTGTTAAGGAAAGAGATAATAATATTTCAAACCCGTATTTTAAACTATTTCCATGCGAAAAATGCGAGGCTCCCAGATGTGCCACTAAGTTTTCAGGCTATATCCATTCGGACGTTTGTATAGACAACCCCCCGTGGTAAAGGGAAGACATATAGTTTTCACCAGGTGGTAGAGAGCGACTGTTTTAAAGTTATTTAATGCCTAAATGGTTAAGGAAAGAGATAATAATATTTCGAACCCGTATTTTAAACTATTTCCATGCGAAAAATGCGAGGCTCCCAGATGTGCCACTAAGTTTTCAGGCTATTTCCATAGGGACGTTTTGTATAGACGACCCCCTGTGTTAAAGGGAAGGTATAAAGTTTCCAAAAGGGGATATAGAGCGACTGTTTTAAAGTTATTTAATGCCTAAATGGTTAAGGAAAGAGATAATAATATTTCAAACCCGTATTTTAAACTATTTCCATGCGAAAAATGCGAGGCTCCCAGATGTGCCACTAAGTTTTCAGGCTATATCCATAGGGACGTTTGTATAGACAACCCCTTGTGTTAAAGGGAAGCTATATAGTTTCCAAGAAAGGATATAGAGCGACTGTTTTAAAGTTATTTAATGCCTAAATGGTTAAGGAAAGAGATAATAATATTTCAAACCCGTATTTTAAACTATTTCCATGCGAAAAATGCGAGGCTCCCAGATGTGCCACTAAGTTTTCAGGCTATATCCATAGGGACGTTTGTATAGACGACCCCTTGTAGTAAAGGGAAGCTATATAGTTTCCAAGAAAGGATATAGAGCGACTGTTTAAAAGTTATTTAATGCCTAAATGGTTAAGGAAAGAGATAATAATATTTCAAACCCGTATTTTAAACTATTTCCATGCGAAAAATGCGAGGCTCCCAGATGTGCCACTAAGTTTTCAGGCTATATCCATAGGGACGTTTGTATAGACGACCCCTTGTAGTAAAGGGAAGCTATATAGTTTCCAAGAAAGGATATAGAGCGACTGTTTTAAAGTTATTTAATGCCTAAATGGTTAAGGAAAGAGATAATAATATTTCAAACCCGTATTTTAAACTATTTCCATGCGAAAAATGCGAGGCTCCCAGATGTGCCACAAAGTTTTCAGGCTATTTCCATAGGGACGTTTTGTATAGACGACCCCCTGTGTTAAAGGGAAGGTATAAAGTTTCCAAAAGGGGATATAGAGCGACTGTTTTAAAGTTATTTAATGCCTAAATTGTTAAGGAAAGAGATAATAATATTTCAAACCCGAATTTTAAACTATTTCCATGCGAAAAATGCGAGGCTCCCAGATGTGCCACTAAGTTTTCAGGCTATATCCATTCGGACGTTTGTATAGACGACCCCTTGTAGTAAAGGGAAGCTATATAGTTTCCAAGAAAGGATATAGAGCGACTGTTTTAAAGTTATTTAATGCCTAAATGGTTAAGGAAAGAGATAATAATATTTCAAACCCGTATTTTAAACTATTTCCATGCGAAAAATGCGAGGCTCCCAGATGTGCCACTAAGTTTTCAGACTATTTCCATAGGGACGTTTTGTATAGACGACCCCCTGTGTTAAAGGGAAGGTATAAAGTTTCCAAAAGGGGATATAGAGCGACTGTTTTAAAGTTATTTAATGCCTAAATTGTTAAGGAAAGAGATAATAATATTTCAAACCCGTATTTTAAACTATTTCCATGCGAAAAATGCGAGGCTCCCAGATGTGCCACTAAGTTTTCAGGCTATATCCATTCGGACGTTTGTATAGACAACCCCCCGTGGTAAAGGGAAGACATATAGTTTTCACCAGGTGGTAGAGAGCGACTGTTTTAAAGTTGTTTAATGCCTAAATGGTTAAGGAAAGAGATAATAATATTTCAAACCCGTATTTTAAACTATTTCCATGCGAAAAATGCGAGGCTCCCAGATGTGCCACTAAGTTTTCAGGCTATTTCCATAGGGACGTTTGTATAGACGACCCTCTGTGTTAAAGGGAAGCTATAAAGTTTCCAAAAGGGGATATAGAGCGACTGTTTTAAAGTTATTGTATGCCTAAATGGTTCAGGAAAGAGATAAAAGTATTTCAAACCCGTATTTTACTCTATTTCATTGCGAAACATGCGAGGCTCCCAGATGTGCCACTAAGTTTTCAGACTATTTCCATTCGGACGTTTGTATAGACAACCCCCAGTGGTAAAGGGAAGCTATATAGTTTTCACCAGGTGGTATAGAGCGACTGTTTTAAAGTTATTGTATGCCTAAATGGTTAAGGAAAGAGATAATAATATTTCAAACCCGTATTTTAAACTATTTCCATGCGAAAAATGCGAGGCTCCCAGATGTACCACAAAGTTTTCAGGCTATTTCCATAGGGACGTTTTGTATAGACGACCCCCTGTGTTAAAGGGAAGGTATAAAGTTTCCAAAAGGGGATATAGAGCGACTGTTTTCAAGTTATTTAATGCCTAAATTGTTAAGGAAAGAGATAAGAATATTTCAAACCCGTATTTTAAACTATTTCCATGCGAAAAATGCGAGGCTCCCAGATGTGCCACTAAGTTTTCAGGCTATTTCCATTCGGACGTTTGTATAGACAACCCCCCGTGGTAAAGGGGAGCTATATAGTTTCCAAAAGTGGGTAAAGAGCGACTGTTTTAAAGTTATTTAATGCCTATATGGTTAAGGAAAGAGATAATAATATTTCAAATCCGTATTTTAAACTATTTCCATGCGAAAAATGCGAGGCTCCCAGATGTGCCACTAAGTTTTCAGGCTATTTCCATTCGGACGTTTGTATAGACAACCCCCAGTGGTAAAGGGAAGCTATAAAGTTTTCACCAGGTGGTATAGAGCGACTGTTTTAAAGTTATTTAATGCCTAAATGGTTAAGGAAAGAGATAATAATATTTCAAACCCGTATTTTAAACTATTTCCATGCGAAAAATGCGAGGCTCCCAGATGTGCCACTAAGTTTTCAGGCTATATCCATAGGGACGTTTGTATAGACAACCCCTTGTAGTAAAGGGAAGCTATATAGTTTCCAAGAAAGGATATAGAGCGACTGTTTTAAAGTTATTTAATGCCTAAATGGTTAAGGAAAGAGATAATAATATTTCAAACCCGTATTTTAAACTATTTCCATGCGAAAAATGCGAGGCTCCCAGATGTGCCACTAAGTTTTCAGGCTATTTTCATTCGGACGTTTGTATAGACAACCCCCCGTGGTAAAGGGAAGACATATAGTTTTCAACAGGTGGTAGAGAGCGACTGTTTTAAAGTTGTTTAATGCCTAAATGGTTAAGGAAAGAGATAATAATATTTCAAACCCGTATTTTAAACTATTTCCATGCGAAAAATGCGAGGCTCCCAGATGTGCCACTAAGTTTTCAGGCTATTTCCATTCGGACGTTTGTATAGACAACCCCCAGTGGTAAAGGGAAGCTATATAGTTTTCACCAGGTGGTATAGAGCGACTGTTTTAAAGTTATTTAATGCCTAAATGGTTAAGGAAAGAGATAATAATATTTCAAACCCGTATTTTAAACTATTTCCATGCGAAAAATGCGAGGCTCCCAGATGTGCCACTAAGTTTTCAGGCTATATCCATAGGGACGTTTGTATAGACAACCCCTTGTAGTAAAGGGAAGCTATATAGTTTCCAAGAAAGGATATAGAGCGACTGTTTTAAAGTTATTTAATGCCAAAATGGTTAAGGAAAGAGATAATAATATTTCAAACCCGTATTTTAAACTATTTCCATGCGAAAAATGCGAGGCTCCCAGATGTGCCACTAAGTTTTCAGGCTATATCCATTCGGACGTTTGTATAGACAACCCCTTGTAGTAAAGGGAAGCGATATAGTTTCCAAGAAAGGATATAGAGCGACTGTTTTAAAGTTATTGTATGACTAAATGGTTCAGGAAAGAGATAATAGTATTTCAAACACGTATTTTACTCTATTTCATTGCGAAACATGCGAGGCTCCCAGATGTGCCACTAAGTTTTCAGACTATTTCCATTCGGACGTTTGTATAGACAACCCCCCGTGGTAAAGGGAAGCTATATTGTTTTCACCAGGGGGTATAGAGCGACTGTTTTAAAGTTATTGTATGGCTCAATGGTTAAGGAAAGAGATAATAATATTTCAAACCCGTATTTTAAACTATTTCATTGCGAAACATGCGAGGCTCCCAGATGTGCCACTAAGTTTTCAGGCTATTTCCATAGGGACGTTTTGTATAGACGACCCCCTGTGTTAAAGGTAAGGTATAAAGTTTCCAAAAGGGGATATAGAGCGACTGTTTTAAAGTTAGTTAATGCCTGAATTGTTAAGGAAAGAGATAATAATATTTCAAACCCGTATTTTAAACTATTTCCATGCGAAAAATGCGAGGCTCCCAGATGTGCCACTAAGTTTTCAGGCTATATCCATAGGGACGTTTGTATAGACAACCCCTTGTAGTAAAGGGAAGCTATATAGTTTCCAAGAAAGGATATAGAGCGACTGTTTTAAAGTTATTTAATGCCAAAATGGTTAAGGAAAGAGATAATAATATTTCAAACCCGTATTTTAAACTATTTCCATGCGAAAAATGCGAGGCTCCCAGATGTGCCACTAAGTTTTCAGGCTATATCCATTCGGACGTTTGTATAGACAACCCCTTGTAGTAAAGGGAAGCGATATAGTTTCCAAGAAAGGATATAGAGCGACTGTTTTAAAGTTATTGTATGACTAAATGGTTCAGGAAAGAGATAATAATATTTCAAACACGTATTTTACTCTATTTCATTGCGAAACATGCGAGGCTCCCAGATGTGCCACTAAGTTTTCAGACTATTTCCATTCGGACGTTTGTATAGACAACCCCCCGTGGTAAAGGGAAGCTATATTGTTTTCACCAGGGGGTATAGAGCGACTGTTTTAAAGTTATTGTATGCCTAAATGGTTAAGGAAAGAGATAATAATATTTCAAACCCGTATTTTAAACTATTTCATTGCGAAACATGCGAGGCTCCCAGATGTGCCACTAAGTTTTCAGGCTATTTCCATAGGGACGTTTTGTATAGACGACCCCCTGTGTTAAAGGTAAGGTATAAAGTTTCCAAAAGGGGATATAGAGCGACTGTTTTAAAGTTAGTTAATGCCTGAATTGTTAAGGAAAGAGATAATAATATTTCAAACCCGTATTTTAAACTATTTCCATGCGAAAAATGCGAGGCTCCCAGATGTGCCACTAAGTTTTCAGGCTATATCCATAGGGACGTTTGTATAGACGACCCCCTGTGTTAAAGAGAAGCGATATAGTTTCCGAGACAAGATATAGAGCTACACCTTTTACTTCATTTTATGCCTAAATGGTGAAGTAAAGATATAATAATATTTTAAACCCGTTTATGAAACTATTTCCATGCGAAAAATGCGAGGCTCCCAGATGTGCCACTAAGTTTTCAGGCTTTTTCCATAGGGACGTTTGCATAGACAACGCCCTGTGTTAAAGAGAAGCAATATTGTTTCCAAATAGGGGTATAGGGGGTCTGTTTTAGAGTTATTTTATGCCTCAGTGGTTCAGAAAAGAGAAAATAATATTTCAAACACGTATTTCAAACTATTTCCATGCGAAACATGCGAGGCTCCCAGATGTGCCACTAAGTTTTCAGGCTATTTCCATAGGGACGTTTGTATAGACGACCCTCTGTGTTAAAGGGAAGCTATAAAGTTTCCAAAAGGGGATATAGACCGACTGTTTTAAAGTTATTGTATGCCTAAATGGTTCAGGAAAGAGATAATAGTATTTCAAACCCGTATTTAACTCTATTTCCATGCGAAACATGCGAGGCTCCCAGATGTGCCACTAAGTTTTCAGGCTATTTCCATTCGGACGTTTGTATAGACAACCCCCCGTGGTAAAGGGAAGCTATATAGTTTTCACCAGGTGGTATAGAGCGACTGTTTTTAAAGTTATTTAATGCCTAAATGGTTAAGGAAAGAGATAATAATATTTCAAACCCGTATTTTAAACTATTTCCATGCGAAAAATGCGAGGCTCCCAGATGTGCCACTAAGTTTTCAGGCTATATCCATTCGGACGTTTGTATAGACGACCCCTTGTAGTAAAGGGAAGCTATATAGTTTCCAAGAAAGGATATAGAGCTACACCTTCTACTTCATTTTATGCCTAAATGGTGAAGTAAAGATATTATAATATTTTAAACCCGTATATTAAACTATTTCCATGCGAAAAATGCGAGGCTCCCAGATGTGCCACTAAGTTTTCAGGCTTTTTCCATAGGGACGTTTGTATAGACAACCCCTTGTAGTAAAGGGAAGCGATATAGTTTCCAAGAAAGGATATAGAGCGACTGTTTTAAAGTTATTGTATGCCTAAATGGTTCAGGAAAGAGATAATGATATTTCAAACACGTATTTTAAACTATTTCCATGCGAAACATGCGAGGCTCCCAGATGTGCCACTTAGTTTTCAGGCTATTTCCATAAGGACGTTTCCATAGACAACCCCTAGTGGTAAAGGGAAGCAATATAGTTTCCAAAAGGGGGTATAGAGCGACTGTTTTAAAGGTATTTTATGCCTAAATTGTTATGGAAAGAGATAATAATATTTCAAACAAGTATTTTAAACTATTTCCATGCGAAACATGCGAGGCTCCCAGATGTGCCACTAAGTTTTCAGGCTATTTCCATAGGGACGTTTTGTATAGACGACCCCCTGTGTTAAAGGGAAGCTATATAGTACCCGAGACAGGATATATAGCTACTCCTTTTACTTCATTTTATGCCTAAATGTTTAAGTAAAAAGATAATAATATTTCAAACCCGTATTTTAAACTATTTCCATGCGATTCATGCGAGGCTCCCAGATGTGCTACGAAATTTTCAGGCTATTTCCATTGTGACGTTTTGATAGAGAAAACCCTATGTTAAAGGGAAGACATATAGTTCCCGAGTGAGTGAGTTAAAAGTTAACGAGAGAGGTTGTAGATCGAAATGATTTACCAACAATTTTACAGGTTGGGAGTTATGCAGAAGAAGCATATGATGTGACTGTAATTCTCTTGACTTTACTACTAAGATAATCTAGTTTACCCTTTCTTTACCAATGTGTTGTATTTAACTTAGATTTTATGGTAATGTTGCAGCCATGTTTCTTATTTTGTTTCCGATGAAACTTTGATCATTGGTAACATTACATAACATTTGCAAAGGATGGGCATACAAAAGAACTACACAAAGGTCAAACTACTGATCATATGAATCATATTATATATAGTAGCTTCACGCGATGTATGCTCAGTTGCTTTATAAGATTATTTGATGAGAAACAAATGCATTATAACACAAGAACATACTGATATATATCTTTACTATCTATATGGCTACTTTACCTATTTGACACGCTTGATGATAAAATAGTTGGAACTAATTGAAGATGATATTGTATAATAAAATTCATTCCCAGCCGGAAGTAAAGAACGTGTCGTCTGTTACAGACAGCTTGCAGATTAATTATCCAGCCGTCCTCGTCTTTATCAGTTAGGAGGTGGGAGATTTGTTCATGTGAACCTTCACTGAAGGGATTTGTTCCGGGGCCGCGCTGCAGTTTATTTGGAGATGTCGTATCAGATTACAAAAGTGCTGTCATCATTTGGCCTTGACGTGTTGACGGGAGAATGGCGTTGAGCAGTCGGCGGAGAGGGGTTCTTATTTAAGATGACCCAGACTGGAGAAATAGAATAAAAACGCATAATTGAATTCAATAGAAAAACACTGGAACATGCATGCTGAAACAGAACAGTGAACTAAAATGTACCTAAATATAGGTGGCTGGAGGGGTTGGTGCAGCGTTCGAAATACCTGCCTGCCCGACCGTCCGAGACGGGTTGATTTTAACTCGGGCTGTGAGATTTTCGAATCCCCCTGCCCGACGGTCGGGTTATATTTTATAGGTGAAAATATTCTAAATAATTCCCGATGATAAGCATTAATTCACATGTAAAGATGCTACAAGCAATCAGTTTTCATATTTTTAATTAAACTATCCTGAGAAACATATGATTATAGCGGGCAGGCAGGTTTTGGTAAGGGCTGGCAAGTATTTCTGCTAGCCAGTCCTGTGGTCTGGCTGAAATTTTTGGGAGTTTCATACCCTGGTTGGTGGTGGGGAAATTAAAGGAAACATTATTCAGGAGCTCTTAACTGTTTGGACAATATTTTAAAAGAGTTCAATTTAACTATAAACCCCCACAGTATAGACTTTCTTGGTCAAACTCCTCTCACGGTATTTACTTTCGAAACAAGAATATTATATGAACAGGGTGTTATATACTACCTAGTATGCACTAGACAAATAATGTAACATGTGAATAAGTATAAGATATGTGAATAAGTACTATAATAAGACACAAAAATGTTATCAATGCTTTGGGAAAAGCCTGTGTAAGTCTATGTCTCCTGACCCCGGGTTCTATCAGATAAGGGACAGTCTCGCCACAACACAGCTGTTGCTAAAAGGGGATATAAACAATAACACAGAGATGTGGGTCAGCTCACTGGCACTTTTTACTGGCACATGTGCCGATCAGTGGCATGAGCCTTCCCCATATGTCCGACAGGCCCGTCAATGCAAACATCAGTTCCAGGCGTGAAGGAAATTAGCTGCGATGTGCAGACAGGGCTGTATATTATCCGTATCTAGCAGAGACGTACTTACATACACTCTTTGTGTACAAAGTAGATTCATTATTGACACTGTTATCCTGATTGAAAATATAGTTATACCTATACAGTACTACATAACGGTCGAGGTTGTTTTTCAGAAACATAATAGAGTAGAAGTTCGTTGATGAAAAAACAAAGGTTTGTCATTTCCACATCTCGAAAAACAAATAACTGTCTCGTCCACTTCACGTATGTGGACACAGAGAATGGATTTCATGCCATGCGTTGTACCCATGACAATTTGAACCCGGGTCTATATCACTGCAGAGTTTACTATAAAAAGGATCTATATATATATTTCCCACGAAACGGAAAATATACCTGTTTTCGAAGGGGTTCATGGCAATGATATTGCACATTAAATACAGTTAATGCAGTCTGAAGATGAGTGACATCATTGTAAAGCAAGCTCATTGCACTGGTAGACATTTGATTGTGGTTTGTCGTTCCATTTTAGCGCTTTTAACATACTAGGCTATGGATTTGGCGCGATATAGATATGCATTAGCAGCGTCACTTGATCGCGGTACACAGAAGCCAAGACTGGTGTTTATAACACTTGTGTCTTTTACAGAAAGGGTGACTTACTAAGATCTCATGATACTTTTGCTTCTGGCTGTGGGTGTCACTCGAGGACTTTCCATATTTTCATGAGTGGAGGGTAACCAAATCACAAATTTACTTACTCATTCATAAACCTACCGAAATCGACTAATGTTTTTAAACATATCTCATTTCCCCAAATTACAGAAAACTAGATGAAGGTATGCATTTGTTAGAATTGTGTTTGTTTGTTTGTCGTTTAACGGCGCGCTCAGCAATATTTTAGCTATATGGCGGCGGTCTGTAAATAATCTAGTCTGGACCAGACAATCAAGTGATTGACAGCATGCGCATCGATCCACGCGATTGGGATATGATGACATCCAACAACCAAGTCAGATGCCTGACCACCCAATCCCGTTAGTCGCCTCTTACGACAAGCATAGTCACCTGCATATGCTTGGACCTATCAACAACAATAAAAAACAATAAAATAATATGTTAAATCATTCACACCTCTATTTTTTTTATATGATCTGAACTCACAGTGCTATGTTTGCAGAAATAGTTGAAAGGATGATTAAATGGTCGATACGCCAGTCTAATTCTTATGGCTAAAGTTCATTTTATTTGGTCTGCTAAACTGCGTGATACTTAAATGAAAGAAAATGAACTTTCTCAGATAGACCTTCTTTTCGGAGACACCAGACATCTTGTGTTGACCTATTATTCTGGAAATGTCAAATTGGCATAGGAATTGTGTTAAAGACTAATCTAACACAGACGTTCAATTCCTATTACCTGTGTTAGGTGTATCACGTGATACAATTGCACAATTGCCTGACCTTTCTTGAAGTAATCCTACCTTTCTCAGAACGTGTAAGTGACATATCCGATACTATGTAGAGTTAGAGGTTTTGACAGAAGAAGGTCTACAGGTGACGCGTTGCGACGTTCTATCTGCACTATCTTTGTCTGGCTTCTTGGTCGAGCAGCGTTGTTATATTCTCTACGTACAGTGAAGGACCTGTTGCACATTTAGACATGGATTCAAAGAACTTCCTTATATTCAGATGCTGTAATAGAACATCTGCCACCCTTGATTAACATGACTTGTGGTGTGAGTGTGGGACTGGGAGGGAGAGTCAGTGTGGTGTGAGTATGGGACTGGGAGGGAGAGTCAGTGTGGTGTGAGTATGGGACTGGGAGGGAGAGTCAGTGTGGTGTGAGTATGGGACTGGGAGGGAGAGTCAGTGTGGTGTGAGTATGGGACTGGGAGGGAGAGTCAGTGTGGTGTGAGTATGGGACTGGGAGGGAGAGTCAGTGTGGTGTGAGTGTGGGACTGGGAGGGAGAGTCAGTGTGGTGTGAGTTTGGGACTGGGAGGGGGAGTCAGTGTAGCGTGAGTGTGGGACTGGGATGGAGAGTCAGTGTGGCGTGAGTGTGGGACTGGGAGTGAGAGTCAGTGTGGTGTGAGTATGGGACTGGGAGGGAGAGTCAGTGTGGTGTGAGTTTGGGACTGGGAGGGGGAGTCAGTGTAGCGTGAGTGTGGGGCTGGGAGGGAGAGTCAGTGTGGTGTAAGTATGTGACTGGGAGGGAGAGTCAGTGTGGTGTGAGTATGGGACTGGGAGGGAGAGTCAGTGTGGTGTGAGTGTGGGACTGGGAGGGAGAGTCAGTGTGGTGTGAGTGTGAATGTGGCGTGCACGTGAGTGTCGGCATGATCAACGCCAGGTTATCGGGGCATGGAGACACAAAGTCTTGTTGTGTTCATAAAGTTTAACTACATAAATCTGTTTTCCTACATGATCTGTATTTGCAAGTAGACGTCAAACTATCCATGACGTCATATTGGAGAAGGTCTATGACGTCATATTAGCAATGACGCCATAGCTTTACTCTTTAAAGCATAAGTTGAACAAGCATATCCGGTAATGTAGTGCTAAAACAAAGGACTCTGCCGGATGAAGGCCGGGAAGCCAAAAAAGCTTACATTAATACGAAGTGTACACAGGAATATGATCATGGTACTGGACATGGATCACTGGTGTTTTTGCTACGAAGTAACTGCGAATTGCAACTGGTATTCCATTTTATTCCAGAGCTCTGTATGTTCAAATACTGTCAATATTTATACGTTCGCCCTTTGTTTAAACGTCCAAGTGCGAAATGTGCGTGCTTTAGTTGATGGGAATTAATGAAACCTATATGTACTATCAGTATTGGATATCAGAGAGTTGTAAAGTTTGCAAAAGTATCCCTGTATGGCATGGGTTTAGTCATCTTGTGATACGCCGTTTGATTAATTGTTGATTATTTGTTGTTTAACGCCACACTCAGCAATATTCCACTATATGACGGAGGTCTGTAAATAATCGAGTCTTGACCTTACAGTCCAGTGATTGACATCATGAGCATCGATCCACGCAATTGGGATTGATGACATGTATCAACCAAGTCAGCGAGCAAGGATAAGGATATACTATTGGAATCAATCTTTAGACGTATTACTGCGCTACAGCAGACCGTTAGCCCAATTTGTGATTATTTGATTATATGCAAGTTGATTTCCTGGTGGAATCAAGGCAGCGAAGTACAGACTGATTTGGAGATTCTGAGAACCAACGTGATTTCCTAAATGAAGTGTATCATCCAAATACCGCCATCCTTTACTCAATAGTTCCTTGTCCGATACTTATTGATCATTCAATGGTTTTAATATTTTATTGTCATTGCAGTCTTTTACGAAATTATTGTAATACAAAAACTCTATTATTAAACATATATGAATCTCTCCTAAACTAGTTTATGGAATAAATAATGAAATACTTGTATTAGTCACGCGCCTTTCTCTATCACAATAAATCAATGGATGAAACAAAATAGAATTTAGCGACATCATCTACCATAATTGAAACACAACAGATATTGAAACATGTGGGAGCACATACCCATATATCTGTCGTACATCGCTCCTCCCTATCAGTTAAATATGCATATATTATATTAGGCTTATCAAGATTATTAAGTGTAACGGTTAATGCATTTATATGACTGAGATCAATTGGTGCCGTGTCCACTACATCAGTACTATGGTGACTGTTAGGGAATTCTATGGAGATGGCTCTATGATCGGACCATGCTAGCTATTACGGATAAAAGATGTCGTGCTTTCTCTCATTCTTCCCTTGTCACTGTAAGGAGACAGCATCGACAGTGTTAAGGAGAAGTGTTTAAGAAGCAGCTCGGTGCAAGGCTCGGGGCGGCTCGCTGTCCCTGGCTGGGGGCAATGTCGTTTATTCAGATTAGTCCCACTCAACCTGAACACATAAAGGGGAGACGTATTATTGGCAGGTCAAGTATAAATGCCCTGGGCAATCAGTAAATAACCATTAGATGTTAAGGGGCAAGTCTTAATTCCGATATCATACTTCTATGTCTGAATGACAAATTTTCTACTTTTGACGTGAGCAGAATACGCTCCATTAAAGAGATAATACATGTTTAAAATTGACACGTACACACAGAGAGTAGATTTGCAATATTTTAAATCTATCATTAAACTGCTACTACTACTACTACTACTACTACTACTAGGCGACTAACGGGATCGGAACGGGATAGAATAGGTCTTCAGCAGCTAATGCTTGTCCTAAAAGGCGACTTTGCTTAACGTAAGAGGCAACAAATGGTTGGTCAGGCTCGCTGACTTGGTTGATGCATGTCATCGTATCCCAAGCGCGTAGGTCGATGCTCATCATGTCAATCACTGGATTGTCTGGTCCAGACTCGATTAATTACAGACCACCGTCATATAGCTGGAATATTGCTGAGTGCGGCATTAAACAAACAAAAACGCAAACACACACCTACTGGTACCACCACTACTACTACTTCTGTTACGGAAAATAATTGTAATTATGATAACAATTCCAGTGAAAAGAACCCTGTACATATTACAGCAATAAAGACTATGTTATACGCAAATTTGATAATTAAAGTTTTCTATTGGATTTAGGGCCAAGAAGATGAGTACACAACATGCCCGCTTAGTCCTGTCAGGATGAAGACAGGGCTTCTCCTGCAGCTTAGTTGGAAGGGACACAAGGCTAGAGTATAGGCACTAGCTGTAATGACGTATCACATACCCACCATATTTTCAGTTACAATGAAATCGTACCGACTCAGCTTATCTCAGGAATGATCAAATTTGGCTCTTGATGGTTTTATAGTCAAGCCACATCCGAGTCGTGTTAGGGGTTTGGAGAAATGATTAAGTTGCATCCACGGGGTGACCTCGTGTGAATCAATGGCTGTGTGGGAGATCATGTGCGCCAGTGATTCGCAATCAATTCATTACGGTTGTTAGGCTCGCCACCCTAGGGCTAAACCAGCTGTGTGATATTAATAGCGAGGGGAAGTGATAGATGTTATGGTATCCTGTGTGAATGTTGAAAAATTATTTCCTCTTTTACAGAAAATACACGTAGTTTGCATGATCTGTTTTGTACCACATCATCTGTTTGCATGGTCTGTGATCAGATCATGTGGAGTCAACATGGTGTGACGACGCCTTCAGTACATGTCATTCCCAGGCACACATTGCACGAAAGATGCCCCTGTGGCCGTAGTAACGGATAAATGGTCTAAAGATGAGGATGCAATTCATCCCGATAAAATCCCTTGATACGCGTGGGAAACATTTTGAAAGAGCATGCCAATGAAATACGCTCTCTTCTGGTTTGAAATACGGCCAAGAAAAAATTCAAAATGTTTTAAATTTATTTTACATGTACAATTTGGTGATATAATATTTACTTTCCAAAAATAATTTCAAGACATTGTGCAAATTGTTCACAAATGTTTCAACACTATTAAAAGATACATGATTTTCGTATGAGTTTGCAAATTAAAAAATCATCAGAAAATAATCCCGGCACAAATTAAGCATTTAATATTTCTTGGCCTTACCCCATACATTCAGCATTGAAGAGCTTAAAAATGGTTGCCTTCCCCGAAATAATAATTTGATGTCTCCAAGTCATAAAACTGTTAAAGACTGCTAAAACGGGGAAGGTAGCATGTGCAGTAATATCATAATGCTCTTGGATCATATATAGGCAGAAAAGCTATTAACACTGAAATGAACAAGGGTAACGACTCATTCATTTTTCAAAGTTCAAAACATGAAAAAAGCATAATTATCAAAATCAAACTTTGCACTGCACTTCTCCTATTGGTATAGAAACTACTCCTAATTGGAAAAGAATCCATGTATATGTTTTCAAGTTATAGGTCGCACAAATGTTGAAGAAAATAATTCTAAGTTCAAAACATGTAAAAAATCATATTGTTTCATAAAATACCCTTATCAAAATCTTCCTTTGCCGTACATCTCTCCAATTAATATTAAAATAGTTCCTTAATTTGGATCCCGACATGGGTACAATGTGTGAAGCCCATTTCTGGTGTCCCGGGCCGTGATATTGCTGGAATATTGCTAAAAGCGGCGTAAAACCATACTCACTCACTCCTTAATTTGGACAGAATCCATGTAGTAGTTCTCAAGTTATAGGTAGCACACTTGTTGAAGTAAAAAATATTCTAAGTTCAAAACATGAAAAAAACTATATTTTCTTAGAAAATACACTAATCAAAACCACACTTCGCACTGTATCTCTCCCGTGGGCATAGAAACTGCACCCCTAATTGGAAAAGAATCCATGAAGTAGTGTTCAAGTGAAAGGTCGCACAAAGATTGAAATAAAAATTAATATTCGAAGTTAAAAACATTAAAGAATCATATTTCTTTCAGAAAGTATACATATCAAAATGAAACTTTGCACTGCACTCACACAAAAAAATGTCTTTGGAAGGAAGGACGGACGGATAAACTTTATCAACCCGCCCTTTTAGATTGGGACATAATTAAATAAGAATCATCTAAATTTTTATTATTGAAGATGTTATTATATATTATTGCATCATGTATGTCTTTCTGGCTGTGATGTACTTTAAACAAATATGCTTCCACAATACTGTAAACTCCACCTGAAAGAAAAATAGAAACCTCAAAGTATCACATTCTCAAATAAACCAGTTGAGAGAAATCTCATTTACTAACCGTATGATATCAGTGGTGTTATTTTTGGCAAAGAGTTTTATCAGCCAATAGAAATCAACTGTAATTATTTAAAAGCAGTAACTTTGCCTTTCTGCAATGCAAATGCAAGATAGCATATGTTGGCAAAGTTTCTAAAATCTGATGTGAAAAATAAACAAAAAAATGAAAAATATATATTGCCCCAAAAAATAAATAGTTCCCATGTTGCAAGCATGAATGTTGAATATGATTATGAATTGACCTTCCAATCAGTAATAGAAGTGTTACACTTTGGGGTATTTAATTAAAATCGTGATTATAGATTCTATTTAATTAAAAAAAAATTACATTAATATTTTCCATATTAATATGCCATTTTGTGGTAACAAAATGCGATATCTGAAACAACACCAGACGAAGTTGAAACATCTCTGTAAATATTTATTGAAATATATTATTTTCAATCCGAAATGATTTAATTTTATTTCGTTCCTAATCTAATCCAATACGTTCCCTTGGTTTTAACCATAACTCCCCGTGGTAGCTAATAATTTTTAAATATACACAAATAAATAATAATCAATCCCTTTCAAATGACAACAAACACGATCCCACGGCCATTGATTGGTGATCGAAAACTGAACTCGCGATGCTGCTGACAACAGGGAAAAGCACCATACAGGATCAGCAGGAGTCTTCATGGTATTTTTATATCATGTACACGGAATGCTTTGAGTTTTAGAAGCCTCGTTCTCAGTTGTACAGTTTATTTGATCTTTTTGATCGTACAAGCGAGAACGAATTTGACCTTTTCAGTTGAGTTTGCTTGTTATTTTTAAACAAACGCAAGAATAGAAACAACCTGTATGTATTTACAAATACCATAGTCAGTAATTGTTTAGGTAGTCAGAGTGACATATTCCTATTTGGCTTCGGTCATGAAGTTAGTGAACGTGGTGTTTTCAATTCCTGGAAAATAATTACTCGTGTTGATATTTCTGAATGAACAATGGTTGTATTTTCTCGGGTACTGTTGGAACATTATAACAAGACATTAATGTAACACTTACCTCTATATATATTCAAGGAAAACAGTATTCCGATGATCGAGCTTGTGCTTGTGTCACGTCGTCTGCTCGTCGAGAATCGCTAAAAATAAGAGTAGCGCCCCTTGGAAATAATTTCCGAAATGCGACCTGACCTTGAAACAACGTTGGGCCAACGTATGAAATCCGACCGCGACACTGCCAACCATTGCCGACGTTGGGCCAACGTCTGGATGCTATCTGGGTAGAGATGACGAGCTGTGTGTATCCGTATCACATAATTAGGAATAACGTTATGTCGGTCAAACAAGCAGCTTTAGAAACTGTCCATAGTTATAAAATTATAGACGTGATATTTATCGGATAGTGCCAAATTGTCCGCAGAAATGTTTGCCTACATAATCACCCACACATTGGAAAACCCATTTCTAAACTAATTGGGAATGTTTGTCAGTAGTTTACTGAGCTAACATTGAATCGATGTATGAACTTCAAAGTAGTTCCTGTTTGAGAGCCGAATTTGCATAGTGATCGCATCATGACACCCAGTTTATCGGATGGGTTCCTTGCTTCGATAATATTGTCCAATGATGCATGAAGGATTTGCTATTGTAATTTATAAAGTTAGAAAGACAACGTTTCCGCTATCAGAAATATTATACCAACACGGTCCCAACAAGGAGGTCTAAGAAAGTAAATACAGACAAACATATATAATTAGGAGATAAACCAACTGTGTTTTGAAATTTGATGTAGTCCCAATGTAGAATAGATACCTCTTTATTAGAAAAGCTTTAGCGCTCGGTTCGAAATTATAATAAAGAGGTATCTATTCTACAGTGGGAATACATCAAATTTCAAAACACAGTAGGTTTATCTCCATCCTAACATGACGGCAACAACGCTTTGAAAACGGCGCTCTCTTGCAACGCGTTAAACACAGGTGCACAGGTCCGCAATCTTAGAACATTCCGAAAAGTGGTCACAGGTAGTTATATATGTAATAATTATTACTAAAGTTCAAGATTAAAAACACCATAGTCGTGAGGAGTAATAAGTGTTCAAAACACATAGTTTTTCAAAAGAAGCGGACAAATAACACTCCTTACTTAATCCAAAGAGAGATGTTTTAATTTCTATCAAACTGTTGCACACTGTTGTACACTGTGGACTGGCTGTCGTTTCTCGGAAATTTGTGAGAGAGGTCATTTCGTGGAAATCGAACATACCATCATTGCTATTGTAGGGGTGACGGGTAATAGAAAAAAAGGTTTTAAAATGCTAAAAGAATATATGTCTACAGCAAACTTTATTAATTAACATTCTATTATACATTTAGCATGTGTAAGTGTTATTAGTTAGTTAGTAATTACCCCCAGTAAACAATAATTAAAAATCAAAATAAATGCCTCTCCACCCCGAACTTTGATGTGGCAGAACTTGACCTACATCTCGGTTACTCTCACCTCACAGGTGTCAATGGCTGACAATCTGTGTTTTCATTCTCCGAAACAAGTTATAGAATGAAGCAAGATGACAACCCCGATCTAATATGTGGTTCAACATTAACAGGTAGATTATCTGGGATTGATCGAGCCTGCTGGTACATCCATATGATTACCAATGTGACTGAGTATGACTGAACAGCCGCTCTTTAGGCTGCAGACGAGCCGGATATTTTGAAACGAGGAATCTGCATGGTGTGACCTATTAATTTCAAGATTTCGCGGATCCAAAGCCAAATTGTGACAGAACTTAAATATTTGTGTCACAGAAATAGTTGATCGTGTATGATATCCTTAATTGTGCGTGTTCCGAAATGAATTTCATCAAGTTTGATAAGCTGTCACTTCAGCTGGGACATTGTTTTCGTCAACTTCCGAAGGGGAGTGTTTTCTGATGGACTTTCAAATCCCCTCCTGCCAAATTCTAACGGTGGTGGTTGACGGAGATGGCAACGAATATCGACCAGGAAAAGATTTGTAAAAACATGTTGTCATGAATAAAGTTTTTTCAAACATTTTTTATAATGTTATATTTTACTTTCATTGTCGGTTGTTTCAATGAGGAAATAGCTTAAATTGTTCCGATTCGGGTCACCATTCCTCTAACAGTTTCATAAACATTTCATTTGTATGCAAAAGATATGCCTTCGTTAAATCTTTTAAGTCAGCATCGAAGCAGTCAGGGTTGCGGCCTAGAACGCCCCAAACATCCCATATCAAACTACCGTATTTCCTCTATTTGACACTACGCCGTCTATTAATTTCGCGAGAGTCCTTGACTCGGCGTGTATTAGAGACCTGGCTGGTATTAGAGACCCAGCGTGTATTAGAGGAAATACAGATATGTTTTACAGTTCACATGGGGGTTATCGATCGGCAGCCATTTTCTATGAATCGATATGAAGGCTATCTATGTATTCATACGCACGTTTTTTGTGAAAAGGCTTAATATATTTGAAAGGGGTTTCCGTAGCAAGAAGGAAACCTCTTTTTAACCAATCAGAATCAAGCATTCATCAATGTCATGGTAGAATGTTAATTAAGGACCGAAAACAACTGAATCTATCTCTTACCTTTGCCATTCCGGATAAATACAAATAACACAATCTTAGCACCGTGTCTGATTTACTTTCAAAGATGGGAATCATATTATTGGAAGACACTCACAAGCCTATCTTTTCACAAGAAGCCCCAGAGCTCTGCATGCACGTTTTAGGAAATGTCATCAAAACATGCAGAACTTCAATGGCCGGTTGACATTAAGAAACTGATTTCTGGCTGTCCTTTGATATCATAATTAATGTAAACAGGAGCTAATTAGAGAAAAAAGACCAAAAACTAACATGCTTTGTTTGACTTTATTATTGGTTCTCCGAAGTATAAATGACTGAACAAAGGCTTTTGTTAAGATGGTTATTGTTGGAGGCCACGAGCTCTTCAATTGGCCATTATGACAACGGATATCACTCAGATGATGTGCTTATGTTTTTTTGATAGAGTTGCGAGTAATTGGTAATTTCCGTACAGAATGTTGACTTTACTGAATCATGTGATATAATGAGAAATTTCTTGTAACGCAGGAGTTTGTGAGCGAATATTGTTTATCGCCGACGCCAGCAATATTCAAGCCCACAAACGGCCTGTAAATAATCTGAATGGCAAAGTAGTGGTGGGCAGCATGATTGGACCTGAGGGACGATAGTACACAATCAGCCAGGTCACACATTTTATAACCGATCCTAAATTTTGTATATTACTCAAAGACGTCAACGAACACCCTATCTTGTCATGTGACTTTTTGATGCATGTCATCGTATCCCAATTGTGGAGATCGATCTTCATCATGTCAGTCACTGGATTGTCTCATCGATTATGACCGCCGTCATATTGCTGGAATATTTCGTCAAACAACAAACAAACGAACAAATCATATGACATGACAGATTAACTGTAGTCATATGAAACATATGGTGTTCTATTGAGTAGTGGGGGCACGGGTGGCCAAGTCGTCTAAGGCGCCGCGATTCGCTGTGCAGAGCTGCGTCCCTTCGCACGCCAGAAACCTATGATTGTGGGTTCGAATCCCGGTTAGCCACGATTATGTTTCTAGATTTGTCTGCACCATACCCGTGCTCGTGGATTTTACCGAAGTGGTAAACGTCTGAGACCTGCATCACTTCGGGCTTTCCTCCCACATTAAGCTGACACGCCGTGATATAACCTGAATACTGTTAAAAGCTGCGTTAAACCCAACTCACTAGCACACTATTGAGTAGTGTATATGACCTGAATCATCTGGCCCATGGACCTGCACATCTGGACCTACTTAGGCAACGGGATTCGAGCATCTCTAAAACTACGATTATGCCATGTAATGAAGTATGTAATGTTGCAACATATAGAAGTAACTGTCGAAACAGGTTCTCTCTTGTATCACGACTGAAGCCGGCATTTATAAGAATACACGATCGATCGATGAAAATGCTCACAAACAGTCCCCAAAAAGGATATAAGGCTATTCTTACTTTCTTCATTATAACCTGTTCTAAGAGGGGGTATTCGGTTCATACTTAATTAACTTTACTGCAGTTGTCGCTAGTTATGAACAGACACAAACACGAGAACCATCTTACTCAGCATCCAAATCATTCAACACATACTAAATGTGCAGTGCAGATCCTGCAGTTGGAATGGAAGGACATCCCTGATATGTTATGCCCCCATTGATCCCGTGTCCATGTTCTATAGAACCCCTGGACTACTCCTTCTCTCGTAGATTGTGTTCTGACCCTCGGCTGTAGACCTGATTGATCTGCTGATGTGTTAGTGATGTGATTGAGGTGCTATAGGATATGTTTGATCAATGTACTTACAATCACGTCGCCTAGAGGTAAACACCACTTCTTATATCAATGGTGCCATTAGTTAAATCCACTTTAGCATTAAAAGGGATTTAACCTGTGATTTTATGCGTCGGGCATGCAACGGCGTGTTATGTTCCAGACCCAGGAACATCTGGACTGAAAGTGAATCCCTGATTCACTCAGACTAGGATCCTTTGTCTGTAAGCATTATTCAGATTATGATCCTTTGTCTGTCAGCATTATTCAGACTATGATCCTTTGTCTGTAAACATTATTCAGACTAGGATCCTTTGTCTGTAAACATTATTCAGAGAAGGATCCTTTGTCTGTCATCAGTATTCACACTAGGATATTTTGTATGTAGGCATTATTCAGACTAGGGTCCTTTATCTGTCAGCATTATTCAGACTAAGATCCATTGTCAGCATTATTCAGACTAGGATCCTTTGTCTGTCAGCATTATTCAGACTAGGGTCCTTGGCCTGTAAGCATTATTCAGACTAGGATCCTTTGTCTGTCAGCATTATTCAGACTAGGATCCTTGGTCTGTAAGCATTATTCAGACTAGGATCCTTTGTCTGTCAGCATTATTCAGACTAGGATCCTTTGTCTGTCAGCATTATTCAGACTAGGATCCTTGGCCTGTAAGCATTATTCAGACTAGGATCGTTTGTCTGTCAGCATTATTCAGACTAGGGTCCTTTGTCAGCATTATTCAGACAAGGATCCTTTGTCTGTCAGCATTATTCAGACTAGGGTCCTTGGCCTGTAAGCATTATTCAGACTAGGATCCTTTGTCTGTCAACATTATTCAGACTAGGATCCTTGGCCTGTAAGCATTATTCAGACTAGGATCCTTTGTCTGTCAGCATTATTCAGACTAGGGTCCTTGGCCTGTAAGCATTATTCAGACTAGGATCCTTTGTCCGTCAGCATTATTCAGACTAGGATCCTTTGTCTGTCAGCATTATTCAGACTAGGATCCTTTGTCTGTCAGCATTATTCAGACCAGGATCATTTGTCTGTGAGCATCATGTAAGTTATCGTGGGTCTCATGACCTTGGTAAGTGTTTCTGGTCACCGTTACTTTGTTATTTTTCGATATTAAACTGACACGCCTCATCAAAACCGAAATACAGTTCATAGTTGTGTGAAACTAAATAACTCTATCACTCTGAATCACTTGTACATACAAAAGACACAGAAGGCAGCAAAATATATTTGGAACCAAGACGTTAAGACGTGATTTTACCCACAATATTTCCCACGTTGTTTTGATACTCAATGGTCTCACGTTACTGGTTCAAGCTTGACAACGTCTCAGATTTCGTCATCGTGATTTGATTTGTGTCATTTTATGTACTGTTGTTTCAAAATAGCTGGTATCTCGATATTAAACAGCAATATGTTGTCCAGCACTACATACAAGAGACACATTGTTACAATTTTACACAATGCACGAAAAACACTTTTCCCATTTCCCGCATGCCACGATATTATATATCTTGTTTGATGGGCATTTAGAAGTGGGAGTACTAAGTAAGGATAAGAAATGTATGGATGAACAACTTCTTTATTACAATAAGAGCGACGTTTCGGTGTAGGTTCTAACACCGTTATCACTAAGTAAGGATAAGAAATGTATGGATGAACCACTTCTTTATTACAATAAGAGCGACGTTTCGGTGTAGGTTCTAACACCGTTATCACTAAGTAAGGATAAGAAATGAATGGATGAACAACTTCTTTATTACAATAAGAGCGACGTTTCGGTGTAGGTTCTAACACCGTTATCACACAATACACTTATTATAGTGTTACCTTTCCACACAATTCACTAACTATATTGTTGCCATTTCACACAATACACTTATTGAAGTGTTACCATTCTACACATTACACTAATTTCACTGGTGCCATTCCACACAATACACTTATTATAGTGTTACATTTCCACACAATACACTAATTACATTGGTGCCATTCCACACAATACACTATGCCAAACAATATTGTAACTATATTGGTGCCAATCAACACAATATAGTAATTGCACTGTTGATATTCCACACAATACACTAATTTCATTTGTTGCCATTCCACACAACACATTCATTATAGGGTGTCATTTCCACACAAAATAGTTATTACATTGTTGCCATTCCATTCAGCGTTGCTATTCTCTAGCGATTTGCAGATGTACTATGACATCGATGTGGAAACGGTTTTTATCGTAGCGTCAATTTAATTGTCTACTGTTGTACATCTTAGCTTATAAGAAAAAGAACATCACCGTCCTGGCTCTTCAGGCACTGAAAATGCATTTGCCTCTTTCTGTGCTTTGAAAACCATGATTGGAAATTGATGTTGGTAAAGAAAGAACAGTATAGCAAACGCTGTGTACTTCACAGCAGAAATAGCTGTGATCATGATCATGTCGTTTTGTTTATTACGTTTTTTATAATTGGAACTCAACAATATTATCTTTTCATTGGAAAACGAAGGCGTACTGGTGTTTTATTGACCAATAATGTATTTGTCAAAGCGGTCTTTCAAACAACGCAGTTCCACTTGAGATATTCTTATTGGTCCCCAAACGCATTAAATTGACTCATTCTATCCCGTTTTTCCTGAGAAGTGGTATGAGAACTGCACAATCTAGAACGCCATATAATCCATATCTTAATACTGTCATGGTGCAAGGGGTACACGAGAGGTCAAGTCCTTTCAAGCTTCGCATATCTCAGTCAGAATCCAATGACCGGGGGTTCGAATCCCAGATTGACCCTGAGCACGATTCTTAGCTTCTCAGCAACCAATGTTCATGGTCTCACAAAAGTGCTAAACCTTGTTGACAGGTGACCCTATGGGCCCTCTCCCTCATCAAGTTGACACCGACTGATGCAACTGCCATTATGTTTGGAATTTTAAAGTCATTGATAAAATTACATCCTCTTCGATATGACTTATATTTTAAAATATTTGATATGAAAATAGTCCCAATTTTACTCTATGGTTCCGAAGTCTGGGGTCTACACCAGAATGATGAAATGGAAACTATACATACATTAGCATGCAAGCGCTTTCTAGGTGTCAAATCGTCAACACCCAACAACATGGTTCGAGGTGAATGTGGGCGGTATCCATTATATCTTTATGCATACAAAAGAGTTATTGGTTATTGGATAAGGTTATTGAGTATGTCCGATTGTCGCTTTCCAAAGAAATGTTATTATATGATGCTTCAGGCAGAAAGTAATGGTAAAATTAATTGGGTATCAAAATGTAAATCTTTATTGTTCTGTTTGGGTTTTGGCTCTGTATGGGAAAACCAGTGTATAAGTCATCCTCATTCGTTTTTGACAGAATTTATGTCGCGTCTGAAATGTAGTTATGAACAGGATTGGAATAGTCTTCTGGTAAAGGGTAGTAAATCTTTCTCGTATTCTCTATTCAAGGTATCGTTTGGTACAGAGTTGTATCTTAGCTGTGTGACCGTCAGTAAATTGAGAGTGGCGCTAGCTCGGTTTAGATGTTTTTTGAAACAGCTGTGTGTTGAAACTGGGAGATATGCTGATATCCCACGTAACAGAAGACTATGTTGTGTTTGTAATGCTGGTTATGTGGAGGACGAGTATCATTTTTTGTTAGTTTGCTCCGGTTATAACAAGCTACGCATGGATCACTTACCACAAGCATTTTATGAATATCCGACAATACAAAAAAATAATATCATTATGTGTACAATTGATTGTAAATTAATTGAACGTCTAGCTTTTTATATCTATCAAGCGATGTCACTTCGTAGTACATTATTGTCACAACAAAAACAGCTGTGTACATCACGTCCATTGTAATACAAATGTAACTATGGGCCGATGGCCTACACTTACGAAATAAACCGAATTGATTTGAATTGAACTGCCGTTATACCAAACCCACTTACACATGGTTGTAGCAGTTCATCGCTCTTAGGATGTTGGTGTATCCAGTGAAGCCGATTAAAAGCCAAGTAATGCAACTGATAATAAAAGTCTGAAACCTAACATCAATATTCCTATTGTGTTAATGTTGATGCCTCTAATATACCGCAGGTTTTCGTTCAGCAGCTGTGTATACGTAAAGAGAATGCACTGCTAGCCACCCATACATATGGAGTAGATGGTTATGGCGGATATGGACATTCTTCAACATGTTAACCACGTGTGGCATGTAGATCTGGGCTTCGTCCAAATGTCAAATGTATAAATATTGATGGTTGCATAAAAGGGCTGGCAATCAGTGCTGCTGAATAATGCAAGATGTTTTGCAGCTCGGAGACCAGGTTGTGAGAATATTAGCTCTTGTTTTGTGGACACCTGTCTAATGGACTAAAAAAGAGCATTACACACACTCGTTAAAAGATATATTGCATTCACGTGTGTGTGTGTGTGTGTGTGTGTGTGCCTGTGTGCGTGTGTGTGTGCCTGTGTGCGTGTGTGTGTGTGTGTGTGTGTGTGCGTGTGTGTGTGTGTGTGTGTGTGTACGACCTCCAGCTCATGTCCGTTGTATAGTGCTAGGCAACTGAGATACCCTGCCGCAGTGTAATACAGGTACCCCACTCATACAGTATACTTAGATCTCTAACATGCCGAGCCTCAGGCGGTGCAACAACAAGCACCATGTTTTAACGTCTTTTGTTGATCGAACCGGCGGTCTTACGCTCTCCAGGCAGACTCTCAATAAATTGACCATGGAACCGGTCTACGATTGTAGAACATGACGATATGTTTAGTATATTATTTTCTCTCTTTCGTGTTTTTGGACAGTCATTGAGGTCATTGTATACTCTATAAACGATGGTACTGCAGATACACAGGCTAGACTAGTGCGTTGACACAGACGCCGTCGAGATGACTTGTAAGGACAACTTACGACTTGCTATGTAAGTGTAGGTTTTCAGTGACACAGGATGGTAGTACATACAAACTTATACCATATGTGAAAGGGTAATTCCGGATCATGAGCGATATCTTGTTTAAACCTGAATCCCCATGGGGTTACACATACAGGTAACGCTATGTCTATGAAGACGTAGAAGTAGTTTAGTAATTTGTTTTCGAAATGCAGGCTTTAGGCATCATCAATCAAAGGCTTTTATAACATCCACATAAAGCATCTCAGGACATATCCTATAATAAGGAAACCTTTCACAAAATAGATAAATAAATAGATATTGTTTTGAATGGCAAGAAAAACGAAATAGGTCATCCTGACTAAAATATTTCCGGAAGTAGATCCAGCTCTCGAGAATGTATTGACCAATTTAATTGCAAAGGTCAATCCAATGTAAAGTGTGTCTTCAAAAAGGGACATACATGTTGAACCTCATTTATAACGTCTCACGCATTCGAACAAACATCCCTACTAAGAGGAAAATGACCAGTGCTGGACATGACATGTGTTCGTCAATATGAGTGGTTTCAGGGGCACAAATAAGTACACTGTCGTCCACATGACTTTCAGGTATTCTAAGTTGAAATGATGCAGTCTTATGATAATTACAATTTCTGTTCATTTCTTGTTTAACGCCATGCACAGCAATATCCCAACTATATGACGGCGGTCTGTAAATAATCGAGTCTGGACCAGACAATCCAGTGATTGACATCATGAGCATCAATCCACGCAATAGGGATACGATGACATGCATCAAGCAAGTCAGTGAGCCTGACTACTCGATCCCGTTAGTCGCCTTTCACGGCAAGCATGGGTTACTGAAGACCTGTTCTAACCCCGATATTCACGGATCTTACTATTTCTGGTACGGTTTATGAAGTTGTTGAATACGTAGCAATACAATCATACTGAGCTATTATTATAATTAATAGCTGTATTTAAGTGTCTGTTTCTCTGAAGGGAGTGAGTAAGTGATTATTGCTTGAGGCCACAACAGCGATTCTTTACTTTGTCAATATCAAACCAATGAATGGCAGGAGTTATGGACAGTATTGAGAGTAACTGTAACTGTTGTTGATTTCCGACAAATAGACCGAGTCAGAAGCCACACATCCATCTCTACAATGTAAATCGACATTCACTCACTCTCCAATACTATCTGAATCTTCAATTAATTTCAGTTGGACTGTTCAGTCATTGTGATTTACAGTGCTGATTGTATTCGACTCAGTGTGACAAGTAAGTTTGATAAATTACGCTACAATGGTTTTCTGATCTACCGAACGTACATCGGTTATTTCACAGTAGGTCGTTTAAACTCAATTTATTTTCAACTATAATCAGAATCGTCGGTTACATGCGAGTGGTGGCTGAAAAGTTCTGAGCCTAACTAGGATGGACTTCGTTGGTGGAGTTGGTTGCGAATCGTTTGTTAACATGATCCCCGCAAGGTCCACACACTTCTGCCAACGACGGGTGGCTGATAGTCCACACACTTCCGTCAAAGATGGAGAGCTTGGATGCCATTGGTGTAGAAGTATTACTCTTGCTGGTGTTAAACGTCCTCCACAGCAGAAATGACGTCATCTGTATTTGCACAGCCCTTGCTGAATGTTTGGGAATTGGTGTAAATCTGATGGTGTCAAATCTGGTAAATACGGAGGATTTTCAATGAGTTTAGCCTAATTATTCTCACGTCTTCTTTCACATAGATGTTTATACCTGGTGCTCTCTTTGTCTCCAGTTGTTAAAGACATTCGATGCACCTTTTCCAAACAATTACTTTCTTAACATACACTTTAAGCATCTTTTTTTAAAAAATTGTTATTTAAAGAGAACTGTAGCCTAATAGCCCTAGTGCCCCCCAAGCAGTTTCGTGACAGGCATAAGGTCAATTGTGCATTTTCTGATAAAAATATGAAACTAAGCACAGTTGTAGGTAATGATATTCCACATATATTCATATATGTGGCAACCCAAAAAAATCCAATATGGCCGTCGCGGAGGAATGTAATTCAAGTGAATTCACGTGAATTTCATTTGAACATGACCCACAACCTTAATATATATAAAGCAAAAAGTCCATGTGCTACCGTTATTACCCATCCTCTATCAGTTGGTGTGGGAAGGTATGTTTCGGCCTCCAGACTACGTCACTAACAGTGGCCAGCATGTTGGTACAAAGCAGCTGATGTAGGAAGAATGGAATCAATTGCTCTACCTTTTTCATTGAATACGTCTTTGAGAACCCGTGCCGATTGTACAGATACTGGTCCGATCATACATTAAGGCCACACAATGGTGAATGACTTGCGTCATGTTCATCACATCCTGTTTGGTTGGTACATCACCAATGAGATTGAAACCTGTTACCATACGTATTCGATGGTTTCTATTTTGTTTTGCCATTTCCCGCAGCCATTAAGACTCGAAGAGAACAGGCTTTCACTGGTCCATTGAATGTTGCAAGGACATGAACAGCCAAATATCAGAATTATTTCCCAGTTCCAAAGCTATTCAGAGGTGAGACACTTTTAGTCTTCAAACAATGCGATGGCCAGAACAATGGCATTAGTATCAACTGTTCGAAACAAAAATCATGACCCCGTCTGGCAGCATTAGATATGTGTAAAAGAGTCTTGTGTCAGCTTCTTAATCTGAACATGGATGCAGATCACTAACAAAATCTGACACTTTGTTGCACAGACCCTGTTTACTGGAAGTGCAAATAATTTGTTTAGCCCCACATTCTAATGAAATAAGACAGTTCTGTCTTGTTCACGTCAAATCTCAGACACGCCTCACAACTGTGAGGAATATTGCCGTTTGGTTGAACGCAGCGAGTGACCCCTTTTCTCTGTTTATTTCTTGCTGTTGATTTGAGTCTGAGCTCATCCGACACAAGGTCAAATCTGGACACACTCTCAAGCTGTTTTTGTGCCGCCCCATCTAAGAGTAGTGGATAATTTCTGAGCGAGTATTTGCATTTGTAGAGAGTGTTTCTAAACATATTGTGAGATCACTTCTATTGCCAGAATGTGGTTTGCCCAACATTGGCAAATGGTGGACAGGTTTCATTTTCACGAGTTGAAAGTCCTAAAGCTTGCCACTGCGTGCTTGACGGCCAATTTTCTGTAGTAGTTCTAATTCTTTCTTACTAACTCTTTACTAAATTCGCCAACAACATTTGCCGTTTTTGGCCCTGCTCCCATCCGTCTCAGCCGCTTGGGGAATTCTCTGTTAATCCAACATATGTGTTAGGTTGTTCATGTGCTTGACTGATCGGAATTGATGAAAAAAACACAACACAATTACCTTTCCTGAATTCCTCATTCGTAAAAGGATGTTTTCTGGGGGATTCAAAATCAGTGGCAATGGTTAGACATTTCTTGCATTAATATATAACAAGCTGCACATCAAGTCATTCAAAAAGAGATATCTATTGTTACATTTGATCAGTACAAATACTCGCCCAGAGTTTGATACACAACTCTTTCATGGGATGGCAATAGTGATCCTTTGAGACCTAGTGGGATTCTTGAGAGTGTGTCCAGATTTGATATAGTCTGAGTACAGTCTCGAATCAACAGCAAGAAGCAGAGGAGAAGGAGTCACTCGCTGTGTTCAACCAAACAGCAGAACTCTTCACAACTTGGAAGCTTTCCTGAGAGTTGACGAGAACAAAACAGAACTGTTTAAGTTCTTGGCTGAACAAGTTATTTCATTAGAATGTATGAAGTATGAGCACTTACGGCGAACAGGTTTTGTGTAACAAAGGGTCAGATGTTGTCAATAATCTGCATGTCACAAGACTCTTTTTGCACATGTCTATTGCTGCCAGACAGGGTCAGGATAGGACTTTGATTCGAACAGTTGATACTGATGTCATTGGCCTGACCTTTGCCTTGTTTGACAGAATGGATGTGTCTCAACTCTGGATAGTTTTTGGAACTGTCAATTCAGATATTTGGCTGTTCATGTCCTAGTGGGACACCTTGGACCAGAGAAAGCCTGTTCACTTCGAGCCTTTCTTGCAATTACTGACACACATGTTTCTCCCGGGAAAGGAAAAAAGAAATATAGAGTTTATATGATGAAAGAATAGAGGTTTTTAATGTCATTGGTAATGAAACAACCGAACAGGATGCGATGAACATGACGCCAGTCATTAGAGCATTTTGTGGTCTTAATGCATGACCGGAACAGTATCTGAACAAGAGTTGATGAGGCACGCAACGACGTATTCACTGACAAAGGTAGAGCAATTGATTCCATTCCTCCTACATTAACTGCTTTGTACAAATACCGACGACTGTTGGCGACGAAGTCTGGAGGCCGAAAGAGACTTTCCAACACCAACTGGGTGGGGATGGGTAATATCAGTAGTCATATGCTATGGTCCTTTGTGGACTACACTTCTTAAGATTACCTTAATCTAAGCAAATACTCTTCTAAAATATAGTTATTTACTTTAGATGTGTTGTTTTCGGTGAATACATTCCAAAATGTTCATTTTTCATAATATCTTCAGGTGATAGATCATGTTCAAACGACGTATACCAGAATATCATTCCTCCATGGCGGCCATATTAGATTTTGTTCGCTGGCCCCACATCTGGAAATATTTGGAATGTCATTACATACAACTGTGCCAAGTTTCCCACTTTTATCACAAAGTGCACAGTTCTTCACGAAACGGCTGCACTATTTTCATTGGTAAACTTCGTTTTGTCGACGTTAACCATTTCACCCACCATTCACAATTGGCAGATTCTTGTTACATGCTTCCTTGTAAACCATCTCAGGTCTCACTCATCATAACATTTTAGAACAAAACAGAACCAGTTCACCACATTGTCACCGTCTTAAATAAAGACTGAAGACATAAGTTGTTATACTATGGTTTCTTGTCTGTGTCCTGCATTCGAGATGAATATTGGACCAAACCTACTTATCAATACGACACAATATTAACCTCATACACAGAGCAGCATATCTTGAGAAATGTACCACCAATACGAAGGTTCATCAAGTTTTGACAATTTCCATTTCTGTATTCGCAAAGAAATATTTTTGAGAAACTTTTGATAGTCCACAAACACGCACTAAAATCTCTTTGTATCTTTTAATGTTTGCTCAACAATACATTTTACATCCATTGCGGCGCCGATGGTGCTATGTCCGTGTATTGAAACCAAAATTGTGCATATGAAAGACGTTTATCACGTGATAAGTCTGTCAGTAAATTACGTTATCGAAACAGCTTAGTATTGTTATCGCACTGTAGAGTTGACTGTTCTCTTTGCTGGTTTTCTTGTGAATATGGCGCACTGTCTCGGGAAAACAGCTTCAAGGGTCTTATTAAAGAAACGGTTATTTCATTTGAAGCAATATTCAATGTAGTCCACAGACATACAACCCTCATCGACCGCTTTTTGTTCTTTTCCTAGATTTGTGAGAATATTCGGTCCAAACAAGAAGCGGTTTATAATTGTGTCACGGGCGAAGAAGGGACCATCTGAATTGATGAAGTGTGTTATGGAGGCAGTGGCATCCATCTGTCTCACAATGTCAGTTAAGAAAAGGTTAAAAGGTAGTTTCACCACTGCAATGTTCAACATATAATCTGTAATTATCACTTCTGCATGCTTAAGAAGAAGAAAGATAAAAGGAGTAATTTTATGACATTTGAGAACATTAACAATAACACCACTGAAATGCCATTGATTGCATCTAGTTTCAGCAATAGCAACTATTAACATTCAGTATGGATGATACAAAACATTCGGTGATGACCGAAGGAATGGTAACACATTGGTCGCATCAACTGTTCGCTACAGAGAATGTCCGATCGTCTTGATCAAATCGACGATAAATAGACTGACACAAAAGTAAAACTCTACTCGACTAATTTACTTTAAAATTACCTCCTTTGATTCGAGTTCTTTGAATAATGAATTATGTAAAACGAGATGGAAATAGCATCTTTTCGAAACAATATGATGCATTGCACCATAATTGTATAAATATATTTTTTTTTTAAATTAAAAATATTCAAATGAAGAAGATTCATGCAGAAAACAAAACTCAATTATACGCTCGAGTCGGGGGAGTATTCATATATGCTGCTCTGAAAGATGGAATATCTTTAAATAAGAATAATATTTTCTGTAGTTTACTTAAGAGTTTGATGTCGGTTTGATTTACTTGATTAGTGGTGATGGCGCCTGTTGAGGATAGAAAAGGGCAAACGTAAATATTGCTTTATACCAGAGGTCATTGCAGAATCTTCGAAAGTTTTCTGGGATCAATATTGCAAACACTACAAGGAGCAGTGCAGTGTGTTCTATATCTGGCGTTAACTGCATAGCAGAATTGGAACTCATGGCAACTGCATACAGAAGTTATCCGTGGGTGTGGAGAGCGAGTTTGGGTAAACTGCTCATCCAAAGTATACCAGTGTTGTGTTAACTGTATGCGTGAGGAAACCTATGATAACACTTACTTAGTAACGTACAAATTCTACTTCTTTGTCGGGTTGAGTCCCTCCCGGGATCCGAACCTACACTTTTAAGTTGAGGCAACAAATCGCGAGCACACGAATTCAGCGATCTAGCCCACTCAACCACCAAGGCTTCCTCCAAATGAACAGCCAATAACTGGTAGTCTAGATCATGTACTTTTGTGTACCCCTCTGATAAGTGTAAATTGACACATCTCCCATCGCCGAAAGCTATGAAAACACAAGGCCCAAATATAACATTCGTTATCTTATAAAGACGTAGCTTTTAACAATGTAAATTACCATTGGTGTGTTCAATGATCCCAATGAAGTGTCCAGCTTCGTCAGTACTGTGACTCTTAGATACATACGGTGCGGGGTGTTCTCGTCCAACAGGGACTGAAATCTTATTAACATTGCTCATGACAACCTTCCAAGGATATAATGAGTCCTGTCGCACAGATGACACAGTGTGCTGTGATACTCAGTGTATCTTATTGGATACCTGCTGACTTGCTAGATTCTGGACATGATCTGACACAAGCAGCTTACACGCCTGTGAACACATGCTCTGTTTTACCGAGATCACAACCTCATCTGCAATATGGAAATTGTCTGTAATATATGCATACTTCCGGTTCAAATAATTGAAAAAGTGACCAGCATTATGTACATTGCGTTCATTTAAACAAAAATGATTCTCAAATGTAAATATTTAAGTACATGATATTTCAACATATTCCTTGAAGAAAACCATTAAGAATTTTGATGTGCCGATGCCAACATCTTAAAACAGCAACGTTCATTGTGGTGTTGAGTGGATATGTAGCAGGGACGGAAATGGAGGCGTCAACACTATTACATTGACGTGGTTTGATATCCCCATCGAGGTGCATGTACTGATGTGTGCTGATCTTAATACTGGACTCCGCAGTTACATTGAATGTCGTGATCATGATCAAGAAATACCTGGAGATAAATGGATTAAAAAAGTTGATTTGTTTTGTACAGGCTTAGAAACAACACTATTGACCCGTGAATTTATTCCTTAAGTTGCTTTATTGGTTAAGTATGGTTATGGTAATTGAAAATGAGGCCGTATAATTCAGAGTACTCGCTGATTTTCCGCTCACAAGAATCCATTAAAAAGGGCCATATTCCACTTACGTACAGTGAATGTTCACGGCGCTACATTATTGATCCTTCCCGTCAATAGGTCAGTGTGAACTCGATTTTCATTATCATCTCCCTGGGGAATATACAGCCCAAGCTGCCTGTCAGGTTAATACTCACATAATATCTCTTCCTACCGGGTACCCGTTCACTGCGAGGTGAACAGATGCATGTTTCGACCAAAGTCACCTGCCTAAGGAGATACGTGTGCTATCGTGCTTTGTTATTAATAGCGACTACAACCACGAAGCTGTTGTAGAAACGGGTGCTGCAGGATCGGTGAAGTAATGACGATGTGTTTTAGGTGAATGTGTATCTCGTTGTTTACTCCACTAATATATTATTCTGAAAAGAATATATAAATCTAAATCTGTTGAATATAAATCTAAAAAAGTATAAAATGTGTTTTAAATATAAATAAACTAACGACCAAAATAGCTTTATCACTTCAAACACATCCTGTTTCAAACACAACAAAAGCGCTTTGCAGAAAGTGATGCGGAAAAGTGAAAAACACGTGCCGCTTGGGCAGCCGAAATATATGTGCAATGAGGGTATATAAATGATACGGACGGCATATCAGATCCCACGCAGCCCGAATCGTACACAAATTCGTTGCATACCAACAACGTCAACGTGTGGCTGTGGTCGGCCGGCTCCCAAGATATGTCCCCCATAGAACACCTCTGCAATGTCACAGATAGTCGTACTGGATAGCGTCCACATCCTCCAGCCCACCGACAAGAAGTGATCATATTAAAGTAACGTGTCATTGAGTTTGAGCGATTTTAGATGTTTGTGTCCTTTGTCCATTTACCGCCTCCGTGGTCTAGTGGTACAGCGTCCGCCCGGAGAGCGCAAGGTCCTTTGTCCATTAGGTTGAAAACTTGTTTTTGCTACCCCACCTCAATTCGGTAACCGTCATGCCGACATCGGATGCTGTATGACATGCTGATTTCGATTTTAATCATTTCAATACATTTTACTTCATGCATCTATCGTTTGTGGGTTTTGTTACTAGATTGATATAAAACAATGATAACATTTATTTTAGCCACCAGTTTAGTTAACTTTACATTCATTGATGATCAGTTAGTGATCCTTTTGTTCGACAGAACTTAACATGTTGCCGCGTGTGGACGATGCTGCACGTGTAAAGGGACGTTGTGAAGAAACCCAAAACTAATGCACGTGAAGAATGATATCCGTGCACATGAGGATATAAAAACTGTGGCATGGCAAACGAACGTTATCAATCAACAGTGGAATACCCAGGGGCATGCCAAGAGTAACTACTGAATATCGAGTGAGAGCAATTGGAACGGTACAGTCGGGGAAAGCTACGCTCACGTCGCAAGAATCATGCACAGAAAGAAAACGACGATCACCCAGCGGATACAGCGTTACGGGATGACTGTCAGGATGTCAGACAGGCCACAGAGTGGAGGGCATCCTCCACTGATGACGGCTGTCTCCGCACCTTGCACCTGCGTAACACATTCCTCTCCGTGACTGCGCTGCGAAGGTTCATCAAGTTTTGACAATTTCCATTTCTGTATTCGCAAAGAAATATTTTTGAGAAACTTTTGATAGTCCACAAACACGCACTAAAATCTCTTTGTATCTTTTAATGTTTGCTCAACAATACATTTTACATCCATTGCGGCGCCGATGGTGCTATGTCCGTGTATTGAAACCAAAATTGTGCATATGAAAGACGTTTATCACGTGATAAGTCTGTCAGTAAATTACGTTATCGAAACAGCTTAGTATTGTTATCGCACTGTAGAGTTGACTGTTCTCTTTGCTGGTTTTCTTGTGAATATGGCGCACTGTCTCGGGAAAACAGCTTCAAGGGTCTTATTAAAGAAACGGTTATTTCATTTGAAGCAATATTCAATGTAGTCCACAGACATACAACCCTCATCGACCGCTTTTTGTTCTTTTCCTAGATTTGTGAGAATATTCGGTCCAAACAAGAAGCGGTTTATAATTGTGTCACGGGCGAAGAAGGGACCATCTGAATTGATGAAGTGTGTTATGGAGGCAGTGGCATCCATCTGTCTCACAATGTCAGTTAAGAAAAGGTTAAAAGGTAGTTTCACCACTGCAATGTTCAACATATAATCTGTAATTATCACTTCTGCATGCTTAAGAAGAAGAAAGATAAAAGGAGTAATTTTATGACATTTGAGAACATTAACAATAACACCACTGAAATGCCATTGATTGCATCTAGTTTCAGCAATAGCAACTATTAACATTCAGTATGGATGATACAAAACATTCGGTGATGACCGAAGGAATGGTAACACATTGGTCGCATCAACTGTTCGCTACAGAGAATGTCCGATCGTCTTGATCAAATCGACGATAAATAGACTGACACAAAAGTAAAACTCTACTCGACTAATTTACTTTAAAATTACCTCCTTTGATTCGAGTTCTTTGAATAATGAATTATGTAAAACGAGATGGAAATAGCATCTTTTCGAAACAATATGATGCATTGCACCATAATTGTATAAATATATTTTTTTTTTAAATTAAAAATATTCAAATGAAGAAGATTCATGCAGAAAACAAAACTCAATTATACGCTCGAGTCGGGGGAGTATTCATATATGCTGCTCTGAAAGATGGAATATCTTTAAATAAGAATAATATTTTCTGTAGTTTACTTAAGAGTTTGATGTCGGTTTGATTTACTTGATTAGTGGTGATGGCGCCTGTTGAGGATAGAAAAGGGCAAACGTAAATATTGCTTTATACCAGAGGTCATTGCAGAATCTTCGAAAGTTTTCTGGGATCAATATTGCAAACACTACAAGGAGCAGTGCAGTGTGTTCTATATCTGGCGTTAACTGCATAGCAGAATTGGAACTCATGGCAACTGCATACAGAAGTTATCCGTGGGTGTGGAGAGCGAGTTTGGGTAAACTGCTCATCCAAAGTATACCAGTGTTGTGTTAACTGTATGCGTGAGGAAACCTATGATAACACTTACTTAGTAACGTACAAATTCTACTTCTTTGTCGGGTTGAGTCCCTCCCGGGATCCGAACCTACACTTTTAAGTTGAGGCAACAAATCGCGAGCACACGAATTCAGCGATCTAGCCCACTCAACCACCAAGGCTTCCTCCAAATGAACAGCCAATAACTGGTAGTCTAGATCATGTACTTTTGTGTACCCCTCTGATAAGTGTAAATTGACACATCTCCCATCGCCGAAAGCTATGAAAACACAAGGCCCAAATATAACATTCGTTATCTTATAAAGACGTAGCTTTTAACAATGTAAATTACCATTGGTGTGTTCAATGATCCCAATGAAGTGTCCAGCTTCGTCAGTACTGTGACTCTTAGATACATACGGTGCGGGGTGTTCTCGTCCAACAGGGACTGAAATCTTATTAACATTGCTCATGACAACCTTCCAAGGATATAATGAGTCCTGTCGCACAGATGACACAGTGTGCTGTGATACTCAGTGTATCTTATTGGATACCTGCTGACTTGCTAGATTCTGGACATGATCTGACACAAGCAGCTTACACGCCTGTGAACACATGCTCTGTTTTACCGAGATCACAACCTCATCTGCAATATGGAAATTGTCTGTAATATATGCATACTTCCGGTTCAAATAATTGAAAAAGTGACCAGCATTATGTACATTGCGTTCATTTAAACAAAAATGATTCTCAAATGTAAATATTTAAGTACATGATATTTCAACATATTCCTTGAAGAAAACCATTAAGAATTTTGATGTGCCGATGCCAACATCTTAAAACAGCAACGTTCATTGTGGTGTTGAGTGGATATGTAGCAGGGACGGAAATGGAGGCGTCAACACTATTACATTGACGTGGTTTGATATCCCCATCGAGGTGCATGTACTGATGTGTGCTGATCTTAATACTGGACTCCGCAGTTACATTGAATGTCGTGATCATGATCAAGAAATACCTGGAGATAAATGGATTAAAAAAGTTGATTTGTTTTGTACAGGCTTAGAAACAACACTATTGACCCGTGAATTTATTCCTTAAGTTGCTTTATTGGTTAAGTATGGTTATGGTAATTGAAAATGAGGCCGTATAATTCAGAGTACTCGCTGATTTTCCGCTCACAAGAATCCATTAAAAAGGGCCATATTCCACTTACGTACAGTGAATGTTCACGGCGCTACATTATTGATCCTTCCCGTCAATAGGTCAGTGTGAACTCGATTTTCATTATCATCTCCCTGGGGAATATACAGCCCAAGCTGCCTGTCAGGTTAATACTCACATAATATCTCTTCCTACCGGGTACCCGTTCACTGCGAGGTGAACAGATGCATGTTTCGACCAAAGTCACCTGCCTAAGGAGATACGTGTGCTATCGTGCTTTGTTATTAATAGCGACTACAACCACGAAGCTGTTGTAGAAACGGGTGCTGCAGGATCGGTGAAGTAATGACGATGTGTTTTAGGTGAATGTGTATCTCGTTGTTTACTCCACTAATATATTATTCTGAAAAGAATATATAAATCTAAATCTGTTGAATATAAATCTAAAAAAGTATAAAATGTGTTTTAAATATAAATAAACTAACGACCAAAATAGCTTTATCACTTCAAACACATCCTGTTTCAAACACAACAAAAGCGCTTTGCAGAAAGTGATGCGGAAAAGTGAAAAACACGTGCCGCTTGGGCAGCCGAAATATATGTGCAATGAGGGTATATAAATGATACGGACGGCATATCAGATCCCACGCAGCCCGAATCGTACACAAATTCGTTGCATACCAACAACGTCAACGTGTGGCTGTGGTCGGCCGGCTCCCAAGATATGTCCCCCATAGAACACCTCTGCAATGTCACAGATAGTCGTACTGGATAGCGTCCACATCCTCCAGCCCACCGACAAGAAGTGATCATATTAAAGTAACGTGTCATTGAGTTTGAGCGATTTTAGATGTTTGTGTCCTTTGTCCATTTACCGCCTCCGTGGTCTAGTGGTACAGCGTCCGCCCGGAGAGCGCAAGGTCCTTTGTCCATTAGGTTGAAAACTTGTTTTTGCTACCCCACCTCAATTCGGTAACCGTCATGCCGACATCGGATGCTGTATGACATGCTGATTTCGATTTTAATCATTTCAATACATTTTACTTCATGCATCTATCGTTTGTGGGTTTTGTTACTAGATTGATATAAAACAATGATAACATTTATTTTAGCCACCAGTTTAGTTAACTTTACATTCATTGATGATCAGTTAGTGATCCTTTTGTTCGACAGAACTTAACATGTTGCCGCGTGTGGACGATGCTGCACGTGTAAAGGGACGTTGTGAAGAAACCCAAAACTAATGCACGTGAAGAATGATATCCGTGCACATGAGGATATAAAAACTGTGGCATGGCAAACGAACGTTATCAATCAACAGTGGAATACCCAGGGGCATGCCAAGAGTAACTACTGAATATCGAGTGAGAGCAATTGGAACGGTACAGTCGGGGAAAGCTACGCTCACGTCGCAAGAATCATGCACAGAAAGAAAACGACGATCACCCAGCGGATACAGCGTTACGGGATGACTGTCAGGATGTCAGACAGGCCACAGAGTGGAGGGCATCCTCCACTGATGACGGCTGTCTCCGCACCTTGCACCTGCGTAACACATTCCTCTCCGTGACTGCGCTTGGACGTATCATCAGTCGTCACACCATATGTCGCCGATGTCGAGAGAATGGTATCAGTGGGGGGGGGCTGAAATGATATGTTGTTTATGTTATCCATGGTCTAGTCGAGTCTGGTCAAGTGTATGTTTTTGCCACTTCTACCACTGATGAGAGTTTATATACACCCAAATGATTACTCATTCGTTTACATTTGTATGAACTTTTGCGCGTTGCCTCAATGAGAAACGATGTTTTTCAGTGTACAAAATGTCTAAAACATGTGCAATGTCCACGTAAAGCTAGAGTTAGAGGCTATGATGCAACGTTATTTTTAACACATACAGGCTTCAAGTGAAAATGTTGATAATTGCTGTTTTACTCAAATGTAGTATGCTCCATACAGATATCTGCTACTACATGTGTACACACCATCCTTCACTGTTTCCATAACTTCATAACTTATATATCACTCTTATAGAAAATGGCGCCTCCTTTCTCCTTTCCATTACAATGAGCTGTTGTGATATATGATTTGGTTGTATGTCAATTTTATTTGCCCTTTTGTCGTGCGACAGGTAATACAGCCTGCCTTAACTAAATAAACGGAGCTATTTGATAAAAAATAACCAATTACTGCTCGCAATAAGACTTGCCAAAGAACGTAATAACATTTCTTGAGATCAATAGTGCGGACGTAACCTGGGCAACAATGGATATTGATATGCAGTCTCTCCCAAGTTTAATACAGACCTGACAAACGTGAAGAGCATGGACATTCATTTATACTCTTTAGTAAGTAGGGATCGTGAAAATATAGATGTTAATATCAAGTACTAGAACAAAGATAAGTGTTGACGACAACCATGTTATGAACACCAAAACACATCCAATAGTTCTTACGTGCCGCATGCAGTAGCGTCACAGCCGCGCCATTGCTGATTTTGACACTTTCGAAGAAGGTCGGTTATCTCTGTGGACCATTATTTCCCTCACTCTTACTGAGTTGCGTTTTAGTTGATGTCGTTCATTGTTTGTGTATAAACTAGAGACGTGGCGTCTGCAACGTGCGGGGCGTCTCCGTGCTTATTGGCAGAAGTCAGCGTGCAGTGGCCAATAGGTTCAATATCTCACAGTATGTGAAGAGCAGACTATGGAAAATGTACGAACAAAACCAAAATATGACGATCGACCCGTTCAAACGCAGTACTGATTTTAAAAGATCCAACTTTGATACCCCTATCGACCTTCAAGATCGTTTGCAGTCATAACTTCTACTGTCATACTTCACTGATCTTTGTAATGTGCTCCCAATTCGTTCATTGTTATCATACAAATAGCTCCAGAAACTAATATATCTTACAATTCTGGACATTTTAAGTTATTTTCGAGTATCCCCTGCTTCTTTTAAAAGTATGTTTGATATCAGTTTCTCAAAATGTGTTTATGTGATTGTCGAAACTTATGATTTAAATACGTCTGGGTACGCCTATCTTCTTGGTGATGATACATGCTAATTGGGAGAGTTAAATACACTACTGTCCCTACCATCAGTGTAGTCGTCTAAATGTACTGACAGTACATTATGAAACAGTTACTTCAAATGACACCGTAGCATATTTGTCCACCAATGCTCCTAAATATCTAAATCATAAGTAAAAGTGTCGTCATGTTCTTTCTATTCATCGTCCATGTACTTCTATTGTCAACCTGGCAGCGTCATCCACACAGACAGGGTAATAAATATCATGGATGTGATGTTATCTTGAATTGGTTACATTCTTTATGAGACGGTGTTCTCGTCTGTTACAGGGGACCGAGGACGCAGCTACAGATCGCACAAACTAGTAAATGACTGTACATTATAAAACGTTTAACAGCTGCTATTCTCCTTTCTCGGCGAGCGCGCAGAAATGTTCATAGTCTACAAATACAAACGTTGGGGGATCTTCTATCCTTACAACCAGACACCATGTAAGGGCTGATGCATTGGCGTCTTATTTATCACTCACATCACTATATGCGATACTGGTGTCCAGCTTATCCTATTGCAGTTGTCCGTAAACTGCTAGTCAGTCGACTATTTATCTGTTGTAGACGGCTATTGGGGTTCAGTGACTGTAAGATAATATTTACATAAGTATTGACGAGTTGGTTCGCAAATGTGTCTCCAGTTACCGAAATAGAATAGAATACCCTTTTTTCATATGATTACCTTGGTGCAATCATATTTCAACTATAATTGGTGCAATCCTATTTAAACTATAGACCCGTGAAGATCCGGGGTAGAATACGTCTTCAGCAACCCATGCTTGCCGTCAAAGGCGACTATGCTTGTCGTAAAAGGCGACTCAGGGGGTCGGGTGATCAGGCTCGCTGACTGGATTGTCTGGTCCACACTCGAGTATTTACAGATCGCCGTCATATAGCTGGAATATTGCTAAGTGCGGCGTTAAACAACAAATTAACAACATTTTAACTATAATTGGTGCAATCATATTTAAACACTCATTCAAGGCGCTAGGTGGAATGCCAGTCAATGTGTATACCAAGCTACATCACTCCATGGTTTGGCCAGTGTTAGATTATGGAGCAGTAATATGAGGAACTGTTGAATTTGCAACTGTAAACGCTGTTTAACATAACAGAGCAATGTTGCGTCCCTAGATTCTGATAATATGCCCCAAACGCAGCAATAAATGGAGATGTGGAATGGCTACCTCCTTCTATACGACAGTGGTCGTCTGTGGCTATGCACTGTGCAAGAATAACTAACACGAGTAACAGTAGAATGAACAATTGTGATTTGCATATGGGCATATAACTCTAAGAAGAAACATCGGATCTTCAGAGTAAAAAGTTTTCCACGGAAATCAGCTTTTGGACACTTGGCAAGCTTAGAAATACATATAAAAAGCTTATGTTTGTAACTGCCTAGGACAAGATGATATCATTATGTGGACGGTGCAGATAATAAAAGAAGAAGGAAATAAACTTAGGACATACATGTTGGTCTAAGATAATTATGCCATTGAACCGGATGTAAAACATTCCTTCAATCTCAAGCCAAATCTCACAGGCCAAACTTAGACGTGAAGTGGCACCTTTAAGAGTAGAGGCTGGTCGCTACGAGAATGTACTCTAGGAACAAATATATTGCGTTTATTGCACACAGATTGTATAGTGGACGAAGGACATGTTTTACTTGTATGTTCGTATACATCTTGTCAACCGTCTTACTACACGTAGCTTTACTCTACCTTATTTTAACCACATTCTTGTACAAACAAAATAATTTTATCGCTAATTATTTTATTATAATATCCTATTGTAGCAAACACAGATAGTATGTTTTGCGTTGCCAAAACCTGCCATACTATTATAATAAAGAGAGGACAGGTTTTGTGCATGCATATGCACATTATTAATTAGAATACTTTATGTTTTTTGTGTATGTGTACCTATTTTAATCTAAAATATTTTTTATGTTATTATTAATTTTGTCATTGTCTCTCATAAATCACTGTGCGATTAGTGGAACATGATGTACGTTTAGTTGTTAGTCATGTATATATTTTAGTCATAAATGTATTTAATCTCATTTGTTGTTTGAATTTAAAATGTATCTGCACTGTATGAGTTCGACATAAATTGACACTTCTGTTTTTTCTGTTTGCAATGTATTTTTAACATACAGTGAAAGCGCGTGAATCCAGGCGATATCGGTACCACTGAAACTGTCTGAATTAACAAATGTTCAGAATTACGAACCGTGCGTATCTTGTAGTTTTTGTGCTCCGAATGCCGACAGCCTGAAGAGGAGCGACCTTTACCGAATTAAATCACGTTTTTCTCTGGTCTTTACTTTCAGCTGAATTTAACAGTTTGAGGTGAAATCAATTTGAGGTATAACGTGTTCAATAATTGTTGAATAGTTTTTCACATTGCTTTCACAAGCGCCCTTCTTCACCCGTAGCCCCATTCATCTACATGTATATGCTGGATCGGGAAGCTGCCTATCGGGCCAGGAAACTGTTAGGGAAATCTGATCTGCAAGCCATGCTAAAGAAAAGACGTGAAACCCTGAGTAGGAAAGCTACATCATTTCGCAACTCTGACAACAAGATCTAGACAACGATCAGAGTGGTTTCAACTGAGGTATTCATGGAGATCAAAGACACCAGGGATCCAGGTTCCTCCGCGCGCAGAGTTGACCAGAAGACGTTAATCCCCGACATTAATGAACCGTCAACAGAGTGTGATTCTGTGTTGACATTGGACATACTGTTGATAATGTTTCCCTCTGAGAGTAGATAACATAGATTGTTTGGTCCGTTACTTCACTGCCTAAAAGAAATGTCTATTGTTGTATGGTAGTGTATTTCATAGTTACACAATGATTGTAACTGTATTACATTATTTTGGTTGAGATCCGCTCGAAACTCATTGCATTTGGACAATGATTACTGTATATCTGGAAATTAATGCGTCTCCAAATTAATACGACGGCTGAACCCTAGCCCAAAGTGCGACTCAATATCAATGTACCCCCCCCCCCCCCCCCCCCCATACGCACACACACACACACACACACATCCCAAGTGGAATGATACATATCCTTACCTCAATCCAATCAAGCTGCACATAACACAGTTTAGTTCTTCCGTAAAAACAATAAACAGGCAGTAAAATAATTGAACAAATGTCAGTTCACTGATGGTCTCCTGTCAACAAGCTTGACGCGAGAGGTAGAACTCTTGACCCAAGCAGTTATAACTCACCGGAAGCCCATTGTATAATTGCTATTCTTTGAATGACATTACTATATATTTGTTACAACTGCTGCCCAATAAACCGTGTGTTTGTGTGATCTTTCCAAGCAGATTAGACTCGTTCCTGCCTTCTCAGAACGTGAAGATTTTCTTCCATTTTGAAAAGGTTTGAAATGTCCTTAAAATAAGTAGACCAAGTTGTTGCAAAGTATGTTCAGGGGAAAAGCTCTGCAAGGTTATTTGGCCTCACCTATTCATAGGAGGTCTCATTATTAGGTTCTTAAGGCTGACGTTTTAGTAAAGGTTTTGTGTTAGCGGAAGGTGACAGTTCTAATGTTAAGCCCTTTGAGGGCTCTTCAAACTCTGGTTGTGGATGGTACTTTGCCACTTTCTGAGGAGTCATCAGTGAACTCTGAGGTTTTGTTAGAGGGTTTATGTGGTTTTACCAGAGCACATTTGTAATTTGAAGACAGATTTGGTGTCTGAGTTGGTCGATCTTGGCTGTTGAGGAATTAGTCCTGGGAAGGTAGCATTAGTTAAATCACAGGGGGAACACCCAGAACACAAAGAAATGGCCAATACGACACTCCACTTTGCTATTATGTCAAGGATAGCGTTTTAATGAGGAAATGGGGGCCCCGGATTAATGGAAAGTATATTGTCAAAATTTTGTAAAACGTGGTTGTCAAACCAAATCAGAAAATCCCGACCTCACCTTTGAAGCCCATTTCAGCTATTGAACCTTTCAGCAGAATAGTCATTGATTGTGTTGCTCCTTTGCCTAAAAACTATGTCAGGAAACCAGTACATGCTTACTATCATGTGTGCTTCCACAAGGTTTCCAGAGGCTTTTCCTTCATGGAATAGGTCAGGTAATTATCAATGCTTTGTCAAAGTTCGTCACCATGGTTGGTTTGCGTGGACTATTCAGTCAGATCAGGGCTCTAATTTCATGTTAGGGGTTTTCCAACAGGCTATGCACCAGTTCGGTATAACTCAGATAATATCTAGTGCATATCATCCTGAATCTCTGGTAGCTTTAGAGAGGTTTCATCAGACTCTTAAGAATATGATGAGGACTTTCTGCAATGAGACTGAGAAGGATTGGGATGAAGACATTCATTTGTTGTTGTTGCTGTGAGAGAGTCAGCAGTTCAGGTGTCCCTCGGTTTTAGTCCTTTTGACCTTGGCTTTGGCCATACGGTTCGTGGACCTTTAAAGTACTTGAAGGATCACTGGCGTAATGATAGGTCTGAAATATATTTGTTGGAGTACGTCTCATCATTTCGGGCTACGCTTTAAAAAGCTTGTGAAGTTGCTTGGGATAGCTTGAAGGAATCCCAGGACAAAATGAAGTTCATTATGACAAAAACGTTTCATGATAGATATTTCAGTCATGGCGATAATGTCCTACTGTTGTTGTCAATTCCTGGTCAGCCATAAAGTGCTAGATACCAAGGTCCAGATGTTAGTGACAGAAAAGTCAGTGATACTGACTATAATGTACAAACACCATGCCGACGTAAAAAGACACAGCTTTTTCCTGTCAATAGGATTAGATAGTATCATGACAGAAATGACAATGTACCTACTCAGTGTGGTGTTACTGTTTCTCCTGTGGATACCAGTGTGTGATACTGATGATAACTGTGCCTTTATCAAGTTTGATGGCAATGTTGATTATGCTAGCCCTCAGCTAAACAGCTCTGTAGTTTTAGATGACGTGGATGCTAATTTGGGTCATTTGTCATCAGAGCAAACGGCTCAGGTGGCTGAGGTAATTCAAGAGTTTGCTCACCTGTTCACAGATGTACCTGGCCGTACAGATTGAGTGTGTCATGATGTAGATATAGTGACGGTATTACATGTGGACTTACATCCGTTCTACTAAGAGGCCATATGTTGTATAATTTACAGTGTTGAGTAACACTTGTTAACCTACGGGTTATTTCAAGTCAATGCGTGCTAAGACGTGTTCAGTGGAGGTACTCTTGCAGTTGTGTTACTATGACTGTACATTATTTTGTGGTGACTGATATTAATCCGTATATATGACATGTATTACACTATATCTTTTCTTAGTTTTTTAAATTGTTGAATACAGTTAAATGTGTATGAATTTGGGCTTGCATTAATAGGCATGTATGAAGTATATACCGGTAACGTTTTAAAGTATATTACTAATCGTTTTAGTTAATATATGTACTTGTGTATGTGGGTAAATGTATTTATTATCACAGCTATTATACAACTAATCCATTAGAATATAATTTGCCTTCGCCATCTCAGGATAACTTGGGATACGTATTTGTTTATATTCGTTTTCATCGTTTCTGTCGTTATTATACCAACAAAATAATCATTTACTTTTTGTATTTCTGGTGAAACATGAAATAAATTAATGAAACATGATCATGGAGTAGATTGAATCTTAAGTTCATAAGACTTACATTGAATATGGTAGCTATTTTAATTCAGAAACCAGGTACCAAGTTCCCCGTCACCCTAGTGTTTCGCCAAAACTCTGATAACCCTTTATCATACAAAATCTTATCTGACAAAATTCATAATATGGTTAATGACTCTTTTTGTAATATACGGAGATTAGAACTTTGTCCTAAAATAGTTCAATAGATTTAGATGAATATAGAAACATAGTAATACTCCTCAAGGTATGAAATTAGTCTTAGATAGATTTGAATCATCATATGTAATGGATAGAATGAAATCTGAACAACAATATATTTATTTGGTGGACAAAATTATGAATAAAGTTATTGTGTATCAAATGATATATTTATATCAAAAAGCTATGTTTTCCCTTTTAAGATATTTTCCGTTTTGGTACTAATATATTTTTAAAAACTTTTTTTCCATTATGATATCACTTACCCATTTTGGAAAGAAAGGTGATATTAAAAATAGAACACTGTTGGTAAATTCTGTCGGCAAATTCGATCCGTAATTTCGGGACCGAAGAAAACGTGAAAATGTATCCTGTCGGACAATTGAGAAGATCCGGGTTTGAATCGGGATCGAGTGGTCAGACTCACTGACTTGATTCATGCATGTCACCGTTACCCAATTGCGTGTATCGATGCTCATGATATCAATCACTGGCTTGTCTGGTCCAGACTCGATTATTTGGCAGCCGCAATATAGTTGGAATATGGCAAACAACAAACAAACAAAAAAAGTTGAGAATAATGTCACAGTACAAAAAGAGCCCCCTTCGGTCGCGAGGTGTACATGAAAGTTCAGCTCGTAAAAATCACACAGCCCTTAACAACGCATGAAACTGCTGACTGGCAGGTACTGACAGTACAATGTTATAATAATGAATCTTACGTTCTTGCTCGCTATGTCACATTTGCCCATCGTTGATACCGGGACGGAATATAGGCAGGGCGGAAACACTTTTGAATGGTCAACATTCCACACTTCGAAGTGCATGAACAACATTAAATAAAAGTGATAAAGCATTTCCGCAGTCATAAGAAATCTCTGCTGAAAGCGGAGTCAAATGTACGATTCCGACTCCAGCACAAGCATGTCTTTATCACTATCAATTAGTGATGATACCAGGTGTTCGCGACAACGTAAGCGTATCCTACCCCACCGATGGCACCCGTCATAAATACATGCAAAGGCATGTCAATTGTTCACCTGAATCAGTGGAATGTTTACGACGATATGACTTCAATTTCTATCCTTTGTATTTGTGCGTACTAATATGCATTAATTGCAAACACTGTTTACCGATGTGACTCATTGGTTCGGTTGATCAGGCTCCCTCGGAACAGCTGTTGCGTCTAATTTCAGTGACTGGTTCGTATTGTTTATAGACCGCCGTTAAATACCTGGACTGTTGCTTAGTGTGGTGTTAAGCAAAACACAAACACACATTTGCTGCATATACGATGAGTATTTATCACTCACATACTTTCACCATATACAATGTTGTGTAACTTGAAAAGTCAGCGGCCAAGGGCTGTAGAAAACATTACTCATTGTTAATGAACCAATTGCTATTCAGTCAGGCTATATTCAGATGCTACAAGTTAGTCAATTTATTTCATGATAAACTGTTTCAGTGGAATCCTCGTGTATTAACAGCATTGCTGTGTTGCCATTCAGTTCAACATGTGCCTCGAAAGATAAAACAAATAAATACATATTGTGTTCACTCATAGGCCTCCTGTACAAGGTTGGCTGTTTGTATTAATGTCATGAACAAAGAGCGGCTCCTCGAAAATGATTTAGTGTGTTAAAATAGCCGAAATGAAAGCAATGCTATCCCATCTATCAGACAATGTCAATAAAGACAATGTTAAAGCGTAGTTTTACGACCGCAATGCACAACATACAATCTGTCATTGTCACAGTCTTTGCTGTGTAGTCTCTAATTTGGGTTGGCACCGAACTGTGATCGTACACATATTATCCATTTTGCTGAAAGAGAAAAAGACGAAGAGGAATTTTATGGGAAATGCCATTGTAAAATTACACTTATTACATTGGGGCTAATTTCAGCGATAGCAAGACTTCATCCTGCATGTATTTCACCTTAATATTTAAACGTGTGGTAGTTTGGATGCAGAGTTCTTCATGTGCTGACAAAAGAAAAGTAAAACACATTTTAAAACACAGTTTTAATTGTCCATTGTAGCAAGGTCAGGATTTTCGATTATTTGAATCAAATATACGAAACTTTGGCTGGCGCGATAGAGTTACCGGCTCGCGTAATGTACTTTAAATTTCATCCATTGATTCATGTTCTACTATACACGAATTATGTAAAACGAGATGCTAATAACATCTGCCCCGAAACAACTACAATCTAATTGTTATTAATATCTTTATAACCGTATTAGGAGGTTGCAGGAGATTCATAGGAGACACAACTCAAATGTACCCAAAAGTCGGCGTGTTCATGCATTCTGATGGAATGGCAAGGGGCGCTCGCAGTATACAATGAAGCTGAACCTGAAACCCCTCAGTACCTCATCTTTGTCACAGATGAGAAATGTAATGATTCACAATTCCAAATCTATGTCTGTGCTGATTCATCAACTGAGATATTGAGACATAAAACACGAAGATCTTACTCCTGACAGCACTTGGTTTAGTCCACTGTGATGTCTTGCATGTCCGCTTCTCCTCAGGAATCCCTCTAACCACGAGGTGGCACACATGGAATATATCGGGACTATAGCTAACCAAATGTCTTTCTGATGGCACACCATGCATACCTAATGTTAATCATGTATGTTCTTGTCCGGGGACGGTGTCTTGCAAAGAGGTTAGAAGATTGCACTTATATCGCAACGTGCACGCAGTTTAACATGTATACCTCACTTATAGACAGTATACTGACTCTGAGCCGACCATTCCTTGCTGTAGCCCCTGAATACCGAGCGCAGGGTAACAACAATTGCAATATTTTAACGTCTTTTTGTATGACGCGGCATGATTCGAACCCCGGACCTTCCGCTCTCCGGAATCTCTCAATAAACTATTTAGAAAATATAAATATATTTTAACACTATTTAGAGTATTATAAAGTACGCCTACTATATCATCCCTTTAAACCTGATAGATACTTTAATATTCTATAGATAGCAAATCCCTCATTAAGAGAACTGGTTTCGCTGTATGTGTTATTCAGTGAATATAACTGCCGCCCAACTCAGAAACGAACATCAACACAGGGATCTCCTTGCTGCTCCCCATTGACTAAACGTCACCGCGACCTGAAGCCATGGCTTCGCAATTCGCACCTTCAACCAAGAATAATATTTGTCTGACTACATATTAAACGTTTAATGTCATATTGCTTTCCCTGATAAGTGGTGATGGCCTCTGTATAGTCGGACCAAACAAAAATATTGCTCTATGCACGTTTTTTTTTTTTCAGAATGGATTTAGAGGAACGAAATGACAATTTCAGATGTTAGATACAGGTGAGGAGCTTATTGGTCAACTTGTACACATAACAACAAGGCAGTTTCTTAAACAACTTTTTCCAGTGATGGGAGAACAATAACAAACAGCAGATATCGTTGGGTACAGGGTATTTATTGTCATTTACCGTATTGACATTTAATAGACTTCCCGATTATGAGTTAATAATCAATTAATCGTTCTCATTTGGAGTCAAAGTGAATGGAGCTTTTGTTTCGTCAATATCAACATGTACATCTGTTGTCTCGCAATATAGGTGGGTGAGTGAGCTCTTACAGAAGTACATGGATGTAGGATGTCCTTTATATAGGAGAAAATCCCCATGTGACCAAGTTGTGCATGTAGGGTGTTCATTAGTCTGGGGAAGCACGGACAGAAATGACAAACCAAGAATCGTAAATCTGGCCAGGGGAAGCTAGGATTCGACTAATTAGTCTTAGACACTGTTGTTGTTCTTCGAAGTTGTCTAGTGGCGAAACTTATGAACGTGTTACATCATCGATGTTCGTAGGATCTTTACACTTGATGTATTTGAGCATTGCTAAGCAGCGACGAATGAAAGAGTGCAAGTGTTTAGTTGTATTTAGCTATAATTTCTTATGAATACAACATCTGCGTTCCCTAAACATTAACAGGAAGGTACATACTTCAGCAAGGAACAGTGTAAACTACCCACTGGTGTAATCAATAACCCAGATGAAATGTTCAGCTCTGACGGTGTTTCGACTGAATCTCTGATCTGGAGGTGCACAAGCAGGCCAGCACCAGAGCCTCCACACCTACCCAAACTGCCGGATGAACAAACGTTGTATGATGGTGGCTAAAATGAAAGAATCACGACATGGTTAATCGATAGTGGTGAATTTGATACGGTATTAAAGCTGTGTTTTGGATCTTCAGATAGCAGTGTTTTGGGCGACTGCTTAAGACTAGTAACGCTTTGATGACGTTTGTAGTTTGTTTGGTCTGATCCAACTTGAAAAGCATACTTTTTTTAGCAAGGCAATATATGTTTTAGATTCATTAAAATGCTTTATATTTTGTCTTTCGTGAATATTTTAAAGCTAGGCCATTGACGACTTGTGGTAATGAGGTATGAGGATGGACATGTTTAACCCCCCTTTTCCCCCAACCCTCACCCCTTAATTCACCCCGCCACACACACATGCTTAACCCCCTACTTTGAGTATATACGGCCAACGACAACAACCATTTTTTCGGCATAACACACTTCTTCTCGAGTGGAAATAAAAGCGTCAGCACTATCACATGGTTCGTGATATCCCCTTAGTATAAGCTGATGTCAAGAAATGATTCCAGTTTGCGCTATACAGAAGTACCATGGCATGAGTATGCGAGTCTATAGATATTTTACTCCATTTTCGATCGCCACATTGAGATTAACACAGAGAGTTTAAGAGATGATTGTGAACATAGACATCAAATACACATGTCGAAAATCGTGATTTAAATGTTTTATCATGTTCACAAACAATGTATGTCTGTTCTGGTATGGCTTCGTAATGAAAGACTAGAATCCGAGTCAGACGTTTCCACATTAAGGGACATTTTTCGTTGGAAACAAAGGACACTAATTCCACGAAATATAATATTTCAAAGAGAATCTTAGAACGTGTTTACTGTTCCAATGAACCAACATGTTCTGTGACTTCAGCTTCAGAACACGGTGGTCAACAGTGGCCGGTAACCACAAAAGGGAATAGTAAGTGAGTGAGTTTGATTTGACGCCGCTTTCAACATTATTCCAGTTATATCACGGCGTGTCAGCTTCATTCGGGAGGAAAACCCGAAGTGATGCAGATCTCAGACGTTTACCACTTCGGCGAAACCCACGAGCACGGGAATGGTGCTGACAAACCTAGAAACATAATCGGGGCGAGGCGGGATTCGAACCCACAATCATAGGTTTATGGCGTGCCCAAGGGACGCAACTCTGCACAGTAAATCGCGGCGCTTTAGACGACTGGGCCACCCGTGCCCCCCACAAAGGGAATAAGTGTATCCCAACCGGTATAGAAATACCTAACACATCGACAATGTAGGCATGCACTGAACGGTGTTGAGAATTATAACTGTTTTACTTTAACGTGTTCTACACATATATTACCAACTTCATTAGTACCCAGCATACTTATTAACTATTTATTTTAACTTGCAACTGCTCCAATATATAAAGTCGCCTGCTTTCCCATTTCCATTCCAATGTTCTGTTGTGTTATACGTTTGTGTTGAAGAATTGTATTTGCCCTCTTGTCGCGACAGGCAATTAATCCTGCCTTTGCTACAGCAACAGGGGTATTTGCGAAAGAAAATAACCTATCACTGTTAACAATAAGACTTGACAAAGAACTTAATAACATTTCTTGAGATCAATAATGCGGACGTTTCCAGGGCATCAATTGTGATTCGTATGCAGCGTGTGTCAACTATGATCCAAGCATTTTCAACTTGAAGAACATGGTCGTCCATTGATAATAATTATGTTAATATCTGTCGATAATGAAAATTATTGTATATGTAGTGTAATAAATTGTTTCAGAAATGCGAGTATCAACACCATCTTCAACGGACTTTCAATGCAATCTTATGGAGACAAATATTAATATTTCGAATGAATTGTCTCTCTTTAATTCCCCGCGGCTTTGAAGTTTAATCCGCGCCTTGGTTTTGTCATTTTCTGTCAATATCCCTTGGAAAATAATTACAATATTGTCGTTTGATAAACGTCGTTACCGCCTCGCAATTTTGGATGAGCTATTTGACCATAAAGCAAACCCTTGATGACATGTTATAGAAACGAATATGAAGTGATATAACTGGATATATATATATCATATATCCTGGTCAAAAATAGTACACAAAGGGTTCGGTGATATCATATACCCTGGTCAAAAATAGTACACACAAAGTGTTCGGTGATATCATATACCCTGGTCAAACATAGTCACACAAAGTGCTCGGTGATATCATATACCCTGGTCAAAAATAGTACACACAAAGTGCTCGGTGATGTCATGTACCCTGGTCAAACATAGTACACACAAAGTGTTCGGTGATATCATATACCCTGGTCGAACATAATACACACAAAGTGCTCGGTGATATCATATACCCTGGTCAAACATAATACACACAAAGTGCTCGGTGATATAATATACCCTGGTCAAAAATAGTACACACAAAGTGCTCGGTGATATCATATACCCTGGTCAAACATAATACACACAAAGTGCTCGGTGATATCATATGCCCTGGTCAAACATAGTACACACACAGTGTTCGGTGAAATCATATACCCTGGTCAAACATAGTTCACACACAGTGTTCGGTGAAATCATATACCCTGGTCAAACATAATACACACAAAGTGCTCGGTGATATAATATACCCTGGTCAAACATAGTACACACAAAGTCCTCGGTGATATCATATGCCCTGGTCAAACATAGTACACACAAAGTGCTCGGTGATATCATATACCCTGGTCAAACATAGTACACACAAAGTGCTCGGTGATATCATATGCCCTGGTCAAACATAGTACACACACAGTGTCCGGTGACATCATATTCCCTGGTCAAACATAATACACACAAAGTGCTCGGTGATATAATATACCCTGGTCAAAAATAGTACACACAAAGTGCTCGGTGATGTCATGTACCGTGGTCAAACATAATACACACAAAGTGTTCGATGATATCATATACCCTGGTCAAACATAGTACCCACTAAGTGTTCGGTGATATCATATGCCCTGGTCAAACATAGTACACACACAATGTTCGGTGATATCATATACCCTGGTCAAACATAATACACACAAAGTGCTCGGTGATATAATATACCCTGGTCAAAAATAGTACACACAAAGTGCTCGGTGATATCATATACCCTGGTCAAACATAATACACACAAAGTGCTCGGTGATATCATATGCCCTGGTCAAACATAGTACACACACAGTGTTCGGTGAAATCATATACCCTGGTCAAACATAGTTCACACACAGTGTTCGGTGAAATCATATACCCTGGCCAAACATAATACACACAAAGTGCTCGGTGATATAATATACCCTGGTCAAACATAGTACACACAAAGTGCTCGGTGATATCATATACCCTGGTCAAACATAGTACACACAAAGTGCTCGGTGATATCATATACCCTGGGCAAACATAGTACACACAAAGTGCTCGGTGATATAATATACCCTGGTCAAAAATAGTACACACAAAGTGCTCGGTGATATCATATACCCTGGTCAAACATTGTACACACACAGTACGAAGAAAGGACGCATGTGTGGAAGTGGATGCAAATTTACACCATTTAAACTACATTGAGCATCCTCTGATTGATCACAATATCACGTCTGTTAATATATTAGTTTACTTGTGCATTAAATGTTTAGTTGTGCATTCGTGGAGAAGAGTGATGGGCAACTAGTTTCAATTACTCTCTATTGCTGGGACAAAAGTTAAAATGAATGACCTGGACGGAAAGAGTTAGGGAGATTTATTTTACTTTGTAATGACATCTTTCACTTCGCTTTCCCTTAATATTGTTTTTCATAAAATGTGTGGGTGATAACAACCGCTTTGAAACAATATATGATAACGGGTATTTTCGTTCGTGCAACTGTCTTTATTAAGACATTACGTATATTTAACCATACACTGAGATTGAAATATAACAAAAACAACACCCGTTGGAGTCGGGAGGTTTTCATCATTAATGCCTCTTTCAAAGAAGGAATGTCTTTATCCTAAAATTAGTTTTATTCTGAAGTTTACACAATGAGACTTCAAAAAAGTTTTGATTTACCGGATCATTAGTGGAATTATTATTATATACATGGTACAGTGTTTCAGTCAAATCGATTTCCATATCGATTGCTGTATAGACAACATTTCATCGAAATTCGAAGCACGTTTAATTCTGGTGATCGTTATTGCAAACTTTAAATAACCTCGGTCAGAGATCATCACTTTAGTAAAACCTGCGAGCATGGGTATTAAAAGCCTTGGGAGGAAGAGTGTCAAAGGACTAACGAGGTTGCCCAGTAATGCATTCATTGTCTTTCAAACAAAATGAAACGTTAATCTCTCAATATATGTCATCTATTTAATTTTAAATGGCACACTTGACATTGTAATGTGGAAATATCTGTTTCATTCTGCTCAGAAAGTATATAAGCTGTACATGTAGTATGCTCTCTATCTTGTCACCAGCCACAGTATGACAATTGGTTAATACCTTCATCATTATCAGCATCCAGGGATGAAATGGATGTTGTCGCACAGTGCTTGCATACTGCCGGGGGATGTGAATTATTACTTATTTGATTAAAGCTTCCAGGACGAAATCTAACTCAATTATTTTGAGGTCTTGGGACAAACATATTTGTTTTTCATGACCTGTTCAAGATCTTCAATATGTAAATTGTTGCAATAAGCAACATATGCATCTTTACTTTTACAACATAAAACCTGACTTGCATGCAAAATATTCTAAATACTACTCGTCTTTAACAATTTATATATTGTGTTTTATCAAAAGTAAATAATTTATGGTGTCCAGGAAAAAAACAATATACATAAACTTCAGAATTCATGACACGTGTTTTACTTAGAAACATATACTTGTAACATATGTTGTTAGTGTCCTAACACCTCCAACCATCAACATCATATCAGTTTTCTATGTGTACTGACGAGAACGGGTCGCTCTTCATTTCTAACATACTGCTAAGCGAGGACGGACCTTAGCCAACACTAATAAAATTTGACATCGCTAATACCCTCGAGGTATGTGTGACCTAAAATATGGCGCTATATTGCGTTATATGCGTTGGTGTAATGAGATTTTGTGATGCCTAGAAGTCTCACAGCCCAAATATCTTTATAAACTAAAAGTGGGAGTAATGGGTTAAGACGAGATCTTTGTACTGTTTGGTTTCAATCGGAGAGAGACGGAGAACTATTTTTCGCCACTCTTACATATAAAATATCATATTCACTCAGATTCTGAGATTCTGGTTTGTCATGATGATCAGCACAATACCGATGTCAGTGGGTTTCACCAAAGTGGTCAACGTCTGAACATGTATGGCTTCTAAACCAACCTTCTCACACATCATAAGGGGCATGCGTGATCCAGTCATCTGAGGCGACGCAATTCGCTGTGCAGATGTGCACCTTTTGGGCACGCCAGATTCTATTTCTAGGTTTGTCAGCACCATATCCGTGCTCGTGGGTTTCACCGAAGTGGTAAACGTCTGGGACCTGCATCACTTCGGGCTTTCCTCACCCGATAAGCTGACACGCCGTGAAGTAAGTCGAATATTGTTCACAGCGGCGTTAAACCCAACTCACTGACACTCATTCACGCATAATTATACGTAAGTTTAATATATAGATAGTGTCACATAATTCATAGCCGTGTTGTTTACGGATTCATCCACACATCGGGAATCCCCAATCTTAACATATTGAAAACGCCGAGTCAACAGTTTATTGAACATCTAAATATTTTTACCACCGTAAATCTTTTACATTTTGCTCCTTTGTGATGATGATGGTAAAATGTTCACTACATTATAATCATCCATTCTGCACCCATAGACTATGTATGTACCATCTACAGGACATACGCTGTGGTCAGGCTCGCTGACTTGGTTGACGCGCGTCATCGTATCCCAACTGCGTAGATCGATGCTCATGATGTCAATAACTGAAATGTCTGGTACAGACTCGATTTTTTGTAGACCGCCGTCACACAGAAGGAATACTAGTGTTGAGTGCAGCGTTAAACATCCAACGAACAAACGAACAAACTATCAAACAAAAAGGCATAGGTGTAACAAGTCTGACCTCGTGCCATGATCGCCACTATTTGTGGAATGTTAGCGACCAACACATTTGACTGACGTTACCTTTATACAATTTACATGTATATATGAAAGAAGACTACGATCCATGGAGCAGTGAAGTAACAAAAGAAACAAAAGTAACGTCTTTTAACGTCCGATATGCCGTGGTCAGGGTTACGGATCTAAACCATTATTAGATATAGATAATAGATGATTATAGATAATAAACAGGGCACGAATATATAAAGTAAGAGAGTGAATGAGTATAGCTTACGCCGTGTGAACGACTATCACCGGATTATTATTGAGGGCAATACCAGTATTAGACTTCACACATTGTACCGTTGTAAGGAATCGAGTCTGGGTTTAAAGTGCTAGGTTATCTCATGTGTGGATACACATAGAATGACATATACTTTTTAACGCAGTTACAGCAGTCATTAATTCAACCAGAACACATGTTAAGAATAATAACTCCTGTATGTAATTTTCTGTATGTACTTATTGTAAAGGAATTTCAATTTTCAATCTTGACTATATTCAGTTATTAAAGAATGGACTACAAAAACAACAGCAAGGGGAGACACATTGACGTACTATGTTAAATTGATTAATTTGGTCATAACAATCAAAGAGTGGGTGTCTCTGGACGACGATCACATTATTTCCAGGAGAATAATGCTGATGGTGAATCACGTCACTTCGAATGACTCAACATAGATTGTTGATTGCCGGATTTATATTGTGCTTTAATGGAAATGTTTGTCTAGTGTCTGGTTTCAGGGAAATAAATACTAACGTGAGGATGAAGAGTTATCAAAATAATACTCTTTTTCCCTGGTCTGGTTAATACAAGCAAACACAACTGGAGATGCTGGATACTCTGTATGCATATTAAATGTACATGCATGACATGGACATTCTAACAAACAACTTCTCTGATGTAACCATCAGACAACAATGGCATGTTTTTATATTTCATCATTATAACTAGTACCTTGATAATAAGCATATCATGATTAGTATCATCAAATTGCATGACCACTAGTAGGCCTGTCACTGTATATCTACCACTGTAGGTCTATCAGTGCAATTAAAAACAGTTGAACATATTATAAATCTTTAACATGCTTGTTTTCAAATTAATTTAATGAATCACTTCTTAGTGTGAACCATGAATGCAAACAACTGTCTTCGTGGTCAAGTACGAGACATTACATAAAGCTCATCAGGTTGTCTGACAATCATACACAGGAGGATTTATTCAGTGGAGGTTCATTTCCCAAGTGTCAAATGGTCTGTAGGTGTGCCGGTATGTCTTGCTTCCCACCTGATTCCATGGACAATGGTGCTTCTCACCACAATTGTTGTTGAGAAGACCACATGACAAAATGAATCTTCTTCCCAGATAATTACACCAGGAACGAGTTGCTGTAAGGTCAAGTAGGGTTTGTATTAAGTTATCTTCCATTCAGACAAAATAGCTTTGACATTTCCAAAATCGCTCTATATCGATTACAATGAATTGCATCGGCAGTATTTCATGATACTTTATCTCGATTCAGGCCTACCTCTGACGTCTATAACGAGTGTGTTATATTGCTTATTGGTGAAAGCTTGACATATTCGGATCAGTTGATGCATACGGAATATAGATCCAGACTAAACGAGTGAATGTTCCTTAAAATCATGGATCAAGGTAAATCTTTCTATTCAATGGAAAACAAGACATGAAGGTGGGGCTACCAAAATTCAGAATCAGATTCAAATGATGATCTCGCAATTTACATGACGATTGTTCCTGGTATGTGTCCTGCCTTGACGAATGTTGGACAAGTGGTACGGTTTGACAAAGATGTGTACTGATGGTCATGAGGAACGCGTGTGACAGAATATTTTTTGACAGCTGTATATTATTAGTACGAGCCTGGAGTGGACAAACGTGTGTTTAAGAGCATTAGAAACAAATCTTGTTGAGGGACATTTTACGACTGTCAAATTGGAACTACCTAACTCTCATCTTCCTCCGGCTGTTTCGCAGACACATTGTGAGGGATATTTCTAATTGCTAGGAGACCAGTAACACTGCAAGCCTATATAACGAATAGTGTTCAAATTAATGGTGGATTGGAGTATGTACGTGTTCGCATAGTGTTCCTTTGACAGTCTCTTGTATGGTGGTCTGCTGGCTTACTGAAAGGGGGGTCAAGTGATGTAATACCTTGAAACTAGGAGCTGGGCATGATTCCGACGACTGACACCAAAATATCACGGGATTACGATGGAATATATCCCTAGTAATACTATTAACAACTGCTGTGTCTATTACAGATTTGACGACTTTTGGCTGCTGTATTATTAATGAACACAAAGCTATCCGACATTCAATTATCGACCAGAAATCAGTGGTGCTGTCTACACTGGTTAATCTAAGCCCGCGACAGGAAATACAAGCATACATGTAATTGTGAGATACAAATGCCATGCCCTCATATAACATGGGTAATACAGTCAAGACAAATGAAACAAGATTTATTGTGTCTGCTCATCTTGAATACAAACACTCTTGTTGCGAAGTTCTTGATCAGGTCAAGCTGAGTAGGTTTGATGATAGACTGATGATGTTTGCTCTACTCCATGGTTAGTTATTCTAGACATAGGAGGCTGACGGAGAACATGATCACACAATTGAGATAAAAACATTAAAAGTAAACTAATATATTAACAAACATGATGTTGTTATCAATCAGAGGATCTCAATGTATACACATGCACAAAAGTTAAGCGCCACCCACCATATTTGTGAGCTGTTACTTTTGGCACTTAATGATGACTATTATAACGAGATGTACGATTGTTATAAGCCGTATATGTAAACCTCATGTGATGCAAAAGTTGTCCCAAAGCAAGTTTATCTTGTGTTCCAAAACAATCACGATGTCTCATTTTCCGGCCAAGAATGCTCAATCGGATTAAGATCCGGACTACAGGCCGGCCAAGGAAGAGTGGCAATAGCTTCTTGTTGCAAATACATGTAAGCCAAAACTGCCCGAGATCTGTGTAGTCTAGCATTGTCGTCCATGTAAACAGGTCTTGTCTGAAAAGGATGGTTGTCAAAATGAGGGACTACCACTCGACGAAGAACGGCATCTTGGTATTGTTTGCCATTCAGGTTTCCACGAATTGTCACAAGCGGAAGTTTGCAGCCGAAGGAAACGCAACCCCATATCATGACAGACCTACCGCCACATGCTAAGGTCTTCTGGATGTTCCTTGGTGCAAAACGAGTGTTACGTTGCCTCCAAACACGTATTCGACCATCAACAGTTAGTAGCAGCATTCGACACTCGTCAGACCAATGGATCCTTCTCCAGTTGGCAAAGTTCCATCAACTACAGGCACAACACCATATCAGACGATTCCGCATGTGCCTCTCAGTCAGTTGAGGACGTTTTACTGGTCTTCTGGCGTTATAACCAGCCGCTCTGAGGCGACGCCTTACGGTCATCGTCGAGAGTCTCTGATGGGTAATCCACAGCAGTCTTAAATCTATTGAAGTGGCAAATGCATTTCGTCTGACTATCCTGAAAAGACGTCTATCCTCTCTGTTAGAGGTCTTTCTTGGCCTACCAGACCTATGCCTGTCATTGACATCATTGGTTTGACCATGTTTGACAATCAAACGGGTGATAACACTGTGATGACGACCCATTTGTCTTGCAATGGCCCTGCATGACATGCCAGCATTTTTCATGCCTATCACTTGCCATCTTTCAGCGTTCGTTAACTTTCTCCTCACCATGGCTGATTTTCAACCTCTATTGGAAGGGGAATCTCACACAGGAGCAAAAAGCAATCACGTGTCTGAAACTTGAATTTCACTATTTAAAGGGTAGGGGAACTGCAGCAACACGTAAAGCACGCTTTCCTTGTGGTATCTGGACAAGTTTGGGTTCATGAAACTATGGAAGCCTAATTCAGTCATACATCATCATATTTCGTATTTCTGATTCCCACACGTGAAATCAAGAGACTATGAATATGGTGGCGCTTAACTTTTGTGCATGTGTACAGTTTAAATGGTGTAAGTTTGCATCCACTTCCATACATGCGTCCTTTCATCGTGCTGTATGCATCTCTGTGAGATGTGAGATGTGAGATGAGCATGTTCCGTCATATATATATATATATGGGAAACAAAGGACAGACAGATGACAATCAGATAAGATCAATATTAATTTATGGAAAATCTTGTCGGTTCATCTTCAATACAAACGCTGTAAAATTCTTGATCAGGTTAAGCCATGTTAGTTTGTCACTTCCATACTTTAGTTAGTCTAAACATGGGAGGCTGACGGAGAACATGATTACACAATTGAGATAAAAACGAGAAAACAACAATATCTTATACACAATCCGGACTATCGTCGACAGAGGTGAATTCAATAATTCATTAAAGTAGTGTATCATTTTGCTAAAACCTATGAAATCATAGGTTCAAACAGACCTTGTGAACCGTGTGTTGTGGTGAAACTGCACAGGGAGGAGCGTGTAGTAACAATACTGCTAGTTTGCTTGCCTACTTAACACACATCACAAAAAAACTACGGAGAAGATAAATCAACGAACACATTTCATAAAGCCATTTTAAAATAGCACCAATAAAATGGTATTCAAGAACACCTCGTTACATTACATGCCGTGTCTTCCTGACAAAAAATAGAAACATGTTGTTATTTTAAGCTTTTGACTTTAATAAACGCAAAATTTAAGATCGAGTATGAGAGAAATAAATGTGCACGGTATTATCAACTTGCAACACGATATGCTGATTCTTACTTTAACTCCACAAGCGTCTTTATAAAGACATTAACTACATCAAATTCTCAAGATTTACACAAAACCGAGTTCAATTATAAGTTCGTGTTGCAGAGGTACAACGTATTTCATTTCTAAAACATGGAATATTGTTACCCTAATATAATATCATTTCTTTTAATTTACATAATGAGCGTTTTTACACCTTCATCATTGTCACATCCTGGGATGAAATGGATCTTGTCAGAAAGTGCATGTTGCCGGGGAATGTGAATTATTACTTCAGTATTTGATTTACGCTCCCCGGACGCACTCGGACTCAATTATCTTACACATCTTGGGACAAACATATTGGTATATCATGACCTCTCTAAGATCTGGAATATGTAAATTGTTGCAATATGCAACATGAGGATGCTTACTTATGCAACAAAAAACGTGACTTGCATGTCACACATTGTAAATACTACTCATATTTTACAGCAACTATTTGTTTTATCAAACGTTATATATTTATGGTATTTTATTACAAGGTTTTCCAGATAGAAATCAATATACATAAACTCCAGAATTCAGGACACTGGGACATTTGTAGATGCCAGGTATGTGGTTAGTATCCAACTGTCAACAACGTATCAGTTTTCCATGAGGACTGACGTGATCGGGTTATTCTTCTTTTCTAACATACTACTGGGCGAGGACGGACCTTGCCGGAACATAAATTAGCCAGCATTAATCAAAATTGACATCGTTAATATCCTCAAGGTATATGTGACATAAATATGGCGCTATATTGAGTTATGCGTGTCGGTGTAATGAGATTTGGTGATGCCTAGAAGCCTCACGACCTTAATGTTTTATCATCTAAAAATGGGGTAATAGGTACAGAAATGCATGGCCTTCGTATTGTTGGGTTTCAATCGGAGAGTCACTGAAAACTGTTTTAAGCCACTCGTACATGTAAAATATCATATTCTCTTTGATTCTGAATAAGGTTTTGTCAACATGATATGATCGATGCCCGTTGTTTCACCAAAGTGGTCAACGTCTCGAAACTGCTTCAGGCTTCCCTCCAACATTAAACTGGCACACTACGACAATGATGAAATAGTGTTCAGAGCGACCTTTAACTTAAGCCATCATCTCATACCTCATAGTGGACATACGTTATACAGTCGCCTGCGGTGCCGCAATTCGTTGTGGACATTTGCGTCCCTCCAGAAACATATGATCGTGGATTCGAATACCGGTTCGTCCCAATTATGGTTATTAGCTGTCAGCACCATGCACGTGCTCCTGGTTTTCACCAAAATGGTAAACGTCTGAGGCCTGCATCACTTCGGACTTTTCACCCACGCACACTATTGATATAACTAGAATACTGTTCAATCTCATTCACTCACTCCTGACAAAGTGTCCCGGTTGGATATTTTAAACTGCTCACTATTATTAGCCCAAAATGTTCGAGTAGAAGTGAAATATTTTTGTTAACTTACAAGACATGTTGAAATAAAATCACACGCATCTTCACAAAGAGATTAGCCGTATCAGAATCTGGAAACTAGACAAAACGGAAATCAATTATGAGGTCGTGTTAGAGAACTTTCATGGACAACGTATTTCTTATGAAAGACATGGAATATTGTTAACCTAATAAAAAACATAAAGTTACATCATGAGAGTTTAATGTCTTTCTTAATGTTCTTCAGATTACTGTCGACAGTAACTATGCATGACTCAATATTTTACTTGGAAATTATATCCTTGAACAATTGTTCATCTACAAATGGAAGGAAATAACATAGCTGTTTGATTAACATTCTAGAAGATTCTGGGAAATGCAGCAGCCTCGAAACAAGAAATGGTTAATTGAATTTTAACATGACAAACATCTTTATAAAAATATCAATCATACCAGGAACATGTGATTTACACAGAACTGAACAAATAATACCGTACAAAACATTTAAATTGAAAGAAATGGAATATGTTTCCCAAATATAATATTTAACTGAACTTACATAATGACATAATGAGAGTTAAATGTCGTTTTAATGTTGTTGAACTGACTGGTGGTAGTGGCTGTGTGTGCATGGTTGGGAGAACAACTACTGCTGTGTACAGAGCGCCTCGCGATGTGTTCAGGAGGTAGCATGTAGTAGGGATGACGACTTTGGTACATGTTTAATTTGGGACTATATACGAATAGATGTTCAGTATATTCAATTCCCTGTGTTAAAAAAGCATGTTATTTTTTAACAATGTATGGACAAATGGGAGCAACTGACCATACATATTAGTAATCTGATCAAGCGTGTTTAAATACAATCATTTCTGCTCAGTAAGTATGTATATTGTAGGTTGCTCTAACTCCTGTCAAACTTCGGATACTGGGTCATTCATTGATGTAGAGTTCGATTACTGTTTGATAAATGTTGATTCTGTGCAGAACACTGCTTAACATGGAAGGGCAATTCATTGACCGTTTATAATATACAATAATCATACTATAATCATTAATTTGTTTATGCACATGTATATTATGCCCAAGTCTCTCCATATAGTAATGTATAGTGTACGTGAATAAAATAGCAACAACACTGTCACACATACAGTGCAACCCCATTAATCCGACTACATATATTAATGGTAGCGCTCACCAACAGATCGTCCTGATTATTCAATGTTCGGATAAACGGAATATTGGATTTATATAGGTTTGTGCTCCCTACCTGTATCCTTTGCAAGATCTGACATAATTGTCTTGGGCGGAGAACAGCCAGTTAATGACCTCTTCAATATATGCAACATGTTAATTGTTACAGAAATGCATGTGCAAACTTATGTGTCAAAAGAAACCGTAATATTGTATTCTCTGCACTCTATATATAGTTTCACTCTTTGAAGTAAAACTGATATTTATGTTTTTCAAATGGAAAAGTTTATGGATTTATAATTCCAAGTTTTCGAGGTAGAAAACAACATATAGCAATTCAGCAGCAAGCATGTTCGCTTGGTGATATGTATAAGCCATTAGCTGTGTGGATAATACCGCAATATTCACACTTATCTAGGGTTACTTTCTTTGATCATTTCTTTCCAACCTTTTGCTGAACAATGTTGAACTTAGCTGTGAAATAACATTGTCATATGAGTACCCTTGGGCTATGTGACCTAAATTGTGTTGCCTTATTCCGTTATGTATGTGGGTATAGTGAGATTGTGCGAGGACTTAACTCCATAAATACAGTGAAATTTGTTAAAAACATTAACTGCTTTGTTCCCAATAGGAAACTGTATAGGAGACTGTCACCACGGGAGAGGACTCTACTCTATACCACACAGGACTTTGTATTTGTAAATTACATACCATTTTCAAGCACAAGTCATAATTTTGCTGAATGCTACTTGGAGAATGAAGGGCATGAAGTAAGCATGACCAAAGGACTACTAACGTGCGCATGCGCCTTGACCTATGATATTACGCATGCGCACGGACAGCATCTAAAACGCGAGAACGCGAGAAAATGAAATGTCGCATTCTCGCGTTCTCGCGATTTCGTGTTATTGTGGCCTAATTTGACATTCGAGATTGCGAGATTTTGCATCATGTGCAAATGTCGAATTCTCGCGTTGTCGACTTTTGACAAAAATTGCTATGTACCAAAAAACACGAGAACGCGAGATTTTGGCCATAACTCGCGTTCTCGCGATCTTGCATTATCGTGTTTGGGGCATATATAGCTCGTTTCCAAAGGTCGAGATCGCGGGAATGAAAGATTGCGACAATGTCCCTTATAGTATTCCATACAATAGGCTTAGGATTTCGGATGTGGGGATATTTCTGTAAACAACATGACTGCATATTATTTGTTGGTATGTATAAATAAGCACATTTATAGTATCTAGTATTATATTCATTCGCGGTTTCTTACAATACTTCCGCAACTAAAGGAAGTATGACATTTTGTTTACAGCTTAGGAAAAATCATACGCACGAGTATTTGTCGGCACAATACACGGTTCACTGCTGTCGACATGGCATTTCCTACCTCTACAAGCAGATAGGTTACAGGTGGCATCTATAGCCAACGTGACTTTGCACGACATTCAAAACTTTCATGTTCATGTGTTTGATGTCAACTTCTAGCCATGTTACTACACACATACATCGTGGAGTGACTACATGAATATGGTTAACGTTGTGATAATATTCCAGCTATATGACGGCGAGGGACACCAGCTAGGGGCTGCACACATTGTACCAGTGTGGATAATAGAAACGAGCAAATTTAGGATATTTATGTACAGAGCCCCACGCATAGAATGAACACAATATGTCCTTCATGATTGTATTAGAAAATCTCATTGATTTGAATAGCTTGTTTTACCTATTCCAGTTTACTATTAAAACACTAAATGTTTAAACCAGAAAGCTTGTTGAGAGTATTTCTCGTGGTTTATTCCGATATATATATACCAGTCACGCCAGTTGTAAAGGTTAAGATTGGTATTTCCCATCAGGTTATTGAGTTGTAATTATAGGATGGTTTACAACAGGAGCAGACACAATGACCAACCATCTATGGCACAGATTCATTCATTTGGTCGTAACACACACGCAATGAGAGGGCGAAACGTCTCTGAGCGACTGTCCCATCATAGTTTAGGAGAATGATTCTGATCGTCAGATCACGTTCCCTCGACTGACTGACCACAGACTGTTGATTGCCGGAATGGTAATCTACTTTAATGCAAAGCTTTGTCTAATGTCTGGTTTCAGGGGCTAGCCAACAAGAGGCTATTAACGTGCGGACGAAGAGTTATCAAAATAATGCTCCTTGCTCTCGCGTCTGGTGAACGCAAGTTCATCCAACTGGAGATGCTAGATCACATTTCATATCATTATCATTAATAACAAGATAATACACGACACCAGAAACATGACATAGTTATACAGTAGAGTGATTGTGAGTGAGTGAGTTTAACGCCGTGTCAGTTTAATGTGGGAGAAAATCCCGAAGTGATGCAGGTCTTAGACGTTTACCACCTCTCTGAAACCCACGAGCACATGTATGGTGCTGACAAACCTAGAAACATAATTTGGGCGAACCGGGATTCGAACCCACAATCATAGGTTTCTGGCGTGTCAAAGGGACGTAACTCTGCGCAGCGAATCGCGGCGCCTTAGACGACTGGGCCACCTGTGGTTATACAACAGAAGTACTTTTATGAACATAGTACGTAGCTGTAACGAACAATCAATAATAAGTGCATATATAATGGTTGTCATTGATTACTTGATACTAAGCTTATCATAATTATTATCACAATTCATGTGCACACGTTGATTTGTATCCATGGCAAGTCAATTTAAAACTTGTCGCTTTCCCAATGTGATGAATCAGTTTTTACTCTCCAGCAACAACGGAATAAAACCACAGTCTCCGTGGATCTCAATGTGGCGATACATCTTCTACTAGTAGTTTATCAGATTGCCTTGCAATGGAAAACACTAGGCTTTATTTAAAGGATAATTTCCCAGTGGAAAATTCGTCTGTACGTTTGTCAAAATGTATTATAGCTTATCAGCTTCAATGGTCTGACACCTTCCATAGACAATGGTGCCTCCCACCAGAAGACATGCCAATCTTCCCACAGATAACCACGCCGGGGACGCTGTAAGGTCAAGTAGGGTTTATGTGCACGTTGTCTTTGGTACAGACAATACAGGAATGACATTTTCAAAATTGAAAATCAGAGCAGGCTTATAGCGAGAGATAAATATATTACATTTCAAGCCAGTTCGTCGAACTGCATGTTCACTCACGACGCCAGTAGTGAGGTGGGTGTGTTATAATTTGTATTGATGCAAGTTTGACATATTCGGAACAGATAACACACCTGGAATAAAGAACCAGTCTTGAAAAAGGCCGTTTTTACATAAGGTTGTGGGGTGAGGTCAACATTAAATGTTCCGTTCGATTAACCCACCTGATATAAAGGGGGGCTAATACAGATAATACAAATACGGGATGCAATTGGAATGAAGTTGCAATAAGCATGACGAAAGTGTCCTGTCGAATTCTGGCTATGGTGTTACCATTTTGACAGCCATGTGCAGATGGTCGTGGTGAACGTTCATATACTATTATAACGAATGTGGAGGAGACGATCGAGTAGCTAATAGCATTGACCATAATCCCTGTTGTGGGAAATTATAAGACTATGAAATTAAAACTAACCCTAATCATTAGTCCGGTTCTTGGACCAGACCTGTTATTGTACCTACCTTTCACAGTTTCGTTATCTGGTGGTGTTTGCGTACATGGAGTGGGCGTATATTGATGGAAGTCGTTGACGTGTACAACTTTGGTAACACAATCGAGCAGGGGTATGATCCTGACGCCATAGTCCACGGTGTTTATAGTGTACAACACCTCTGAGCCAAAACACCGGGCGTAGATCTCAATAATACTATTAGCCACTGTTTCATCTATTCCAAACTAAGCGGTAATTAATGCTAAACGCTATGTAAGTATCCACGCTAATTATCCTCCAGATGTTAGTGATGCTTCTCTTCTGGCTATTCTGGCTTGTATGAGCCAAGGAAAGGAAATACAAGGATACCTATCATTGTCAGATAAACATACAATTTTGTTATGTGAGAATTGGAAGAAAATGTTAGAAAATGACAAAATCACAAAATCACAAAAGATGGTTTATCCACAATGTCAGCTACTGTGCAAGCCCCAACAAATGAAATGGTATCATAGTGTCAGTCGTGTGACATGCAATTCCGTGGTATGAGAACGGGAAGTAAAGGTCAGACAAATCAGACAATCACATGAGATCAATATTTGTATTAAGGAATGTCTTCCCCGCTCATCTTGAATGCAAACACTCCTGCTGAGAGGTTCTTGAAAGGTTAAGCCGTATTGCTTTGATGACAGACTGATGATGTTTGCACACCTCCATGTTGTGTATGTTCTAAACATGTGAGAGTAGCGAAGAACATTGGGGTTACATAACTGAGAAAAAACAAAAGAAAACTAAGTAATACACAGCACGGACTATTGTCAACAGAGGGAATGCTTATTCCAAGATAATGAGAATCAATTACATTAGACTATTTTATTAATGTCTTTTTATGCTAATAATAACTGATCCAAAATATGATCAAACTCATGATATGCAGAACGATAGATTTCTGAGAGTGGTATAGGTGTTGCATGTTAGTGTAGTATTTACCCCCACTGCCCACAAGTCACAGAAAAACATGCTACGTCTAAAATAAATGCCAACGTTATTTAATCAAATTGTAAAATTGCAGTAATTGACCTGTAGTAAAGACCATCATCCTCGTGGTGTGTCTTCCGGGAAAAGAGAAACAGGTTGATATTTTAAACTGATCACTATGACACGCGACGAAAACCTTTCCTTTGACTATCAGAAATCTCTGGTAGAAGCATGGTACGATTCCGACTTTTTAAACATGAATTTGAGAAACACTATCAAATAGTGATGATGCCAGGTGTTCGGGATAATGTGAACGTACCCTGAACGGCACCTGTCACAAACAGATGCAAAGGCAAGGCAATTGTTTACCTGAAACAAAACCAGAAAACTAGGGCTTTGTATGCGACACAATGTTTGTCACTGATGCGTCAAAGTTGAAAATTTCCTCCACGTGCCAACTATTAAACGTCTGGAAAGCTACACTAAGGCCTTGAATCCTGCGACCCTGATGAAACAACTTCGGAGCTAGAGTCTTTGAAATTTTCGTAGGAAGAGCATACTCGGTTGTGTCACACAAGTTGTGAAATGTGAAACCAAAGTTTGGAGCTGCGGGGATATTGCTCGACTCAGTATTATATTTTGTTCTAGCGTTACATTGTAACAGTTTAATGTACATGCTCGTAGTTAGTGATGTACGTATTAACTGTTCGCGGTACATGGTCTGCGTGGTCTGTTACACGTTTTTGAAATATATTTATGAATTATCAACACTTTCAATTCCAAATGCCAACAATGCGTGTTCTTGTCTTATTTAGTATACATTGTAAATAGAGGTAATTGGTGAGACATATTATAAATCTGAGAAAGCTTGTTTTGAAGTATATATTTGGTATACATGTTGATTCGACCCTGATCAGTCGGTGCGATAAGCGAATGATGTAATATATGGCTATATGGCTATCCTTTTACAACATATATCTCCAGTGTGCTACGGGCTTGACATATATCAAGTATACGGCATTCAATGTATAGTCACCATCAACCGGGTCACAAGCGCAAGGTAATATACTTGAACTGTATGAGACGTAATCATCGCCGTTCTTCTGGTCAGTAGATACATTATATATACAATGTAGATTGCTCTAATTCCTGTATTAATTCCAGAGTTTTAGGACAGACAAAACCTTTTTATCACCTGCATGGATGGGACTTAATGGGTCTTGTCTCACATGTGTCACAGTCCTCAACTTGTATTCTGGGCGTGATCTGACTTAATAGTCTTGCACGTCTCGGAACACACATTCCTGGTTCATGAACTCGTCTACCGTATGTAGTATATAATAAGTAATATGTTCCTACATACCGTTACATACTAGGTATTGCGCTTATGTGTTTGGGGATTGTAAATATCCTGTGTTAGGAATAATAAGGCGAGTTAAATACATAGTGTCTATTCCTATTTCAGGATATTTACCAACCACAAACACACAAGCGTGATAACCTGTTTATCATATAATGTCATTTTTCAATTCTGTGTTCGAAAATCTCTGCCTATCTCTCACAAACATTACCTAAACATTGCAAGCTTTCCTGGAATGTGCGCATTAATATAGAAAACGTCAGAAGGTAAGTGATGTGTCAATCGGACAGTGACATGAGCTAATATAGTTCCAAGTGAAACCTGTTTCTTATACAGTGGCGTAACATAAATGCAAAACAACAATTGCCGACACAAATTGTTTCTACTTGCCTTTCGCGGCAATCCATCGGTCTGTCCACTAGAGTAACTGCCCTTTATTAAAGGGAAGCTACCCTAACCCTAGTCTATGAGACGTCACGGTAACAGCCAGACGTTGTTGACAGTCGGCCTGTCCTGTTATAACGTTACGAAGTACAGTCAGTTGTACACACATCGACAAAACGAAACAAGGTAACAATTTGGACATAAATCCAACTGTTTTAATTTGTGGAAAAGGTTTCAAGCAGCAGAGGCCTACAAACACCATTAAGGAAACTGATCACGCTTAGCTTGTGTTCTCGCAAAATTGTTTCGGAATATATACCTCATTATCCTTTGATAATGTTAACAATTATCCCAGTAGTTTCTCAAGATTCCCGATTGTTAATTCTGACTTTATCACCGAATGACAAGGGCGACGCCATGTTTGTGTATAAACACTGAAAGTAGTCCCTACTTGACCTTTGATATGTGCATCTCTATCCACATATGACCCCAAAGGATATAGTTTTTATCCGTTGGCTTTATCCTGCCGAGAAACCTACCCATTATATCATACGTGTGTTTTATATGGCAGTGTATGTTATTGTTAAGCCATGGTTTAACTGTGCTGCATTGTTTCTGTTGAGATTCGGTTGAGGCTCATTGCATTGTTTTTGGACAGTGATTAGTTGTCTGGAATGTGGTACTATTTCATGTAACGTACTATTTTTAGATGCTAGTGTGATGTGTAGACGTCCGGAATACCGTGGACTGTGGTGGAGCGTTACAGACTATTTCTGGAAGGTATTTGGGCTGGGAAAGTGCCGAAGGCGTGAGGAGATCATCTCTCACACATTTTACCACACATTTGTATGTGAGGAGTCAAGACAGCTTTCGTGTTTAGATATTTCATACTTCACTGCCGTCATATTATATATATACATATATTATGAATATAGTACAACCACTTTATTGTGTACTGTCATTGTAATTGTTGTTCAGTAATGTGTATTGATTTGTAAACCTAGTAAAATTAGATTGTTGATTACCATTAGTTGGTTATTGGTTGGTTTCCCACTAAATTCTTTTACTCGCTAACATATTGTTTCAGTTTTGGAATCGACACATAACATTAGTGGCATGTGGATTCTTACGCTCGCTATTTAATGTCAACTTTTATACCGTGACATTTCGACATTTTCAAGGTGGAAAAACATGTTTATATAGCCAGAGAGTAATATACGTCCAGACATTTGAGCTGCCAATCAATAAGTCTTACTGAGAACGTTTCCATGCACGTCAAATCTACCCAATTGGCCAGCGCTTGTAGCGCATTGATTACCGTCTAGGTATCTGATTCCCATAGGGTGCGAGATAAATGTTAAAATTCATCGACCCTTTTCGAAGGTAAGATACAGTTGTAGGAAATGTTTGGACAATTATATTGATCAAGTGGACGTCAATGGAGTTGGTTGGTTGGTTTGTTGTTTAACGCCGCACTCCGCAATATTGCAGCTATATGACGGCGGTCTGTAAATAATTGAGTCCGGACCAGAAAATCAAGTGTTTGATATCATGAGCATCGATCTACGCAATTGAGATACGATGACATGCATCAACCTAGTCAGCGAACCTGACCACCCGATCCCGTTAGTCGCCTTTTACGACAAGCATAGTCACCTTTTACGGCAAGCATGGGTTGCTGAAGACCTATTCTAGCCCGGATCTTCACGGGTCACGTCAATGAAGATATGAGTAATACAGAAACTCAATTATGTGTATTCAGTTTGCAATAGCATCCAGATCTGAAAGTAAATGGTCACATACAAACCAGCATCCTGCATGAGGTGGAATGCACTTATGTCTTATGCATCAGGAAAACAACTATTTATTTCTAAAAAGCCTGGTTTAAAGAGTAGATTGGCTTGTCTAGTGTTTCATTAAAAACTCACTTCACGATCATACAAATGTAGCGTTATCTAGCATTCAGTGAGTGTATTTTAACCACAATCACTCAGTTGCAGTCACGGCACTACTTGCAACGTCTGGGTAAAAGTCGGAACATGACCATCACTCAGTCAGAAGGAAGGGTGAACGTCAACCTATCCGAAACACGGAAATCAACACAAACCTCTGAAACAGGTGAAGACATCTTACATATCAGGTAACTAAAATAATAGCACAAAATGAAGCGGCCCTACTTCAAGGGAAACTGATGAAATATACATTCGTAACTATGTCATGTTTGACCTGCCTAACAAAAAGTGTACCGCTCAGAGCAAATTATTATTATTATTAGTAGTAGTAGTAGTAGTTGTAGTAGTAGTAGTAGTGGTAGTAGTTGTAGTAGTAGTTGTAATAGTAGTGGTAGTAGTAGTAGTAGTAGTAGTAGTAGTAGTAGTTGTAGTAGTAGTGGTAGTAGTAGTAATAGTAGTAGTAGTAGTTTTGCGGCGTTAAACCCAATTCAATCTCTTACTTAAAGCGCGGGTTGCATCGTGTCGCGAAACACAATAAATCATTCATTCTTAAACACTTCACCATCATCCTTGTCAAAGACCACAATAAAACTTCTTGAGATCAATTATAAACTGTAAACAAGGGAACTTTTAGATATGATCCAAGAATATTCCACTGCAAGAGGACAGGGACTTTCATTTCCATTAAACAAGTCAACATCTGTGGACGGTGTTGCTTAGTTTCATATCTGCTGCATCAAATAGTTTCAGAAATGCCAACACAATGGAGTATTCAACCGTGTTTCCACATACCCTCACCACGAAGCCTTCCCTTGGATGACTCTGCTGTGATTACGTCGATTCACTTTCAATTTCCTGCAGCTTTGAGGTGGACCACGCATACGTATTTTCATTTCCTCAAGTGATCCTTTATTAAGCAATTATAATGGTTAGAATGCTGATCTGTTGTATGGGTGAAAGGGTCGCATTGGGGGATGAACAACTTCAATATGCACAGATAATGGCTGGTTATGGACACATTATATGATGGTGCCTCTGATTTGATTTCTCTGACTTCACAGGACATGATGTATCACAGGGATATTAGGTCATGGATATGATCATTAACAGACACCACCTGGATATTTTAACAAACACAGGTTTCACTCGTTTGTTCTGAGATATGCATGAAAGACATTTTGCATCGTTCCAGTTTCATGTTTTTCTACTTAGGAGACATTCTACTTCACGGGTGTCTCACTAAGATATACGAAAAACTAAACAATCTTTAATATTATACTTCAAGTGTGGGCCCGTGGAGATCCGGGGTAGAATAGGTGTTCAGCAACCCATGCTTGCCGTAAAAGGTGACTATGCTTGTCGTAAAAGGCGACTAACGGGATCGGGTGGTCAGGCTCGCTGACTTGTTTGATGCATGACTATTATCATCGATCCCTATTGCGTAGATCGATACTCATGATATTAATCACTGGATTGTCTGGTCCATACTCGATTATTTACAGACCGCCGTCATATAGCTGGAATATTACGGAGTGCGGCGTTAAACAACAAACTAACAAACAAAAACTTCAAGTGTGAGTAACTGCAACTGTTTGTGCACCTAAAGTTTAATAATTCCGAGCAACATAATGTAAGCATACAACAAGGTTATAGAAATGTGGTTCACATAATGAACCAATATGGGGGATCGAATCAGGGCCTTCGGCGAGTCTAGTGCAAGTATCAACCACTAGGCTAGCCAACAGTTCTTAATTCAACAACGGCATTTAATTACAATGGCATCATTGCACATAAGATCATCTTTTTATTGTAGACACCAGATAATTAGATTAGTCTCAAATCAATATGCTGCTAAGCAGCATCATACATGTGGAGAGAACAATACACGTCCGCCATATCGTTTGACCTTCAATTTATCATTCATTTTGGATAATGATGTTATATAGTCAAACGACAGACAGACAGACAGACAGACAGACAGACATATCTATTTCGTATGTGTGGCCATGAGGCCAATAGTAGAATGACATTTTGTCGTAAAACAATTCGTCGTGGAGCAGCACTTGTATACTGATTAGATTGTAGCTTAATATGGTGTACACAGTTTTATTTATATTCAATGTATTATCCTTCTCTCAAATATCTTATAAACACAAACTGCAAGTCTGAGAAGAATATGGCTATTTTTGCTGTTCATTAACTGTACAAATTTTCTTTGTGATGGATACGTATAATAATAGTTAGACAGGTATTTGATTCTTATATCTTCATATACTGGACATATTAATAAAACATGGTATTCAACTTCTTGGTAATATTTGCAGTAAGGACACATCTATCATGTTAAAACATCATTATCTTTGAAATGTCTGTATAATTGTATGTTGAGGGTATGTATACCACACCTGAACTTCGTTAAACATCTGCGTAAAGATAAAGATCGAATTGTGGTTAAATACATTTCTGGTATTATTTTCATCTTAAACACTGAATAGGTATGTAGGGATTTTTAACATCTTAGATCAGCTGACCAGCCTTGACAATACATATCTTTACATCGTGGTTTAAACATTGTTAAGAACATTATTTTATGTCCAACATCCAGGTATATCCACGCGTATGCAAATCCATGCAAACATAAGAGTTTCTCTAACAGCTGAAGCCCAGTTAATATCCCCAAAGTCATCAAGGTATTAAGCATGTAATAGCATCGTCTAGAGTAGCGTGTATCTGGTTGTCTGAGCAAACGTATCAAGTATGAGATAACCCTACATTGATAGTGTATAATTATATATCGGGGGCCTTCCGCATTCTGCTAAAATTGCCTTATTTGGTGACCGGTAGCCGACCCTAAGAACAAAATTACAAAATTTTGGATGAATTTTCTCAATACTGTTGCGGTATAAGGTTCCCCAAAGTTCCGATCGCGAGCCCTACGTCAGTATTTGCTGTATTTTACCATCAATTATGCTAAGCAGCGTTTCAACAGGTATTTTTCAAAATTTACTTATAAACTTCTCCGCTGAATACATTGCTTTATCTGCTTGCCTTGAAAGTACTTTGCTTTTGTAAATACATTTCGACATGAAATTGTTAAGTCATATTTCCAAACGTACACATACCGTTCCACACGAGTAGATTAAAATCCATATCAAGCACCCGTAAACGTTCATCGCCCAAAATAATCATCTATTTATAGCCGTTTTGTTGACAACGATGTGGACACAAGGTGGACATCATTGGTAACGCTATGTTAAGTGACGCCACGTCAGACACAGGTACATTAATAGTTAGGTACCCTTTTGCTGTAATCCCTTTTCTATCTTCACCATCAGTATGAGCAAAAATACAGACCAACCCTTTAAGCTTGGATGACTTCATGAATTCGGGGCACCGTGTACCGACACGCAACTTGAGGGCGAAAACATCTCGGGGAACTTTCCTATTATATTACGTTCAGGGGAATGATTCCGATCGTCACATTACGTCACATCGACTGACTGAACATCGACGGGCGACTGTCGGAATGGTAATCTGCTTTAATGCTAAGCTGTGTCTGAATAGAGGCTCCACAGGAAATAATGTCCTCTTAAAGAGTGTTTGAACTGTTATCATTTAATATCAGCTAATATTATGCCGTCTGGTAAACAATAATAACTACAACTGGATGTTGCTGGATGATAAAATATCCTTGCACTTGGAAAGATATCAAGCATCGTCCCGTTCTTATTTTATATATCCCGACCTTCCATGCATCTTATGAACATATCCTTGAACTATCTAAATATGACACTGACATTGCGGTCAAGATTACATAAGCGACATGCAGACACGTTTGTTTGTGTGTGTGTGTGTGTGTGTGTGTTTATACTACTGCAGGCAAATGTCGTTTCTATAGTGCTCACCCGATGAGATACTAAGCCGCAGTTTTAAAAGGGATACCCTTCTCCAACACAGCATTTTAACACCGAGGCGCCCAGTCCTCGTTTAATCCCCGTAATGCAATGGGCCAGGCAGTACCATGTTATAACGCCTCTTGGTATGACGCGACCGGGGATCGAGCCACAGACATTTCATTCTCCGGACAAATGCTCCCTCCACCAGACAACCCAGGTGGTCACAAGAGCACTGAATGTTTCGCCGGGGCCACACACACATACTGAGTCACATCAAATGAAGAGAGGCAACATTGGAATATATAACGTCAACTTTCCTGAATCTCTGCACTTGAACGCAGCAGGAGAACTCAAAGTAACATATCATTTTGAGTTTCAACAAAATCAATAAACGTACTATCGTGCCACTGGACTGTCTTGCCCGTAGAGCAGAACATGCTTATCCTTTCCGCGAACACAAGAAGGTATGTCCTCACCTATTTTATGTTTATTCTTAACATGGGAGTTTCGCAGATTAAATGGAAATAGTCCAATCCTGTTGAAGAAAAGAGAAAAACAACAACGAAACAAGCATGATGTAACCTTGGCTACCAAAGGACAGACATATAGGTTTACATTGAAAGCTCGCCCCGTGAAGATCCGGGGTAGAATAGGTCTTCAGCAACCCATGCTTGCCGTAAAATGCGACTATGCTTGTCGTAAGAAGCGACTAACGGGATCGGGTGGTCAAGCTCGCTGACTTGGTTGATGCATGCCATCGACCCCAATTGCGTGGATCGATGATCATGATATCAATCACTGGATTGTGTGGTCCAAACTCGATTATTTACAGACCGCCGTCATATAGCTGGAATATTGCTGAGTGCGGCTATAAACAACAAACCAACCAACATAGAATGTTAAAGTAAGGCAGATGCTTGATATATCATTCAGTGTGTTGTCAAATAATTTTAGTATGTGTGTGAGTGAGTTGTGTTTAACTCCGTAACGAACAATATTCATGTTATATTAAAAAACAACAACATTAAACGCATTGACCTATTCTATGAAACATATAAAGCATGTAATGGAATAGGTTTTATTTTCGTTAAAGCTGTGTTAAAATCAAGCTCTAAATGGAGAGTATATTAAACATCTTGGGGTTGAAACGATTTCGTTACATTTTGAGAATACCTTTGATACAAAGTGATTGCTTTTCAACAATACCTAAACGAGTGTTTCCTTTCGACGATACGTGTTAACGATACGACTGATGAAAGTACAGTACTCCAATATAAAAAACAAACAACATCCAATTCTGATTTGGTTTGGCTTGGTTTGTTGTTTTAGGCCGCACTCAGCAATATTCCAGCTATATGATTGCGGTCTGTAAATAATCGTGTCTGGACCAGACAATCCAGTGATTTACATCATGAACATCGATCCACACAATTGGGATCGATGACATGCATCAACCAAGTCAGCGAGCCTGACCACCTGATACCGTTAGTCGCCTTTTACGTGAGTGAGTGAGTTGGGTTTAACGCCGCTTTTATCAGTATTCCGGTTATATCGCGGCGTCCTTTTACGACAAGCATGGGTTGCTGAAGACCTATTCTACCCCGGATCTTCACGGGTCACATCCAATTCTGAAAAAAGGCCAGTCAGTATTTATCAATGTATGCACTGCTATTGCATACTGCAAGTAGATAATGTATTTGCCCATTGTCTTAAAGTTTCCTTTCATATATTTCATCACTTACTGCACGTACAGGAAGAGTGAGAGAGTGAGAGCGTGAGTTTGGTCATGAACAGTGTGTCACCGATTTAGCAGCCTCGTGTGGGAGGAAAGCCAGGATTGATGCAGGTCATAGACGTCTAGGCATGTGACAAACCAATAATTATAACAAACTCGAATCTTGTATTCGAACCAACGATCATAGGCTCCTGTAAAGTCTAAGGGAGAATTCTGCACAGAGAATTTTGGTGAGTTGATCGACAAGACCAGTCAAGCCCCGACAACACGACACATTCCCTTTGACTCCCTATATGTCACTTCAACACAGATTCATCACAGTAATAGATTAAGTACGTGGCAAAGTTCGGAGGATCCGTCTACTGTTCACTATCACGGTCTCCTTGTGGAAAGACCATTCAGACAGCATGATCAGTCCTCGTCTGCACCCATCCTTCATCTCATTTCAGCATCATGTGAACTTTCGTCCCTTTGGGAGCAACACAAGCATATCTGCAAGAATTACTTAATTACTAGAATATCAATAAACGGTTTATATGCGGAAGCGGTGAAGGTCATATCGCGGCATGTCAACATGATGTGAGAGGAAAGTGCATGGTAATGACTCGACTTAGAAACATTATCAGGGCCGATGTAGAATTCGAACTCACGAATTGTCGCATACCTACGGTACGCAAAACAGCACAGACTCAATATTCACACTTGCAGAATGTATACAGGTTAGTGAAGTCAGACAAAATCAGAAACTTAGGTGAAAAGGCAAATAACCTATGTTGACATTTACAGATTGCTTGAGTCGCCGCTTTCTGGCCTGGTTGATATAAGTCTACCCAAGCCCAGCAACTGGGAAAACGCTGGCTGGCAATAAACGACAGTGGTGTTAACCTCACTCGGGAGCTCCTAGCTTCGCATTATAGCATTGCGCCAGACTGCTTTCTTCCCTATAACAAGGACGTGGCAGGATGACCTTATCTATATCATATTTACAGCAACTTTTTGTGACTGTAAATGTCACATTTACAAAAATAGTTTTTTTCTTGTAAAGACGACATGTACAAACATTTCCAAGTAGGTAACTAATTACATTTATTCCAGTGATAACGTAATTAACAGTGCATGACATCGACCATGAACTTATCAACATGTCCTTGGACAGTGCAAGTATCACATTGACCCTGGACAACTACACACAAATGCCATTACACATAATGAAGAAATCAACATGTCCATTTACCGGACCATGTGCAAATTGACAAGTATGCATATGCGGACTGGTCATGCTGAGAGGTTATCTAGTGCAGACTGACAATATTTGGGTAGCGTTAATAGGTAATATGCATTAGCAGTACATTATCTCGAGGTAACTGCGTGCCGTAATATGGTTTAGAACAACGTATTGGAGGATGTCTTTTTCGCTTTTGTAATGATTTATGTCGTCACCATTTTCGGACGATGAATTCAAGAATATTCAAAGTATAATAATGACGGTGGTCTGTAATTAATCTTGTTTGAACTGGGGTCAGTGTCACTTTTATCCGGGAAGTAAATGAGTTTAGTATTTCAGTTGCAAATGGGTGTGTCTATTTTAGGTGGGAAGTCCACGATGTCACTAGCGCCGATTTTAGAATTTACTGAAACTCATGATGCTGACGGATAAAGGATCACAAGGAGAAGAAAATAGGCGAGACCACCATAAGCGGATCCCGACACAAGCAAACGGCGGCTGTGGGTGGCGACTTACACATGCAAACGGCGGCTGTGGCTGGCGTCTTACACAAGCAAACGGCGGCTGTGGCTGGCGACTTACACAAGCAAACGGCGGCTGTGGGTGGCGTCTTACACAAGCAAACGGCGGCTGTGGGTGGCGACTTACACAAGCAAACGGCGGCTGTGGGTGGCGTCTTACACAAGCAAACGGCGGCTGTGGGTGGCGACTTACACATGCAAACGGCGGCTGTGGCTGGCGTCTTACACAAGCAAACGGTGGCTGTGGGTGGCGACTTACACAAGCAAACGGCGGCTGTGGGTGGCGTCTTACACAAGCAAACGGCGGCTGTGGGTGGCGTCTTACACAAGCAAACGGCGGCTGTGGGTGGCGTCTTACACAAGCAAACGGTGGCTGTGGGTGGCGTCTTACACAAGCAAACGGCGGCTGTGGGTGGCGTCTTACACAAGCAAACGGCGGCTGTGGGTGGCGACTTACACAAGCAAACGGCGGCTGTGGGTGGCGACTTACACATGCAAACGGCGGCTGTGGGTGGCGACTTACACAAGCAAACGGCGGCTGTGGGTGGCGTCTTACACATGCAAACGGCGGCTGTGGGTGGCGACTTACACATGCAAACGGCGGCTGTGGGTGGCGACTTACACATGCAAACGGCGGCTGTGGGTGGCGACTTACACAAGCAAACGGTGGCTGTGGGTGGCGTCTTACACAAGCAAACGGTTGCTGTGGCTGGCGTCTTATATTAACGACACTGGGACAGAGAGGTCTTACTCACAGAAACAGGTGTGACGAAAATTATATTTTAGGGTAAGACTACATTTAAATTAGTTTGGTCTTACGTGTGACAATATCATTTATGGTGATTGATGAATATTTCCAGAGGGAAGTACCAAAACGGAAGCCAGCTTTCGCTATCGAATTCAAGGAGGTTCTTTAGTAATTTGTCTCCTCCATGCTGCCTGAATGTACCGGCATATGCCGATCCACTGCTCGCTTGAAGTGACCAGAAAACTCTCTGACGAGGGGGATATAAGTCAATTGTCATGTAATCGAATGCAACTTACATGAAGTGGGCTTCCTATAACACATAACACTATACGATAAAACCAATACATGTTTGACATTTCCAAGACAGGCGGTTCCCAGTTTATGTCTGCTTTCAACTATGGCTGAAGCAGGCTGAGCTGTTAAGGATAGAACAATTGGCAGCGCATTCTTATTCGTGGGTACATCTGCAACTAAAGACCATAATGACAGCTCGAAGCTACTTTACGGAACTGATTACCATCGTCACAAATGCAGTAAGACATAACCAACAGAACCGCACGCCAAAGAACAAAATGTTTATATGTTTTTGGTTATTTAAACAAAGATGGGTGAATATTATAGGAATTAGAGAAGTATACTTCACTGACGCTCTAGTTCGGGCGACAAACGATGAACTACATGAATCAGAGAAGTCGAGAGAGCATATTGTCATGTTGTACCCCGTCGTCATTCACGTCGATCGTGCCATCGCTTCGACACAGACGACGATATAATATCTAATGCATTGTCATTATCATATAATAAATCAATCAGAATTCACCACTGTTAGGGAATGACTTCAAAACCAACTATACATTTGATCACAGGTGACCGACCTGTTATGAAATACGAATAAAATCAATATCCATTAACGACATGAAGCGACTTTTATTGCAATATTTTATGGAGATAATAACTGAGTTGTGATTAAGATTGTGCAATGCCGGGCCCTTTGGAATACAATAACGGTTCAAGGGAATTGAACTATTTTTCAGTTCTTTAATAACCAGGAACAGAAACCCACAGCCAACAATGTTTCCTCATGACTGAAAATGGATAAAGGCCTTTTGCATGTCGTTTACAAGGGTCGTTTTCATTACGATTTCTCACAATTTAATTTTTGAATTGCCAATGCAATGTTGAATGGACAGTGTATTTTTAACAGATTTCACTTCTATTGGTTAGAAGGCAAAAAACCTTCCTTCATGATAACATTCCAAATGTTCAGGGTCACGCCCGAGATTTCACTGCTTTGGTCCATAAACTCTGACGTCAAGCAATCTAAAAGGTAACCAGTAATTTTGTGTCAGCACAACATTTGTCCATGTTTTTTGAGTTGCGCCTGGATCAGTTATTCTATTGATCACGTCAAACGTGATATCTTAAAACTTTCCTTACTGTTTTAGCAACAATAAATCCACAGACGCACGCAGTTTAAGGCAACACCCCGAAGGGAGGTAACATGTCCTGTAGGTGATAACAACAAGTAGAGAAGAACAAGATAATTCACCTCTTGTGTTGTCAGCCTGTCATGCCTGGTTATAGAGAGAGCTTCTGCGAGTCATTTGGGCAGCAGGGATTGCTTTTGGCCAGAAACTCTTCCGAAAAGTAGCGTTGTCTAGACACGAGACCCTTTGGACATGTTAATACCAGGACAGTGTCTTCATTCATACATATATATGGAGTATGAGGTATGCTGGGAAAGAAGAACGACATTATACTCGGGTCATGATCAAGTGGTTGCACAAATATCATGTTAAAACTTATTTTTAATGCGTGTGTTTGTAAAGTCTGCTGTTAGATAATACAAGTTACCAATCCTTTTTAAACGGTACTCTACAAGTGAATGAATGAGTTTTGTTCACGGAGCTTTGAACTATTTTTTTAGTTTTTCAGGGCGTGTCAGCTTGATGCGGGAGGGAAGTGATGCAAGTATATTTTTTTTTCACTTTGATAAAAAACGAGCATGGGTATTGTGCTAATCCTGTCCTACGTTAAGACTCAACTGAATAAGAGACGTCAACTATACCACTCAAAGTTTGCTAAGGAACTCCACTTTAAAAGGCAATACACCAAATAGTGTGCATCTGTTGAAATAGCCAAAGACAAAAGTCCGTTGACACACAACATGTGACCGATAATCAGTCAGATCCCCCGTCCAAATGAGAGAATCAGGCCAAAACTGAAGCGTCAAAACAATCACGAAAACAAATTCATTGTTAAAAAAAAAAAACACACAGCCAGTAACGCGTATGTGCTCCACACGATGCTATCACAGCCTGTCAGCATCGTCCGATGCTGCCAATAAGTGTCTGGATGGTTGCCAAGGGAAGATTGTTGCACTATTCAGTAAGAGCATTGCCGAGTTGTCGTAGAGTTGCCGTAGAGTTGCTGTAGAGTTGCCGTAGAGTTGTCGTAGAGATACCAGTAGGACAGGTCATCGCGAAGGACGATCTGCAGTTCGTTCCAGATATGTTCGATGGCGTTGACGTCTGGTGACCGGGGTCAAAAAGCAGCGAATAAACACACTCACTAACTCACTTAACTAGATGAATAAGGCGCGAGGCTGAAGTGCTTAACTCAGTCTGCTAAAGACCTGACGATGAAGTTATTCCTTAAGGATGTTTGTTAATAGCCTATATATCTACCACATATATAATCACGATAACATCATATGACCAATCACAATATGCATGATCATTGGGCAACTCGACCTTGCTGTGGTATTAATTAAGCATATTAAAGTATCGAAGTTGTTTATGTGGATAGAGTGGACAGCGCGAGTGCTGGCATCAATCATAGCGTCATATTGCTCATGTACAGCTACAACAAAATGCTTTCACGGTGATAATTAAAGAACGGTCTTACTGACTCGGTCATGTTTCATTAGACAACGCGGAAAAGGGTGATGGGGATGTTGCTAGGGGTTAGCTGGTGTGTATCAAAACGTCAATATTTAGAGTCATACCTAGATTCTTTAATAGCAAGGAGAAATTGCTGACACACCCGTAGTAAATAATCAAATTTCATTTACACTTTGATAACGTGAAGTTATAAAATAATATATTAATATGAGTATCTCTCTCCCGCTATCTTTCCATCTATCTCTATCGTTCTCTCTTTCTACATCTCTCTCACTCTCTATCTCTTTTCCCCTCTTTCTATCGAGCCACTCTCTCTCTCGCTCTCTCTCGCTCTCTCTCTCTATCACCTTTCAGGTTTTTTTCTCTCTCCCTCACTCTCTCATACTATTATTTATTTATTAATTAATAGGTTGCTTTACTTTCAAAGAATCAATTTAGTAAGCAAATAATGACATGAGAGTATCGCAAAGGTGTGTAGCTACATGAATACTAGTTCTCCCTCCAACCCCTTCATATTTGGATGTCGGGCAGTCACGTGTTTCTTTCTCACACATATCGTAGTATTACTGTTTAATTTGTATGCTATTAACTTGAAGTACTCTATGCATGTAGATAATAGGACATGCTCCCTATCCTAATTTACACAGTATTGATACTTTACAATTATTGTCGAAACATCAGGTGGTACAATTTACACAGCAGAGTGACTTTAAGGAGGAATATTATTTTTTGTTAATTAAATATATACATGGAATCTTTCGGTGCGTTTAGCAATAGTCCATCCCTAAAACTATCAGGACAGTTGACACAAATAATTGATACGTTAACGTTGTATTCCGTGTATTCGGTGAACAACGCCCAAACACAGGAGATGCAGTACTAGTTCATCATACGTTGAAGAGGAGGTGATGCTCGAAGATTACACTTGTGTATACAATTGGATGCAATATAATTACAGTTATGTAATTGTGCAATAATTTGTGAACTCATGCAAATTCAAACCCTCCTACTAAAACACGTTTCATATTCATCTGATAGTAAAATAGGTATTAACATTATTATTAGTAGTAGTAGTATTGTTGTTGTTGTTGTTGTTGTTGTTATTGTTGTTGTTGTTATTGTTGTTGGTATGGTTTGTGTCTTCGTGCCATCGTACCCGACGGAACAGATGTTTGGTCATGCAGTTAAGCATCGCAATATGTTGTCAAGAGTGGAATTAATCACCCACTCATCCTTAGCCTTATAACATAGCACTTAGCCTGATAAACAAATACAATACCTCGAAAAAATAAACACATTCTTGGGTTCCGAGAAAAAACAAACAAAGCTGACTTGAGTTCTGAGCAAAGGAAACTGATGTGCATTTTCTTGTGATGCGAAACGTTAACGCTACGTTTACCAGACTCAGGTCTGATGTTCTTTATCAATGATGTCAGTCACAATAGCACGTCAACTACATTGCACAAACTCATATTGTTTTGCTTACGTGCGTATATTGACAATTATCCAACCCAGTGTCAATATGCTTCTTTCAGCACGACAGACTGTCAACACGCTGTAGACTCAGAGTGGTTGAAATGCTCTCTGTAACAAGATTGGTATGGTGGGAATAAGATCAGTCAATCACTTTCCTCCACCAAATGACATTGCCGTCAACGCTTCCTCGTGGGATAATCAAATACGTGATGGTCAAGTAGAGCTCCTGTACCAGATCAATCTCTTTGACAAATCCAATATCACTTGGACAGATCAAGAACAGCACGCTGAATCGGAGAATTCCAACAGTGAAAATACGAAGAAGGACGTCATACGGCTAAGCATTATAGCTGATATTTCGAGTGCTTTCCTGTGTTTAAAATTCCAATATGTCAAAGTGTCCTCAAATGTGACAAACAGAATTAGTTTGAATTATTAAGTGAGGAAACTGTCAGGTTAAAATCTTAATTGTGTATCGGTGTGTGTCCAGTTGTTGGGGGCATATGTAAATCAATCGATCAATCGATCGTCAATTAAAAACAATTTTAATGAACATATATTTATCTTCTTATTATGTTTCCTCTACAACAAATGATTGGTTAAGAAATCGGAAATATTTGAACATGTTAAGCTCAGTTCTTATCCATGCATATTATGTCAAATAACATTTCATGCCGATGACATGTTGCGTCACGTTAAGATCAATTTCACCTCTGTTTGAAGCATTGTTGTAACAAGTTAGATGATTGTGTTCATTGTTTGATATTTTGAATATCTTTTCAACTGTTACGTTTTGAAAACAAATGGCACTTTTAATTCATTATCAGCTTTGGGGCTCTAAACATGTAGGTGTAGATAATTCGTTTTGATATGTTTTTGGATTGCAAAATACACACTCTTTGAAACGTTTGCTGTGTTGACTCGAGTCGAAGCGGACCTTGGTGCATTAATGGCGAACAAACATTGTACTGACTGGGTTGCAAACGAACCTACTCAAGCATACAGTTAAATACATTTGGATTGTTCTTTCATGGACTGAAACAAAGCATTGTGATGTTACATATGTACATGAACTTTTGTTTATTTTAATCAGTTGTATTCTATTATGCATGATGTATGTGGCCATTGGTTCAACAGGTTTCCATATCAGAAGCTGACGTATGTTGTTGAGATATTTGCTAGTCATGGCATAACTTATAAAACCTTGACCATTTTTTTCAAATGGAATATAGTTATACAATGACAGTCGTTTCTTATCATTTTTTCCGTCATGTTATCTGTGTGGGTGTTTTATGACATATCAATTGAATATGCTACTGTTGGCTTACCAATTACATGTACGACAATATCACTATTAAATACAATGTTCTCTGAACAGATACGAACGATCCCGTTTGAACACGACGTATATTTATAGTTGTATTTCAAAATATTAATGTTTAGTTCATGGATATCGTTAAAAGGCATCTTCTATTTGACGCTGGTTTTGACCCTGGTGTGTGTATGGCAAGTGCACAGTTCCTGATTATTGGTATGTAATGTTATGTGCGTTGGTACATCTCCTGTTTTTCTTATTACAAGGAGATTCGGTGGCAGACTATGTCCCGAGTATGTATCCACCATGCTTGTCGCTAAAGCCGATTATTGTCGAGGGTGGAAACAATACTCCTTGACTGTAACCGTGCCCCGACGGTGTGGGTCGTTGATGATTAATAAACCACTGGATTATTTAACATTTTCGATTTTATTCAGGTCATCGTGAATACAAGAAACTGTTCTATTTGAGTACTCTTATTGATTCAAACGCCAAGGAGATCCGGATTAGATTTGGTCCCCAATAATTCAGTGCTTGTCGCAACAGGCGACTAAGTTGGACCAAGTTGTGAGGCTCGGTGTCTTGTCTGTACTTTGCTCCTAATATCACCCAATGGTTTGCCTTGCCTATTGTTATTTATTCTGAGCAGTCGTGAATACTGCTGCCTTCAGGGTAAAACAACAAGCAATTATACATTCATTGTGTTATCTCAAAACTGAGATTACACATCTCACACAGCAGTCATAATGAATACACCAGCAAGCTTCCAAACTATGTTTAATCAAATGAAACCATAACAGCTTCAGTGGCGCCTGGTGGCGGATGAGGGGAAGACAAGACAATTATTCATCATTGACCTGGCTTCTCCGAGACTTGAACTGATCACCAGCAACACAATACCAGGCACATTCTACAGATTCTCGTGTTTATATATGTCGAGACAGAGACAACGTAGAGTTATACAAGAACATTATATTATGTGCAGAAATAATGACGCATCCTCACAAACAAACAAAATCTTTCAAGGCCATGGCAAATTTCACGGCAGTTATCGAAGCACCGATCGTAGCAATAATACATTTGTGTCAATTGGGTTCTTACCGTTACATCACTTTGCCCATTTATCTTCTTTCTATCAGGCCTACCTAGGAAATCAGCAGAAGGCTCAAAACAATGGATAATGTACACGTTTTAACAGAAACAGCCACACAAATTAAAACAAGACTCAGTCCCCTATAAAGTTTGTATCGTAATGACAAGGGCCCGCCACGTTTTCAATGGAACCTGACAAAGTAAATCACGCAGGGTGTAACCGTGTGTCAATGTTCCTGGTGTATGAGCTTTCTGTTGGTTTTCTCTAATAGGCCTGTCCATACAACTCATGTGTAATTTGCAGTGGCCATTTCAGTCTTGGACGCAATCCAGTAATTCTGGCAAGCATTACCTTTGTTCACAGAGATTCGCCTGGCGAAGGTATACTGTCATGGTTGTGTTGTCAAAATGACTTTTAACATTGACAAACAATACGGTTGCATCATGTATAAAGTCTCGGTAAGTTCAGCGATGGACCCTGCTTCACTCTGGTGACACTTCGCATCGAAATTGGGGAACGGGTCGACATCCCCTTTGTTTGTGTATGGAGATCTAACTGGGCTTTCTTGAAGCTTTTTGTTTCTTTGTTTCCTTATCATCACCAAACGAGTTTGTGAGTGCGGTCAGCAGTCTACATGGAGGCCCATGTGCAGCGCGATGAAATGTTCATAGATCAGACTGGAACAATGTGGTTCCAAAATGTCTGATCCATTCAAACTGTTAATTTGAAACAAGGGTATACACACCACCAGCATTGGATTCTCCATTCTCGATGTTTAACAAACACACAGCAATATTCCAGTTGTATGACGGCGGTCTGTCAATAATCGAGTCTGGGCCAGACAATCTGGAGATTGGCATCGTGAGCATCCATCCACAGACTTGGGACACGCTGACATTCACTCAACCATGTCAGAGAGTCTGACCGACCGATCCATTTAGTTACCTCTTATGACAAACATATCAATGGAGGTACTTGTAGCTCAAGACCAATATTCCTATCCAGAATCCCCATTGGTTAAAATGGGGGAATTGTTCTAATTTTAAGTAGTATGTATGCCAAACAACTCGATGCATCGTCACAATTAGGTGAGTTTGTACACCTAATTTCACTACAAACGAACTTCGATCTATGTTAAAGGAAGACACCAGTCTGGAAAAGGCTAGTGAAGACTCAACAACAATAATTTGTACAATGATCACTTGCCTAATCAGAAACCGGACATTCTCCAAACTCTTTGGACATCGGTCAGTGCAGCCTGGAGAAACAAGATACAATGCGTCGAATGTCGCGCTTAGTTTTAACTGTTAAAAGTGGACTAAACCTGTGTTGTAGAATTTCTTTATATGTACATGCACGTCTGCCACTGAGTCCTTGATTTATGAGATAAACATTCTGTGAAGTTTATATCAATATTCTTTACTCCCTTGTATTGTAGGCACCGTGTGTGTGCATCACAGATGCTCGTAAGCCAACATTACGAGGAACTCCTTCATAACATTAAGCATGCCTTGTAAACTTAACTGCTATACCACACGTCATTAACAGGACACCATACGTCATTGTGACGCCGCACAATAAATTAAGTCACTGTCGAATAAACTAGAAAAGCGGAAATTTTTAAGCTCTCTGTTTTCCCTAGAATTTTATACACGTCCTCTTAGTAGATTTCTATTGTCTTCTTTTACCAAAAATGCATTGCAACACTAACTGTAAATATTGTTCTAGCCGCAACTATACTGATGGAAACGAGTAAGGAAATGATTAATATCGGGAAATAAGCCTTACAGTCAGGACATTTGAAATAGAGCGCATACAAATTCAACACACGTGAGAATCAAATGGGGAGGTTTGTTGGTGTGCATTGTTTCCAACGCGTAAACGTATTTGGTGGACGAGGCTGGGAACCCATGATAGCATGCCATTTTACTGTGTCTAAACTGTGTTGCCTTATTCATTTCCATCAGAATACATTGTGTAACCCATAATTTCACATATCATTATTTGAAATGCATTCCGAACAATCGGAATCGAATATTTTCAAGATCCAGGATAGAATTCAAACTTAATCATACTGAATCAGAATAAACCAGACACAAATCAAAACACAGTAAGTTTATCTCTCAATTGATATTCTCAGAGAGCGTGAAGTGAAAAATATATGAGGTGTTTCTGCTATATTGATTCTGTTTGTGTTCACACATCACCTGGCCTTTTAACCTGAATTTAAACTATTAAGTACAACAAAGCAGAGCCCGCTTTTACAGACGATTAATTGTCTTTTTGAACACGTCAAGATTTGCAATAACAAACGCACACAAAAAAATGCAACGTGTTTCTGGAGACAAAACTTCATCAAAGCACATGTCATGAAATTTAGAAAACGATTGCGTATTTTCACGTTGAAGAATGTAATGTAATAGCTTTGATGTGGGATTGTGATTCTCGGACATGGCTCTACGACACGTGGGCTGTTTATTTTCTGTCACTCATCAAATATTCATTCCACTCAAAGCACCGTACAATTCTTGTTCACATCACTTTCAACAGGCTTTATTAACAGCTGTACATTGAAATAGAATTTAAGCAACATCGTTAAAGAAGATGGATTTCGCCTTTATTCTATAAAACTCCAATAATCCTTGATCGTGTGGAATCGGCATTGCAATCGTTTCAAATTAAATGTCCAGAAGCCAATGATCTCCTTCCGTCTTATGTTTGACAAATGATCAGAGGCAGGTATTTACGTGATGGTGCAGCTCACAGTGGTGTTTGACATTTGGTCTCAATTTCCCAAACAGGACAGTGTTGATTGTTATTTACGGGCCCTGTGTGAACACAAGCCTTATCAAACAGCCGTCCCAGCGGATTATTGTAAGTGTCCATCAATTTAAATTCAACCAGTGATTCCTGGGTTCCTCTAGGCCTGGCTCTTAGAAGGAAGAGAAGTGAGTGAGTGTTTGTTTGACACCATAGTCCATTCTATCGAGAGAAAAAATGTCCCAGAAACTTCATGAAAAATATAATTAGGCTCACAGGTTTAATTATTACATATTAATTACTTCCCCCCCCCCCCCCCCCCCCCCCCCGATCTGATGTAACGAGTACCATAGATTGCTGTCTGTTCTAAACCGTAACCCCAGCGTTTCAATCCAATAATATCAACAGATATAACACCAGAAATGGGCTTCACATGTGGATCCTCACGGGGATTTGAACCAGAGCCTTCAGCGTGACGATTGAACACTTTAACTACTGTCTTTTAACCACTTGGCGCTTCGACATCATAAAATAGAATTCTTACCGGTAATTGTCCGTTCAGCATTCATGCTTCTGTATTTTAACAGACACACCTATTACGTCCTGCTGAAATACAATAACATCTGAAATGGAAGGCGTCATTTGCCTATTTTACAATGACCTAAACGCCTTCTGAATTCAAAGTTATACAACTCATGTGTATCAATTAGAAGATAAATACTATGTGTGTGTCTATTTCCGGGATTTTATCGAGTATTTGCATCTTGGAAATTCATCTCAAGACCCGAAAGCGTTAGCTTGTGGGGCTCGAATGAAAATTTCCAAGATGCAAATACTTGATAAAATCCCGGAAATAGACACACACATAGTATTTATCGATATTGTAAACCTATTGTTTTATTTAGAAAAAAAACATGCGCACTCTTTAACACCCCGTACTTACTCGGTTGTGAGGCGTCAACATCGAACGTTCTGTTGTTGCTATGGTGATTGTGATTTTGGTAATGACCTGGGGTCAGATGATGAGGGACTACTTTCCTGTGTGTAACACATTGATAAGTTGCTCGTGCTTCAGTCGAATGTTCACCTACGTCTGTATTGAACAACAGGACCGTATAATTAATAATAAAAATAAACAAACTCGAAATCGTCTGCGAGTTGTTATTATTATCAATTACATTATCTGTTGTTATGTCAACATAATCGTTTTTTCAGAGTGTAAACCCCCTGGATGCCACAGCGACACATATGTCCCTCCTCTTCAACCCTCACTTCGAAATAAAATAAAATTCAAAATACATCACGCAGATTAATACACTTCACAGTTTTGAATTCCCCCTTCTGTTTATCATTTACTGTCATTTTAGGCAATTCAAAATTACTGAAAGTGACTTCTGAAATTAGGTACATTGTAAATGTCGCCAAATCACAATTCACGGCGTTATATAAATTTTTACTGTGTGTTTAGAAATCTAAATATCGGATATTTACTCGAAAAATTAAAGCAGAAAAAAAGCATATCAGCGATCACGGGTATCAAATCACTACTGATAAATCTGAAACGTCGCTGATAAGCCTAGAATCGTTTAGAATGTTTTGGAAAATACGCATACACGAACGCCTAAGTGTACGTTCCGCCATATTGGATTGTGTTTACAAAATGCCGGTTATGAGAAGCCTATTCGATCAGGTATATTTCAAACTCAGCTGCTATACATGCATCCCTGAATTCCTCATATATTTTCGAAACAATGGATAAATGGTATTTGTCACCAATGCAAATTATCTAGATGAAATCATGCGAAACAAATTAGGTATGGAAACGAAAACTGTGCTCGGAAAACTGTACTTGCTCACATGTAAACAAGCAAAATTCAGATTTAACACTGTGTAGCATTTTTAGAGGTACTTTCGTCTAATTATTGCATACATTGCCTCGATCACGCGTTTGAGAATATTCATGGGAAGAGTATCGATGCACTAATTATGGAAATACACATATATACATTACAATGATGTGGTAAATTCAACAGAAGCCGTTTACAAAAGTTTCCGTCCTGTGTTGCGCCATGACTGACGCTAAATCACGCACAACGATTACGGTAGTTATCTGCATTTCTGACTAATTCTCTTTGTTACATTGGAAAACATGGTAAACAAATCACAGTACGCAGATTGTCAGAATGCTTCTGATTACTTTCGTGACCCATTTATGTGTATACGATCCCTCAATCAACGAAAATCATCCTCTGGAAATCCCGCGTGCTGTTGTCAGTGAACACGCCATTTTGTAAAAGTCGGTTACCGGTAGTGATGTCATACGGAAGTAAACATTGTTGTACATATTTGGTTACTACTTTGAGGTGTAAACTTTCAACTTGGCACCCAGGGTGTTCTTTGTTTTTGTCTAGTTTGCATTTTCATCATCGCCTTGATAATCCAGATATGACGGAAACCTTTTTGTGTAGGGTCACATTATTTATGAGTAGTAAGCAGCACATAGGATGACGTCACTTATGACAGTGGTGTCATGTATTAATGTGCTACAGCAATCATGAGAATAGACAAATTCATCGGTTCGATGCTAAAAAGGTGCGATTTTGGGGGGTGTAAGAAACAGATTACTGCACTCGTGCTTGTCAGATACCATTCATCTTACAACTCGTTGTTACAAAGCGTATCTAACTCGCTTTCGCTCGGAGAAGTTGATTGATGCCATTTCATGGATTGACGTTTTGACTCGGTATCATACTGATGGACCCATGTTTCATCACCCGTGTTTGACGAAATCCTGAATTTGACGAAATCCTACTCAATTAACTCTAAATCTTCTCTGGCAATATCAGTTCTCTTTTCCTTAAAATCAAAATTTAGAAACTTTGGCACAGAACGAGCAGATATCTTATTCACCTGTATATGTACAATAGTTTCAATTGATCCGTGGCTTAGTTTTTTTATTTCTCCTTGATTGAATCTCCATTAATCGAAGTTGAGGGACGCCCTGGCCTAGGGTCATGTTTAAGAATTGTTTTCTAAGCCTAGGGAAATTATCTCCACACACTTGTGACATGTGGTCATGAATTTATTTGGGAACTACTTTTCCCTAAAGTAAGAAAACTTGATGGCTTCTATTGCTGTGTCCATTTGGAACCCTATCATGTTCAACTGGATGTCGCTTCTGTACAAACGGCCTCAGCAAACCTCATACACTTGCAGTGAACTACACAAACAATGTGCCACATTGACTAGGTCACTTTGTTATGGCCCATGGCTTAGAACTTTTAGAACAGCTCTCGTATCTTAACCTATCTTATCTTTCAGCAATCAACTTTTAACACAGAGTTACCCTATACTTGTCGGTTCAAATTTAGGTTATATAATTTCCCGATCAATAAATTTTTGATAGAAGTAGTAAATTGTATCACACCTATCATGGTGAATAATTAAGGTACATACATGTCCATTTTCAGAAATATCGTTTTGGTTTGATAAGTTAAATGCTTAGACTATTTTCGCTTTCTTACCATACAATACACTGACATCATGCACATCTACACTTGTTATGTGACAGCTCAATATTCCACAACCTAGTTGCACTTCAGTTAAGGGATATTTATCGTAATAAACAGATTCAAGAGAACAAGCCAACACATGCTTCATCACCAGTTCCAGGGAATCGGTGTAAGAACGCTGTATTCACAAAGGCCAATCACATTGTTAAGGGGTTCCTTTACAAGAAACTACTTCATTGATGTGGGCAGTTTCTCTGCAGATGGAATCTTTTGATGCTCATTCTTTTTGAAGACTTCCTTGGATTACCAACATGCTTATTAGAACCTGAAGACCATGTGGCTTTCAAATTGTAATAGTTATCAATACGTTTTCATCATGTTGGAATATCTCCGTGCAGATTTAATCGTCATTGTTCTCTCGTTTTTGCTCGGAATCTTCATCTCGGAATTCCTTATTAATTTCCGTTACTGTGAATGATGGTTATTCGAAATACGTTATTTCGAACATGTTGCATTCCATAGACAACTTTGGTTGACCCGGTAATGTCCTGTTTGAATCAGGAAAGAGCACTGTAGCTGACCCTCTCAGTCCTTATTGTGAAAGGACCGCTTCAGTGGTCAAGTGGATGGGGCGTCTGTCTGGAGAGCGGGAGGCCACCATTGTGGTTTGATCCGGTAGCCGCGTCATAAGGAAAGAAGTCAAACGATGGTATTTTTTTTACCCTGCCATTGGTTTCCTTAAAAATCGCAGTACCAATGACCATTTAGTTCAACTGGAATCATTCGTTATGAATGCCATTATAAACCAACAACATGCAGTGTCTATCTTTTTCAATTTAGAAAAAGCATATGACACTACATGAAAGCACGGTATTTTAAAATATTTACATCACGTTGGAGCGGAGGCCATTTGCCTCAATTTATATCCAGGTTAATGACAGGCAATGTCAAGTCCACGTGGGTTTTGCCCTGTCTGATCATTAGAATCAGGATCAGGGTGTCCCACTAGGCAGTATCTTGTCTGTTACTTTGTTTAGCGTAAAAGTTAAACATTATCAAAAGTGCCAAATGATTCAGTTGGTGAATTGCTTTTCGTAAATGATTTTCCTGTCGTGCCAAAACATGCATAATATTCAAAGGCAACTACAGCTATGTTTAAATAAAATCCATAAATTGTCTTTAGAAAAGTGAAACCCTCATTTATGGCGGGGCATTTAAAAGCAATTTGAAATGATTACATACTATTCATCATCAGGGCCTGAGGCTCTGCCTTTGAGCCTTCAGAATTACGCCTATTCATAGATTGCATTCGGAGGCTCATGACACATCTCATAAACAACATCGTTTTAAATTATCTTTGCAGTATATCTCTGAATTATGTTCTACTGAATCAAATCAAACGTATGACTGTGTGTGTTTTTAATCCTCTTTACGAAAATCTCATCAATAAATAATCATCTTTTATTCTACCACTTGGACTAAGAATACAATCTGATATTTCTCCTGCTCAAATAAATCTTGGAAACATAGGCACCACTTAGCTTTTCTCTTCTCTTTCTTTTCTTTCTTTCTCTTCTCCACCATGACAGTTAGTAAAGAGATGGATCTAACATTAGCTAAATTAAAGAAATCTGAAACAAATCAATTATTTTATCAACAACAATATGATGAATTAACAATAACATATGTTACTCTATCTAAATTTACAGATGGATCCAAGGATGTTGACGCCACTGTCATTGGATCCAGGAGGATCTCATCCAGATTATCTGATAACTGTTCTATTTTCACAGTAGAAGCAAATGCCTTTTTTAACAGCTCTAAAAAAATGTCGGTAAAGAGTCAAAATACAAGAAGTTCATAATATTTGCCGATTTTCTTTTGTATCTTCAGGCTATTCATGACATGTCATGTCGACATCCACTTTTATTCGAAATTGTTGAATTACATAATGAACATGCCACTGACCATTACGACATCGTCAATTTGTTTTGGCTGTGTTGGAATTACTGGCAATTCTATGGGTGAAGATGTAGCTGAAGCAGCATTCAACAAATCTGTGACACCAACTCTTATCCAATCAGCGATATCCAATCTGTCATCAGATGTTACATCAGAGATGTGACGCAGAAGAAGTTGGACACCCAAGTAGGTGTGAAGAAAACACATCAAATTACACCAGCTGCATGTTATACCTACTTGGGTTGTCAGTCCACATTTGAAGAGGTCATTATGCAACGATGTCGTGTTGGCCATTCCCGATATGCACACGAGTATTTGTTGAAAGGTGAGAATCCAACTATATTGATTTCTCCATCACAAGGTATAACTGTTTCAAAGTTTCATCCATTAAGTATCTATATAATATAAGTTCCGATTTAGTTAGGCTAAATGTGTCAATAATCGCCAACACCTTAAGGGTTGGTATAAGTGAGTGAGTGAGAATGGTTTTACGCCGCTTTTAGCAATATTCCAGCAATATCACGGCGGGGTACACCAGAAATGGGCTTCACACATTGTACCCATGTTGGGAATCGAACCCAGGTCTTCGGCGTTACGAGCGAACGGTTTAACCACTAGGCTACCCGGCCGCCCTTGGATGGTGTAAATCCTGCTGGGGTCCATGCAGGTAGCAAAGGTACTGTAAGTACCCATGGTAACTAGTATGGTGATCTACCTTCAGTTGCTGGCGACCTGTGGTAAGTTTTTATACTGTGTTGTTGAGGGCAAGGTTTTTTTACATGCTCACAAACCAGTTTTACGTATATCTGTGATATTCTAGTCCTTCGAACATAGGGACACCATCCCTAAAACATTTCGAGACGTTCGCTTGGGCAAACATCTCAAGGATTTATTTCTGTTAAATATCGTACTGAGGCAACATGAGATGAGCTGTTATTGTAAGTTGACGTCATACCATGAACTAGCGAGAGAGTAGAATGTACTGACATTGTTGTGTGGTATACCCGAAGAAGAGAACAGTGTGAAATTACTGCAATATTATGGTATTTTCATCCATGTAAGGTATTACTGCATTGGTAAATACTGATTGTCTGAAACAAAACTGAAACTGCAATTGTTCTGATTTTTCAGAGGAGTTACAAAACTGCTTTTCACTATTGGATATGTGGAAAGCACTCCCTTTACATTCGTCGAAAATGTAGTTGAAAAATTGTAAGAATAACATTTGACGTCAACAAAGTTCTAACAGTTGGGCTTTGTTCTGTCTTAGAAGAGGAGTTTCAAACTTCTTTTATTGAATTTGGTGTCATACCTTTTTAATAAACATATGAAATGTCAATAGAAATAAGTAGATACATGTGTGGAGTTGAACAGCGCTTGCAGCACCTACGGAGATAGTCTTGCGTGGCAGATTGCTTGTCGTGGTGCACCTATGGCGTCGACCGTTAGTCAGGTTTTCGTTCATTGATTTGCCTAGCAAAGACTATTATAAGGACCGCGGTACTATGTAAGTAGAGAATATTCCTCGCTGTGGTGTACGCTCACATACATTATAACTGTATCATTTTCTAAATTCAAACTGCTTCTGTCATTGTCCCTTGTCACAGACATGTATGTTCCTATTTATGAAGACATTTTATGTGAAAGTGAGATGGCTGCAACATGGCTAAAAGCCATGTAAAAAACTCCCTTGTTTGACATTTTGTTACTCCAGAAGTGACATGACTTAGAGCATCCATTAAAAAAGACCAACCGGGCGATCATCACTAATGACATCTCATTAGCCTATTACGTTACACAGATGTGATCATAGCCATTGTGTTTAACCAGAAGCAATTCATGTAAATGGAATTCATACATGTACAACACGTCTGTACGATCATGAATTATTACTGGTACGCCTGGTAGAGGGTATCGGCAAGTGACTGTCGAGAGTGTGCAGACTGTACAGAGTATTCCAGATTCCCACAATAAGATTCCTCAAGGCAGTATTAATGAACAGACATATGCACAGTCACGTACTGGCTTCACCAGACTACGCTAATCGTCCTTCTTCATTACCAAGAGACAACGTGACCCAAACTAGTTCTAACTCTAATTGCAGTGCATCTTAAGTACCCTCCTTCGTGTTTCCACATCATTAAAGGTATTTTACAGCGTCTTTCTTAATCTGTGCCGCTTCCGTGGTCTAGTGGTAGAGCGTTTTCCGGGGAACGGAAGGCCGGGGATTCGATCCCCGACTGCGTCATACCAAAAGACACTAAAAGATGTAACTTATTGTTACTTTGTATGGCGCTCGGGCCTAAAACAAGGACTGGTCAGCTCGGAGTCAGTATACTGTGTCTAAGAGGGGTAGTCATGTAAAACTGCGGCATAGTGTGCTAGCACTATACATTCAGCATTAGTATGGACTAGCACAAGCAGCCACACAAACACGCATGCACGCCGCTATATAAGAGCTATATATTTCAAACCAAACTCACAAAAAGTCGATGTGCATGAGTAGCATCCCTGAGGTGTGAAAATATATGTGATCGATGGTTCGAATCCCGGTTCTCCCACATGGCGTTTCCAGGTTTGCCATGATCAGCATCAGACCCGTGCTTCACCAACTCGGATGAAGTGATAGACCTGACTGAGGCCTTCACGGACATCATGCTGACACATCCTGATATATCTAAAATACTTTTCAAAGTGGCGTTTAACCCAATTTCAACACTTTACACCTAGGTTACAGCTATCAGTTGAACCCACGATGACATCTTCCAAAGTACTTCCACGTACTTGAGGAAATATGAATTGACTTTGATTAGTAAGTGTAGGTTTCTACTTATGTATCGCTCCAATTTTGCTTGTGTTTGTCATATGACAGCTCTCCAAGATTGAATGACCTTTACACTCCAACATTTTGTTTAAGTCGGCGTGTATTTTAAATCAAAACTTAAATCTTCAGGGACTGACAAATAGGAAACCATGACGTAAATACCTATATTTGTATATTTCTATAAATAGTTGAGAACTGTAGATATGCGTTTGTCATATTGTACGGGTTATATATTGAATTTTAAAAGAATTGAGACACCATACAAAAGAATAACATCTAAACACTATTCTAAGAAATAGCATAAGTTAATCCGAGACCCACAAAGCCTGAACCTGGTATAATCAGATATTGATTCCAGGCAGGGACAGCATCCGATTGAACCTTATTTCGTAATCTCCCTTGTCAGACTTACACACAAGGTAGTCAGTACACTTGGCTTTCATGGCAGAACAATAGACTCCTAGATGTTCACAAGCCTCAGTATGTAAGGAAAGTATATGAAGAAAGAACATACAAGACACACATAATATCTTGTTGCTTTGGTCATGTGGTCTGGTAGGATGACACACCAGTATCACCATCCATCTAACCATAGATGACACCAACCAGCATGAGAGCTACACACTCCAGTTACGTCACTCTTTTGTTCCAAGGCTGTTTTATGTGATGATTTTAAACATGCTTACATTAGCTTTAGCTCAACATTCTTGTAGCTGTCGAATTGGTTTTGCTCTGACATGTGTAGCATCATGACCCTGACTAAAACCGTCATCGTATAAGGAGGAGTCACTGTACCGTGAAGATCCGGGTCTTCAGCAACCCAAGGCATGCTTGCCGTAAAAGGCGACTATGCTTGTCGTAAGAGGCGACTAACGGGATCGGGTGGTCAGGCTCGCTCAGGGATTAATAAATAAAATCAATTATTGGCGGGATCATTTCTTCGGATATATTTTCCTTTTATGCACGCTTCAACAAACTATCATATTCAAATTCGCAGGCACACGCAACAGCATATGTCAAACATTGTTGTACTCAAGATGTATACAACATCTACCCGGCTTGATTTCTCATATATCATCTATGTATTGATAACACATTCGTGTACATGTACCCATGTGCAGTGGAAATTCAACATAGTTGTGTTTACTTACTACTCACTGTGATCATTACGTCTGGGTTTGAACAGTCATGCGATATATGTCCAGAATTAAATAGGTTCAATATGATCGTTTAACTGCATTTTGATCATATTTCGTAATTTCATTGTAAACGTACAGTATGTTTCATTCTATTTTCCCAAATTACAAAACAAAGAAAGCTTTAATTTTCTCTTAGCCCAAAGACACTGAAATTCATCGACGATAATGAATAAGAATATCAGATTCTTTTCTGTTATATGATGGGGATAAACATTATTTAACGTAATGAAAAGGTTGTGTCATAGTCCCATACAAACCTAATGCTAAGGAGTAGCTATATTTTCAACAATAAATGAACGTCGAATCCATATTGAGTAAAACATATGATAATGGCATTTTTTTCTGACACAACTTTTGAGTGACTTTGATTAATTTTTACAAACATCGAAGGTCCTAATAATGATAGCCCTCTTTTCTAAGATGTTCTAATAATATAAAAAAACCATGATTTTTTTAAACCGGAATCAAAAGTTATATGCCGTAACAGGAACTTAATTATTGATCCATGAAAATTACAAACAAATATCAATAACTCAAAAGCTAGAGAAAAAAGTGGACACTGGGAATTCAACAGGTAGCTTTTTCATTATGAAGGCGTTTGTAGACACGATCAAAGATGTACCAAAAGAAAGCATTATTGACCCTGCTGACTCAATTCAGGATTTAGAAAATCATGAAATTGACTACACTGACATAACTCTGAAACGTGTACATTTTTCGTGAAAATCCGTGGAAAATTAATTATATTCTCATTATATCTTACCTTAAAAAAATTATGTCTAAAACTTAAAAACTAAACTTTAGAAACTGAAAAAAATAAAAGTTGTTCTACCTATTAGAGAAACTACACTCTCTAATCTATCAACATTTAAATGTATATGATTTAGAAATAAAAGAAGAAATACAGATAAGGATTAAATGATGCGAAGAAGGAAATACACCAACACATTAATTGTGTCGTCTGTAAAATATACATTATACTAACAAGTTAATATAATTCTCAATAACCGACAAGGGAGAAATTAGCTAAATGTACAACAGAGATTTTACACAGGTCGGTTGATATTGGGGCGTCTGAGTCTTATGCGTGAAAAAATGCAGTGCTTATGGGTTTGAATCTCAGTTCAGCCTGAATGTGTTTGTAGGTTTGTCAGCACCATATCCGCCACGGTGGGTGTCACAGTATGATACACAACTAAGATACCCCCTCTCCTCAACTGCGGGGCACGGGTGGCGCAGTCGTCTAAGGCGCCGCGATTCGCTGTGCAGAGTTGCGTCCCTTGGGCACGCCAGAAACCTATGATTGTGGGTTCGAATCCCGGTTCGCCCCGATTATATTTCTAGGTTTGTCAGCACCATACCCATGCTCGTGGGTTTCACCGAAGAGGTAAACGTCTGAGACCTGCATCACTTCGGGCTTTCCTCCCACATTAGGCTGACACGCCGCGATATAACTGGAATACTGTTAAAAGCGGCGTTAAACCCATCTCACTCACTCACTCTACCCAACTGAAAGACTGCAGCAAGAAACCTAACTCACTCACTCATTCACCCGTTATTCAAAGGTTGGTCAGGATCAATATGTCCTGTAACCTGACAGTTACTTTGTCAAGAGTCAACTGATGGGAGGGAGTGTGTTTCAGCATCTTTACAAAATGAATTGTGATTCAGAATGTATTTCAGGAACGCTTTGTATTTTGACTTGAGTTAAATTAACTTTGAAATAAGAAAGCCGATCAATCAAATTAACACTTTTAAGAACCTGTCTCTTTCATTTCATATAAGGGGCGGTCGGGTAGCCTAGTGGTCAGGCGTTAGCTCGTCACGCCGAAGACCTGGGTTCGATTCCCGACATGGGTACACTTTGTGAAGCCCATTTCTGGTGTCCCCCGCCGTGATATTGCTGGAATATTGCTAAAAGCGGCGTAAAACCATACTCACTCACTCATTTCATATAACCGTAATGTCAGTCCGCATGGTATAACTATGGAATCCTAGAAGGGACAGTGTCGCGTTATCGCATTGTCGCAATTAACCAAAGCGCTACCATGCGACAATATTACAACGTGAAGTTTTGACCACTTCTCGCATTTTCGCTTTGACGCGCTTTGGTCAATTTTGACACGTTTTGCTTGTTTTCGTAAGGGCGACAATGTGACAATAAGAACGCGACAACGTCCCTTCTATAATTTCTATATTAGAGTAAAAAGACAAATTACTTTTTGTATAAAAAATATAGTTGCCATGAATAACTTTCATCACTCGTCAGTCTTTGTCGTATATACAGTCTGTAGTTGTGGTGATGAAGCGGGGCTTGATGTCACTTTGAAACTTACATTCCTACTGCAGAGACGTTATGTCGTCTGTAAAGGAGAAGCGCTTTGTCACTCTCTTGTGACATGAGTAGCCCCCTAATTAATTAGGGGTTTCCCCAGGAAGACGTTTTATTTATTAATGCTCTTAAGAATTAAGGTTGTGGTAATAAAGCAAACAGGGCTTCGAGAAGCTGCAAGTACGCCGAAATGGTTACGTTGGCGTTCTAAGATTGTATATTTGAAAACCTCATGTCATCATTTACATGACAGATAAATGGACGTGTGATATCAGAAAAATACAGAATTAAATGATACACAGTGTAAACCGCCATCTGATTAGTTGAATTTGCTGCAAAATGACATTCGAAGCATAATAATACATTCATTTGTGTAGCAGTGTGTTCTGTGATCATATTTTGAAGGACGTCGGAGATCATTTGGGAAATAAGTTGTTGAAATTAGTGTTTTTGTTTTCTTCTTAGAGAAGGTGAGATTTCGTGAGGATTTGATTTCGCCAGGCACCTCATTCCTTTTGATGCATGTTGGTAGGATATATTTCCATAAGTAGACAATCTTGCCAAATCTTGCATCTTGTCACAATATTCTTGCCACTCACTGCGAAGGGATACTTTTCTTGGTGAATATATGTTGGTTTCATTCAACAGAAAGTGTGCCAATTGGCAAGGCGACTTGAATATTACCGACACTTCTTCAGTAAAGCTTAACACTTGACCTTTTAGTACGTTCTATTTAGAACGTGATGCAGCTGTCTTAGATATATAATGATATTCATTGTATCAGGCCATTTCAGCGCTAGCACTGCAGAGTCACTTTATTCACAATGTACAGACGCTGTAGAAAGTAAGCACATGCATGTACCACACGTCTTAATATCTACACATGTTTATGAAAGTGTTTAAATCCTGAATGGAAAACATATTTGGTGTGTTCCATCTGGACACGTTTAGTGAATGAGTATGTGCTACGCCGCTTTTAACAATATTCCAGCAATATCAGGGCGGGGGACACCAGAAATGGGCTTCACCCATTGTACCCTTGTGGGAATCGAACCCGTTTCTACGGCCTGACGAGCGAACGCTTTGACCACAAGGCCAAACACGGTTACAATGAAACACATGAAATGCGCTGTTGTCTAAACACCACCTTAAGAGAAAATCCCCAAAATCTAAATATGTTTAGAATTTAAGCATGTTTATGACAAAGTACATATCAGTGGGCATTATCCTGATAACTGTCCATTAAATGACGATGCGATGTGTAATGAGTAATACATAATGAAATTAGGTTTTACAATAAATCAGATTAAAAGATGTTTTTATATTGCATTTGAAGTTCATCTTCAGTAGGCAAGATTGCCCCCTAATTTATATTAGAGCCTAGGTTATGCCCTTACCATTTCGAGCCTACTTGTCTGTATTAAGATATGAGAGGACATCGCACACAACAGTCCAATCAGAGAACGTTTCACAGATCAACTTCCAAATTCGCCTTTCGAATTTGCGCTAAAATCTGTCCAAAAATCAAACGAAGACAAATATTTTCGAAACTAGCCACAGTTCTTTTAAATTTTTGAGTGAAAACTTCGCTGTTTTTAACTCAAACGACTGAACTCCTTTCGCAGTGACTGAGATGCAGTGTTAATTGTTGGCGACCCCGTCAAGGCGTTTGATGTTACGTGCAGTGCTACTTGATGCTGCGTAGTCTGTATGCCTATAGTATTGTATCCCAATTGTGGATATCCAAGATCACTGCACCAAGTTTGCTGTCGGACAGTTTCTGTAACAGTTCATCTATGTATAGCAGGTAGAGTTTTGCCGACAGGACGCTTCCTTGCTGAACACCTCTTGATAACGGAAACCAGTATGATTTTGTGTTATTAACAAGGACGCTCCTCTCGATGAGCTTGTAGCTATTGTCAAATATTCTCCACAGTGCATCTGGGATTCCAAGATGATACAGCTTGTATAAAAGTCCTTGGTGCCATACTGTGTCAAACGCTTTTGGAATGTCTAGGAAGGGTACGTTAATGACATACAAGAGAGCAAAAAAATCCGCCAATTGTACACAATGACAGGCAAGCAGTCTGTCCACCTAGGCCAGTTTAGACGACTGTCATGGCTCGGAATCCACTTGTAACGTACGATAGGAACTGATTTCTTAGACACGTATTCTATTTGCGCTTTCCATGCACATGTTTTTATGATTTTCTATTTAGAAACTCCTATTCACCACAGTCATTCAATGAGTGAAAGTACTCTGATATGTAACTATGAAAGAAGGACTTATTTAGAAATATGTCATTGAATTATACATCTGTTTAGCGAATAACAGTCAGGTATGCATCCCTCCACGTTCATAAAATATGGAATATAAATGTACTCGGCATTTTATTACAGCTATAAGACGCTGGTCTGTAAATAATCATATCTGGACCACACAGCCCAGTGATTTACATCATGAGCATTGATCTACGCAATACAGATACGATGTCATGGATCAAACAAGTCAGCGAGCCTGACCACCTGATTACGGTAGTCGCCTCTTACGGTAAGCATAGTCACGCTGAAGACCGACTCACTACCCGCGTCTTCACGGGTCTATTACAGTAGGGCCTTACACTTAGGCGCATAATGGAATAGAACCTAGAACCACGAATCTTAAGGGTTGTCGAGTGAACGCTATCCACAAGCCACTTACATATGTATTTAATTCAATGTACAATCTCACTGTAATAATAATAATAATAATAATAATAATAATAATTATAATAATAATAATAATAATCGACTAGGCAGCGCTTCCTTGGAGAAATCCCATTTGCTGTCTGGGCTACGAGTAGAGGGAGGCAAGGGCCCTAAGCTGATGATGAGGCCATTTACACACCGCAGATGGAACGAATGTATTATTTGACAACATGAAACACGTACATGGAAAGATTACACAATGCAAAATAGAGGAATGACATGTTCAACTAAAAATATAATTTATTTATTTTACTGATAAAACATGTTTCACCCTTCCCTGGAGCACACTAAGTCACAACATGCGCGGCCTTGTCACTCGAGAATTCAGGGAATGCTATTTATCACAAGTGTTGGCCGTTACAACTGCCAGGACTTGCTACCGTGGAGAACGCTGGACAAATAGTTTATAATATTGTATTTAGCTTGTAAGCTTACAAAATATAAATATCAAAATAATCTATTATTATCTTATATTAAACGATATAACAATATATAATAATTCAGTGATCCTAATTCATCATCAAGCCTAACTAAGCCATCTTGAACTTGGGAAGTGATGTGTAGAACTCCTGAGGATCTCAATCAGTGGTGAACGCACATATCTGGTATGAAGACCTGAGGTAACTCAATCAGTGATGAACGCACACATCTGGTATGAAGACCTGAGGTAACTCAATCAGTGATGAACGCACATATCTGGTATGTAGACCTGAGGTAACTCAATCAGTGATGAACGCACATATCTGGTATGAAGACCTGAGGTAACTCGATCAGTGGTGAACGCACACATCTGGTATGAAGACCTAAGGTAACTCAATCAGTGGTGAACGCACACTTCTGGTATGAAGACCTAAGGTAACTCAATCAGTGGTGAACGCACATATCTGGTATGTAGACCTGAGGTAACTCAATCAGTGATGAACGCACACATCTGGCATGTAGACCTGAGGTAACTCAATCAGTGATGAACGCACGTATCTGGTATGTAGACCTGAGGTAACTCAATCAGTGGTGAACGCACATATCTGGTATGTAGACCTGAGGTAACTCAATCAGTGATGAACGCACACATCTGGCATGTAGACCTGAGGTAACTCAATCAGTGATGAACGCACATATCTGGTATGTAGACCTGAGGTAACTCAATCAGTGATGAACGCACACATCTGGTATGTAGACCTGAGGTAACTCAATCAGTGATGAACGCACACATCTGGTATGTAGACCTGAGGTAACTCAATCAGTGATGAACGCACATATCTGGTATGTAGACCTGAGGTAACTCAATCAGTGGTGAACGCACACATCTGGTATGTAGACCTGAGGTAACTCAATCAGTGGTGAACAGACACATCTGGTATGTAGACCTGAGGTAACTCAATCAGTGGTGAACGCACATATCTGGTATGTAGACCTGAGGTAACTCAATCAGTGGTGAACGCACACATCTGGTATGTAGACCTGAGGTAACTCAATCAGTGATGAACGCACATATCTGGTATGTAGACCTGAGGTAACTGATTCAGTGATGAACGCACACATCTGGTATGTAGACCTGAGGTAACTCAATCAGTGATGAACGCACACATCTGGTATGTAGACCTGAGGTAACTCAATCAGTGATGAACGCACATATCTGGTATGTAGACCTGAGGTAACTCAATCAGTGGTGAACGCACACATCTGGTATGTAGACCTGAGGTAACTCAATCAGTGGTGAACAGACACATCTGGTATGTAGACCTGAGGTAACTCAATCAGTGGTGAACGCACATATCTGGTATGTAGACCTGAGGTTACTCAATCAGTGGTGAACGCACACATCTGGTATGTAGACCTGAGGTAACTCAATCAGTGGTGAACGCACACATCTGGTATGTAGACCTGAGGTAACTCAATCAGTGGTGAACGCACACATCTGGTATGTAGACCTGAGGTAACTCAATCAATGGTGAACAGACACATCTGGCATGTAGACCTGAGGTAACTTGATCAGTGGTGAACGCACACATCTGGTATGTAGACCTGAGGTAACTCAATCAATGGTGAACAGACACATCTGGCATGTAGACCTGAGGTAACTCGATCAGTGGTGAACAGACACATCTGGTATGTAGACCTGAGGTAACTCAATCAGTGGTGAACAGACACATCTGGTATGTAGACCTGAGGTAACTCAATCAATGGTTAACAGACACATCTGGCATGTAGACCTGAGGTAACTCAATCAGTGGTGAACGCACATACCTGGTATGTAGACCTGAGGTAACTCGATCAGTGGTGAACAGACACATCTGGCATGTAGACCTGAGGTAACTCAATCAGTGATGAACGCACACATCTGGTATGTAGACCTGAGGTCAATGATTCAGTGATGAACAGACACATCTGGTATGTAGACCTGAGGTAACTGATTCAGTGATGAACGCACACATCTGGTATGTAGACCTGAGGTAACTCGATCAGTGGTGAACAGACACATCTGGTATGTAGACCTGAGGTAACTGATTCAGTGATGAACGCACACATCTGGTATGTAGACCTGAGGTAACTCAATCAGTGATGAACGCACACATCTGGTATGAAGACCTGAGGTAACTGATTCAGTGGTGAACGCACATACCTGGTATGTAGACCTGAGGTAACTGATTCAGTGGTGAACGCACACATCTGTTATATGACCTGAGGTAACTCAATCACTGGTGAATGCACACATCTGTTATATGACCTGAGGTAACTCAATCAGTGGTGAACGCACATACCTGGTATGTAGACCTGAGGTAACTCAATCAGTGGTGAACAGACACATCTGGCATGTAGACCTGAGGTAACTCAATCAGTGATGAACGCACACATCTGGTATGTAGACCTGAGGTAACTGATTCAGTGGTGAACAGACACATCTGGTATGTAGACCTGAGGTAACTCGATCAGTGATGAACGCACACATCTGGTATGTAGACCTGAGGTAACTGATTCAGTGATGAACGCACACATCTGGTATGTAGACCTGAGGTAACTCGATCAGTGGTGAACAGACACATCTGGTATGTAGACCTGAGGTAACTGATTCAGTGGTGAACGCACATACCTGGTATGTAGACCTGAAGTAACTGATTCAGTGGTGAACGCACACATCTGTTATATGACCTGAGGTAACTCAATCACTGGTGAACGCACACATCTGGTATGTAGACCTGAGGTAACTCAATCAGTTGTGAACGCACACATCTGTTATATGACCTGAGGTAACTCAATCAGTGGTGAACGCACATACCTGGTATGTAGACCTGAGGTAACTCGATCAGTGGTGAACAGACACATCTGGCATGTAGACCTGAGGTAACTCAATCAGTGATGAACGCACACATCTGGTATGTAGACCTGAGGTAACTGATTCAGTGGTGAACAGACACATCTGGTATGTAGACCTGAGGTAACTCGATCAGTGATGAACGCACACATCTGGTATGTAGACCTGAGGTAACTGATTCAGTGGTGAACAGACACATCTGGTATGTAGACCTGAGGTAACTCGATCAGTGATGAACGCACACATCTGGTATGTAGACCTGAGGTAACTGATTCAGTGATGAACAGACACATCTGGTATGTAGACCTGAGGTAACTGATTCAGTGGTGAACGCACATACCTGGTATGTAGACCTGAGGTAACTGATTCAGTAGTGAACGCACACATCTGTTATATGACCTGAGGTAACTCAATCAGTGATGAACGCACACATCTGGTATGTAGACCTGAGGTAACTGATTCAGTGGTGAACGTACGTATCTGGTATGTAGACCTGAGGTAACTCGATCAGCGGTGAACGTACGTAACTGGTATGTAGACCTGAAGTAACTCAGCATAACCAGCATATATGACATGAATTACACGCAGTGCAAGACATAAGACAAGATTTAGGCAATTCTGAGTCCACTACGCGATAATGCAACTGTAGGTTCATCATAACAACTCCCACGATGCTGGATGTAATAGATCCCAAGTATGATCCGACTAAATATGATCGGCTGAAACTCGGACGATTGCTGGTTCTTGCGCCCCTTTCGCCTCGAGTATGTGCAGACGTCAGCAGCATAACAGGGATAACCTCTTCTTCTGTTTTCAGCAGCCATGACGCACTCAGCTGGTGCTTCCTAAAGGGAATGACACCCTGATAGAAATATTGTTTGTGTGATAGCCTAATAAGTTCTTGGACGGCTACTATTGAAACATGGCAAATGATCCAATGATTCTAATTACAAGTCATAAAATAAGTTGAAAAAAATACTTGAAAAGTAAGTAGTGATCGCATGACGAATGATTAGAAACAATGCACATCACGCAAAGATCTGAAAATAACTTTAAATATTTGAGAAATGAATGAGTACTGTAACATATCTATCTCATAATCGGTTATACGTCGTTTACTAATTTTCATATAAGGGGCGTTTAGGATAGCTAACTGGTTAAAGCGTTCGCTCGAAGAACCACACTGAAGACACGGGTTGCATTCCCGACATGGTTACAATGTTCGAAGCCCATTTCAGATACTGCCGGAATATTACTAAGAGCGAAGTTAAACCGTACTCATTCACTATTTCCATGTAAAATAACTATTATTGAAAAAAACAATACAGTATCAATTTTGGGATGAAACACAACTGTTTTGTGTACGATTTAATATCGCAACTATGAACTATAGAAACCGAAATCATGTATCTGATGATATGTTTGAAGCTGTTCCATGACAATAGTTATTTAATTACCCTTTCTCTTCTTATTTGGTTGAGCATCCGGGGGTGTTCTTGTACACATTTCCACATGACATTGTATCAGAGATATTTGTAAAAAGGTATCAATGTCATGTTTAATGTGTTCCCAAAGATGTATTCAAACGAAACAGGTAAGGTGTTATTCAAGTGTGGATTCGAGTTGGAACAATGTCATATTGAGATGCCGCCACATGGTACTGACACATGTAGAGCAACACAATACAGTCGACACATTGATTGCACATATATTAAAACTATATACATCGTAGGGAGGAGACACATGGCGAGGCATAGGGCATCACAACATCGCCGTTAAACACCTAATACATATGTATGACACTGCCAGGAGAAAACGATATCCGGCATTCAGTGTACAGCTAATGACACTTCACACACTATCGTACATTCAAATACGCTAGTTCAGGAGAAGCGGCGTCTTTCGTGCAGCAATGAACTGGTACGCAGGACAGACACGCTCCTATCACACATCATTATATACCATAACGACTCCATGATGGATTCTTCATTGGCGTTAAGTATATAAGGCCCGTGTGGATGAATGTGCGACCTTTGATGTGAATCGTCCTGGAAGACTAGGTTATCAAGACATGTTTCACCCAACCTCGTTTACCCTTCAACGATCGATGAACATGCATCTGCTTTGGGAATAAATGCTGCTCGAACGGATAGATAGGGCCGTGATTTATTATTAACTTGATGCATTTGCCAGTTAATATAGCCACAAGATAACAGTACAATACATTAAGGAGCTATCTGTAGAATGGTAAAGGATCAAAGTCGATGGCTGTCTCGTGGAACTGATAACAGTTGCTTGCTTAGCTAATTGACGTCAAGAAGGATAACCTCGCCGCTGGAGGCAGATGGTGATTCACAACAGAATATCAAAGGCACAGCATGGTAGATGCTATTATATTGTTATCACGTCAGCTTCTTCTGAAGTTGCCAACATAGCAATAACTATCACAATGTTAGTTGTTCCTTTTATCCTAAAACAACCAATCCACATCAACTATAGCTCTAAAACATAATCATACTCATCCATTACACAAAACACGAACTCCGGATTACTCACGTTGTTGCTTGTGTCGTGACAATGAAGGTTTCCGGCCAGAACAACACACGTACCGGTTGTTGTGCTTGACTCGTCCGTATTTGTGTCTGCTGGTCCAATCAAAAACATTCAATGTCAGATTTACAGAGAGAAGCGCACTAAAAATCCTTCACTCGATTCGTAACAGCACACTGTATGCTCGGTGCGTCCATAGAAACACTTTCATTATTTGGTGTGGTGTATCTGGACCTGATCACTACTGCATACAACTGTGTCCAGAAGGTGGACTTTGGAGTCAGATATAACCATCGTTTATTGGCGTTTTGTTTTATTTTGTATTGCAATAACATAACCTGTAGTTCCGTTTACTTCCATATTATTAATAAAAAGCTATGGTATAATTACTCTGTAACGAACTTTACCAACAAGCATAATCTTCCCTTTTTTGTACTGCAAGTTCACCTAGCATCACATTATTTGGGAGTCACAAGATCATAGAGTTCAAACGTCCCATTTTCAGCTTTCAAGAGTGCAGTTCACTTACATTTGGAAGTAACCATTTTGATACCTACGTTGACTGTTACTTGCCATGTTTGGCACGTTTGCTAAACCACTGGTTGCGTTCAGGCGTTTGTTTTGGGTAGCTTCTTTCATCACATATCGTGTATATGAATGTCAATGTTAACCGTAGTATGCACATCATTCTTATTTTGGTTGGCATGGGGATTGCCAACCAATCCCCAAGTCGGGGCTGCGGATAATACTAAAAATGGAGTGCAGAATAATAAAACGAAACGTGCATATCTGGACACATCTAAATGTCCACAAACGTATAGTTTTGCTCAATTAATTGAGTTTGAATCAAAATATATATTCATCAATGTGATAAAATGATTATTACGACTACATACCGAGAGTATAAGGTTTCTCACAGACCTTAGTATGTAGGGGTGTGATGTTCTGTGCAGGAAGTGACAGTGTTTTGACTACGACGTATTTCATTAATTAACGCGTTGGTCCTCCCTAATTATCCTTTACTCATTCATGTTAAACCAACACATTATTTTATCTAGGAGTGGATATTCGCGAATGTCAAAGGGCTGATACGCCACGTGTTAAAACGTATAAAGTTACTAAAAATGCTTTACATCTATAGACTAGCATTATATCTACATATATACCACTCTATAGTGTCTAAGATCGCCGTAGTTAAAGCAAAGACGCTGCTCAATGTGAAGCCCTTTTGCCTCTACATTCTCAACCTTGTCTCTATCAGAAGTGTCTGGTCAGTATTCGGTCCGACTTGGCCCGAGCTGTCAAAATCATTTTTTTGAACTCACGGCTGTATCATCAAATGTGTTTACATCTATAGGCGAGCGTTATATCGATCTATATACCACTTTATAGTGTCTTAGATCAGTGTAGTTAAAGAAAATTCGGTGCTCAAAGTGAGCCCCTTTTCCTTCTACAGGCTCTGCTCCGTCAACACCGCTTCCGTGGTCTAGTGGTAGAGCGTCCGCCCGGAGAGCGGAAGGTCCGGGGTTCGATCCCCGGCCGCGGCATACCAAAAGACGTTAAAAGATGGTACTTGTTGTTACCCTGTCTGGCGCTCGGCATTAAGTGTCTAAAACAAGGACTGGTCGGCTCGGAGTCAGTATACTGTGTCTGAGTGGGGTATTCATGTTAAACTGCGGCATGGCATCTCAGTGGGCTAGAACTATAAATCGGCATCAGTCCGGACTAGTACAAGCAGCCACACACACACATACACGTACATGCACGTCGCTATATAAGTGCAATAATCTTGGACGCGACGTTAAACCCAATTTCACCTCACCTCTGCTCCGTCAGCCAGCCTGAAGCGCTGACGTAGCGTACCCACCGTTGCCCCGATCGGCAGCTCCTTAATAAACAGTCATCATTGAGTTTTGGTCATGTGGTTACAATCCGGGTCAGAATTGACAGGCAGCTGACTGGGAACGGTTCTATTTAGCAGTGACCGTGGTCGATAGCGATTAAAATACTATATCAGCACATACGCTTCTTTCAGTTCGTGCTAGTAATGTACTCACGCTGCTGCATATAGCCGCTTGTTGTCACCTGACTGACAGTCCTCAGTCAGTCTGTAACCACGTGATCAAAACTCAATTGCGATGTTTATAGCTAAGAGAATGAACATTTCTTGAAAAGCGCATTTTTGACATTACTGTAAGTAATATTTCTCACCGAAGAATGGCTTGTTTTCACTTTATAAGTATTAGCACAAATGCAGCTATCTTCGTGTATGAATCTTTGGCCAAAATATCGCGTTCTCGCGATCTCGCATTCTCGTGTTTTTGATACATAGCACTTTCTGTCAAAAGTCGACAACACGAGAATGCGACATTTGGACATGATGAAAAATCTCGCAATCTCGCAATCTCGACGGCATTGCCTAAAAGTCGGGCCGGGCCGGGCCGGGCCAAGACGGGCCAAAGTGTTATTGGCTAATTACTTCATTATCGGCAATCATACCTACATTTTATTGATGCAACATACACACATGACATTAATGAACAATCGCCAACCAAAAACGTGCACCATAATTAAGTAATTCGGGGTAAATCACTTGAAAGCCAGAAAATGGAGCTGTGTGTAAGCGTCGCTGATCTAGGTAACATGTAAAAGAGCAATCGTTAAACGAAATAAGATTGGAAACTATCAAATACTGCTAACTATCGTGATACAGATGTCCATCTGTCGGCATAGCGTTTATATTTATAGGAAAGTACTAAATCTATGTAAATACCACTTTATAATGTCACTGTTCATCGTATTTAAAGAAAAAAAGAAGACCTCTTCTCCCAAAACTCTCAACAGTCTCGTAAGTGTTCGGTCCGACTTGGCCCGGGCTGTCAAAATCAACTTAAACCTGAGCAAGGTACTCCGGGGCACCAACACCACCACTACTTCTTGTATATATGTGGTGAAAGTGCCCCCGGAATAAGGCCCTGTTCAATGTTGGTAACAGAGATGTGGGGAGGCTCACTCTGATCCCATCGCGCGCATGTTGGGTTGGTTGGTTGGTTTGTTGTTTAACGCCGCAGTCAGCAATATTCCAGGTATATGACAGCGGTCTGTAAATAATCGAGTCTGGACCAGACAATCCAGTGATTGATATCATGAGCATCAATCGACGCAATTGGGATCGATGACATGCATCAACCACGTCAGCGAGCCTGACCACCCGATCCCGTTAGTTGCCTCTTACGACAAGCATAGTCACCTTTCACGGCAAGCATGGGTTGCTGAAGACCTATTCTACCCAGGATCCGCATGTAGTTTCATAAGTGTCAGGTCGAGGCCTTGCTTATTTGTGTTACGTGTGAGGGTGGTGGGGTCGATGGATGGAGTCGGCGCTCTCGCTAAGCTATGTTTCGTTTTCAGCTCAGTCACACGTGTTGTCTTTAGAAGTGTGGCTGATACAATACAATAACCATCATTTGGATCTTGACTAGAGTGTATGAAATTCCAAATATCTATTTCAAAGTCTATGTATTTCTTATTCTTTGACCTTTTCCAAGTCTGAACGATTTCTAATGATTTTAGCTAAAGTCAATGCAAATATGGTACCCCAGTATCTTATATGTAAGGGAAATATTCAATAATTGAATTTGACATTAGGCCTTTTAACTACTTTTTCCTGACTTGAAAATTTACGTTGAAACAGAACTGTGCGGGATAATATGTAGTATTCTGTTACACTGCCATCTGACTATTTATCATACAATTAGCGTCCCTGCCGCTAAATTGCAAAGAATATCAGAGACGAATTATCGGTTTATGGTCTCTGGCAATCTCGTATGTACCAAAGGTCACCACCTACAAAGATAAGTCGTGACAGCCAGCAAGTTATTCGGTTTCAGTTTACAGATTTTTGTTTACGTATTCGTTGGTTATATTTGACCACGAAACCGGGAGTACGTGTGGATGTTTCTTCAACATTCCCTTTTCTAATATTTTTGACAGGATGCGACAGTTGCGTTGTCGTGGATCGATTACGTACAGGAAACAATCCGTGAAGTCACCCGAGCGTAGAATGGCAAATTTGAGCAAGTTGAAAACTATCTGCGTAGAAATTCCAGAGCACGCTGAAGCTCGATTGACAATGTCAATCAAGCAAAGGGAGTAGCTTGGTTAAATCATTCTCTCGCAGTAAATTCCGATGTCAAATAACGCCCGATTCTAGACGGTAAAACGATGGTTAGAAAGCCTGAAAAACGTCTTTTTTTCGTCCATTGCCATATACTGGGAAAAACGACGTTTTCGTGTTTGCAGTGACTTGTACCGGTCTTCACAAGCGGCTGGAACAGGCTACTGCACTCATTTACTGTGGAAAGACATTGTTTATCAAATTCAGTAATACTATGTAAGGTAATCCAATAGTAGTAAAAAACTTGGTGTTAGATGTAAAACGGAATGAACTGAAACAAATATTGTTCATATTGTTTTAAACATGCCTGTGTTGATTAAACATTTTTTGGGAATATATATTATATTTTAAATTAAATTTGACGAACAAAAAGTTTGCCGCCGTATTGATGCATCGCATCGAAGGTTTCTTGTTTTCATATACATGTACTGTACGTGTATGGGGCCTGGTTTTGTGTGTTCCGCAGTCATAGTGCAGATCCGCCCGTCATGCCGAAGTCCCGGGTTCGATTCCCCCATATGGGTACAATGTGTGAAGCCCATTTCTGGTGTCCCCCGTCGTGATATTGTTGAAATATTGCTAAAAACGGCGTGAAACTATACTCACTCACATTGCCGAACTATTGCTATTAGCGGCGTAATACCATACACATGCACTCACGGAGGGATATTTTCCTCATTTTCACGACATCTGATATAGCATTGATGTGTAACTTATGGTTTTAGAATATAAACGTCGCTTCATCTACACACACAAATGGCATGAAATCACTTGCATTTATCACATATTATATAGTATTTGAGGTCCTGGCATTATAGTTTAAGCAGCATACTGAGTTCATCCACACAGTTTTCATTTATAACCCGTTCATCATTTAATATCGCGTTATTGGGGGTCTCGGGATATTAGTGATGCTCACTTTACGAGTAACGACTGTACAGTAATGAAATATTCGATATTTTTTAATCTTATCAGAAAATGAACTAACAAGTGTGCAACTTGCGTTGACACTACATCTAAACTTCTTCCCGTATATTTCAACGAGACGTGGAAATAGAGACGGAGTCAAGCTGTACTCAGACGGGTGTGACGTCACATAAACGAATTGAGCTTTGATAATGGAGGCGTGTACGTACCGACTCCCAGCTTGGCGCAAGTTCACGACGCGCTCAGAGATTCTGGAATCAGCTTACAGAATTCCTAGCCAATCAGAATTCCTACGCGAATTACCTATACATTCATCTGGTAGCTCAGTCGTCTGAGCAGTCGCAATTCGCTGTGGAGAATTGCGTTCCTTGGGCGTGCCAAAAACCTATGATGGTGGGTTTCGTCCCATTTCAAGCTGACAAGCCAGGGTATAACTGAAATACAAATAATGTTCAAAGCGGTGTTAAGCCAAACTCACCCACTTATTCAGAGCCATGCCGGTCCCTCAGGCTGGATATTGGGGGCACTTTTCCAGTATAAGCATGCCTATCATGTGGATGTCAAGGCCGCAATAAATTAATAATCAGAGTTTGATTGAATTTTAAAATACACGGGAGACGGAACACATTTTATTTTTAACATTTTATTGCTTTCTTATCGAACTATTTAAAGCATCTGTATACAATTGCTGTCGTAGGGTGCGATTCACATGCACCATGCGTGTACGGAGTAAGAACACACATATTAGCTATATTTCTATTTCTAGGAACTTTGAGGCAATAGAATAATGCAAGACAGATAGACAGACAGACAGATAATTTATTAAAGTCTCACCTCGTTTGCTACAAATACTAAAATATTTACAAGGTATAACAATATGAAGGTGTAGCACGAGCCACTCTAAGCAGAGTTATGAGTGACTAAAATTATTGGGTAAAAGCGTATGACATATAAATACATAAAAAAGATCCTAAAAACCGTAATCAAACTCATCTTAAAAATCATTTGTATAAAGCCTGTGTTGGTTCTAATAAAGTTCTGTTGCAGCTTTTAGCAGATGTAAAATTCATCTCTGGGCTGGAAAGTATAAAACCTAGCTTCTGGTTATCACTAAAATCGTTAAAATCAGGACAGAGTGAATTGCATTTTGAAGACTGGTACTGTGGGCAGTGTTATCAAACATTTTTTTCATCCTCAATTGTATCTCTGCAAACATAACAAGTTCTTTCTTCAGTAGGGGTACTGTTGTAACGTCCAGTTTCTATGTGAAGCGGCGCAACTCCGCACCGGAATCTTGAAAGGGCGCTTGTGTGACCGCTGAAGCTCACCCAGCACATAGGAATCGACTCTATATTCGACTTTAAAAGTGACGTAGGTTCTCAGCATTCCACCTGTTACATGTACGCTATTCTTTTGATTGATCAGCTTCATCCAATTTTCTGTGAACTGTTCAAATGTCTTTTCCTGAACCGTCCTTGTGACGTAAAATTTGTCATACGTGTAATTAATGTTGTTAAAATGAGATAGTCCAAGTGCATCAAACTTCAGGTGTATTCTAAAAACGTCGCGCCGCCCAGCGATAGGTCCAATTGAGAACTTGATGTGCTCGACGTCCAGGATCCATGGTGCGTAATCTCATGTAAAGGCGTGATAAAGATCCCCACTGCCGCACGACGTGGGGAGTCCATCCCATGTCTCCACCGACAGCGGCGTTGGGCGTGTGTATCCTTATACGGAGGAAAAACCACATGGCCCTGTTCTGAACGGCTTCAATGCATGACATGCAAGGCGGGATGTTTTGTAGTCAGGTGGGAGGGGATGAAAATCTATAATTAATTAATTTTGTATGCCCTTAAGTAGCGAATTTCGTCAATGTTCAGTGATCATTTTAGCTGAATGCTTCAAATTGGTCTTTTTGAATTTTGTTTTTATGAATATGCTAGCCGTGAATAATTAGGAGATAAACCTACTGTGTTTTGAAATTTGATGTAGTCCCACTGTAGAAAAGATACCTCTTTATTATAATTTTGAACCGAGTGCTTTGACGACAACAACGCTTTGAAAACGGCGCTCTTTTGCAACGCGTGATAACACAGGTGCACAGGTCCGCAATCTTAGAAAATTCCGAAAAGTGTTTCACAGGTAGTTATATATGTAACAATTATTACTAAAGTTCAAGATTAAAAACACCATAGTCGTGAGGAGTAGTAAGTGTTCAAAACACATAGTTTTTCAAAAGAAGCTGACAAATAACACTCCTAACTTAGTCCAAAGAGAGATGTTTTAATTTCTATCAAACTGTTGCACACTGTTGTACACTATGGACTGGCTGTCATTTCTCGGAAATTTGTCCGAGAGGTCATTTCTTGGAAATCGAACATGCCATCATATCTATTGTAGGGGTGACGGGTAATAGAAAAAGGTTTTAAAATGCTAAAAGAATATAGTTCTACAGCAAACTTTATGAATTAACATTCTAATAAATTTAACATGTCTAAGAGTTATTAGTTAGATAGCAATTACCCCCAGTAAACAATAATAACATCAAAGTAAATGCCACTCCACCCCGAACTTGGATGTGGCAGAACTTGACCTAAATCACGGTTACTCACACCTCACAGCTGTCAAGGGCTGACAATCATGTGTTTACATTAACTAGATCTAGTTAAAAAAAGCAAGATGACAACCCCCGATCTATGATGTGGTTCAACATTTACCTGTAGATTTACTGGGATTGATCGAGCCTGCTGGTACATCCATATGATTACTAATGGAACTGAGTATGACTGAACAGCCGCTGTTTAGGCTGCAGACGAGCCGGATATTTTGAAACGAGGAATCTGCATGGTGTGACCTGTCAATTTCACGGATGCAAAACCAAATAGTGACAGAACTTAGACATTTGTGTCCCAGAAATAGTAGGTCGTGTATGATTTTCATAATTGTGCGTGTTCTGAAATGAATTTCATCAAGTTTGATAAGCTGTCACTTCAGTTGGGACATTGTTTTCGTGGACTTTCGAAGGGGGGTCACGGGTGTTTTCTGATGCACTTTCAAATCCCCTCCTGCCAAATTCTAACGGTGGTGGTTGACGGAGATGGTAATGGATATCGATCAGAAAAAGGTTTGTAAACACCATGTTGTCATGAATAAAATGTCTTCAAACACATTTTATTACGTTATATTTCACTTTCATTGTCGGTTGTTTCAATAATGAAATTACCTGTTCGTGGGTTTCAGAAAAAATATATAAAAAAATGAACAATTATTATTTTCTCAACAAAATTTATTACATATCACTCTTTCACTTATTTTGAATGTGTGAATCTTTGAATTATACCTCCTCACCCTGAATTGAGAACCGTCCTGACGTGTCCGGTTGTCACTATATCTGCACAGCACTCTCAGTTATGGCTGCCAAAGAAATTGTTAACAGTAACAGTGCTGTTAAAGAATTGCAGGAAACCAGAAGACAACCCAGTACTGTGAGTGTGATGCTGTTCAACATTAACATGTTGACTAACTATCTCTGCTGGTGTGATGTTGCCACCACCCTGGAGAATGGCCGAATACCGCCTTTTTTGAGCCGAAGAAGAATCACAATTATATGTAATGAGGGACTGTTCGTTTCTGTGCCCTGTCAATTTCATTATTTCGCGGCATTCCACCCCAGCATGAGAAAGGAGCGTGACCGTTGTGGCCCTGACACAGTGATTAGTGTATATTTTGCTCAACTTTGCCTCTTCTGAAATTGATTTCATCATTTTAGACAAACTGTTGTGGCCAAGTGCCTGTGCGGTGTACCAGTGAGTGTCGGGAGACGTGTTTGTGAGTTTTCGTGGTCTTTGGAAGAGAGCATGCAGTGTTTTCTGGATGCAATTTTGAAACATACTGTTTGAATAAAGCAACGGGACAGGCAGGGGTACCAGTGGCATATATGCGTGGTTTTGGTTCGTTCGAATCACGAAGATCGCCACGGTGGTTTTTTTCCAACTCGCTGTGTGTGCTAGTGATAAACTCGCACCCTACGTCGTCGACCTCGACACGGAAAGATGCGAGTGAGCTCACGTTGATTTTCAACCCCCCGCCTGTCAAATCCTAATGTCAGATCTAACCAGACCTTCGTTTGAAGGCTAACTGGATTGTCTACTGATTGATTCGATCTGATTTTCACCAAATACCCTCCGAAATAGGCTCATAGTGAGTAGATACATCCAACCCAAGTTTCTTAATTTTTCGAAGCATCCCCATGAAGACATTGTTCGCACTGACGAACTCTTGGTCCTGCAGCATATTAAATGAACGCTCATACGGTGGTTGACGGAGATGGCGATGAATCGCAGATCCACTGCTGACATAGGAGGACTTCGAATAATACTGTCCATTGGAATTTCGGACCTCGGCGTAGAAAACTTTCAATGTGTTGTTTAATTCTTGAGGTGAAAGGGTCTCAACACTTGGCGATTTGCCTCGCAAAGCAAGCCATTCTGGAAATAGAAATTAATATTCTGTTACCGGAGGACTTGTAAAGTAGGTAAGTAATAATTCCAATGGTTACATTATCAATTTATTTGTATTTCTGATATTGTAAATATCAATAAATATTGTGCATATTCAATTCAATGTCAACTCGTCACATTTCCATATTTTCTTTGGGTTTTTTTCATAAGTAGATCTAGTAGATTCTACATCTAAATATAATTATTTTATATAATTTTTCCTTACGTTTGAATATCATAATCGCCCAACTAGTGTTTTTATTGGTGCTTTGTGCCTTCGAATTTATTACAATGGACTCGATCTCATCAGCATCGAGAGTGACGAAGTGGCGAGAGTCACTAGTAGCGGCAGACGTCATTCCCTCGCTAGTCAGTGTAGGCTTTGTCGCTTCTGCCGGAGCAGTGCCGGGCCCTAATGGACAGTAAATACATCGTTGGTAAAGTTTACATATTCCGGAAATTGGTAACAATATTTTGTCATGCATAAAGTTTTTCTTTCTTTTTTTTTCTAGCTGATGTTATTTTTTTATATTTACGTAGTTTATTGATATTTTTTGGAGTGTGAGAATTACCGAACCAGTTCCTATAAACGTTACAATTTGTATGCAAACGATAAAGAAGTCTACCTTCGTCGGGTGTTCCCATCTCATCCATTAACATCTCATCTTCAAACCAGTCAGGGCTAACCTCTTGCAAGTCAAATCGTCACCACAAACATCTGTAATCGATCCGAGATCGAATGATGGGTTATCGGCAGCCATCTTGGATCGATATGTGGGCTATCGATGTATACATACGCACGATTTTTTGGTGAAAAGGCTTGACCTATTTTAAGGGGGTTTCCGTAACAAAAAGGAAACCTCTTTTTAACCAATCAGAATCAAGCATTCAACAATGTCATGGTAGAATATTGCTTCACGAAGAAAATCACTGGCCTGTGATTATTTCTGTAACTGACAGTGCAGCCGCGAATAGCTGCAATACTGCTGATGTGGCTTTAAGCAATATTTACTCTCTTACTGACAGTGATATATATTGTTTCCAGCTTCCTCACACTTTAATGTTTTCACTATCCCTGGACATTCATGTACACAATTTATTTTGTTAAATTAATTTGAACATGTTGAGGGTTTTAATTAAAAGTACATAGGTAGCTGTATCAAAGGGAGAGAACTCTACTCTACGCTACATGGGACTTTTTGTATGTAAATTACATATTAGCATTTTCAAGCAGAGGATTAACAGTTCATGTGAGTGAGTATGGTTTTACGCTGCTTTTAGAAGTTACTAAATTTATACAAGCACAGAAGTCATGCCAAAAACGCTCACAGTTGTTAGTGAGTGAACTCAACTGGGGATTTTACAAGTATCCATCACAACCAATGAAAGCTAGCATGTGAATAAACTCAGTTCACTAAAATTTAATTAATTAAGGCACTTGCAGTGACCAGTTAAGAAGTAATCAGTGAGATAGTATATAAATACTGGGAACGCCAAACAACGTCATTGTAAATAGATAAATGCACCTGTGAATGGCGTGGTGGCCGTAGCCTTGTATATCAAGGTTTTAAATACGGAGTGAAACAAAGACGAGGTGCCCGCACTCACTGGAATGCTGTATGCTGTATGTCTGGCCACTATCAACACCTCCAACGATCTTTTCCCGATCATGACCTGGTTGAGTGACTTCCTTCCACCAACGTGAAAGGATTACCCCCATCCTAAATATATCCTATCTACATGGTAAAAGTACTCACAACCAATTTCCTCTAATAATAAACTCTTACCTTTGGTATCCCCAGCAACACTCACTATGGTCATCGGGCAAATGTAAAAATAAAAAAACCTAACGAGATTCTGTCCCGGTGATTGTGAAGATCTCAAATCCTATCAAAAGTCTGACAACATGGCTGTTTATATTCATTTCCAATATCCTCTTATAATTAGTGATACATGTTAGAGTCCCACACAAAACTTTCTCTTATTAAATCTTACAAAATACAAAACAGAAAGTGGAATGTGGGGAAATGGGACATATTCCTTCGTGAAATAATAAGACATGAGTTGTGGTGACTGCTTTATCATAATTGTAGTATCTAAACCATTAATTTGGCGAACGAAAAACGTTATATTTGCAATCACCAGTAATGACACCATGTGGGCTAAACTTAAAGGAGCACTAATCTCTGGCTTCTTCTCGGCTGTCTGACACTGGCCGCTGGGGCTCACAAGCTGCCGTGACTCGATTTGCTCGCTAACGCAACTGAGCGTGACAAGAGACTGGGCTACCGTCTGTAAAGACAGCGTAAATACACTTGGAGGCAATATTTGTTTTACGCATTTTTGAACACTCCCATCTGACACATAACATTTTTAAAAAGGTTTCATTGTAGTTTTTCAAGAAGATTTTCGTCAAAATATTTGATCAACGTTTTAGAAATATTTTACATCTATTCAAAATGTTATTTAAATGTTTTTAAAATGTTATTCAAAGAACATCATGCTATATCATGAGCGAAACCATTTCTTAACATGTTATTACAATGTTTTCAACACATTGTAGACATGTTTTGAAAAAACATATTTCATGAAATGTTGTCATCATGTTTCAAATACATTGTATACACATATGTAAAATCATCCGAATAAGGTGTAAATGTTTTATAATTATTCAAAATGTTATTGAAATGTTTTTTAAATGTTTTTCAAGAACATCATGCCATAACATAGGCGAAACTATTTCACTGTTATTGCAATGTTTTCAACACGTTGCAGAAATGTTATGCCAGAACATATATTCATGAAATGTTATCGCCATGTATCAAAGTGAGTACTGATTACGTGGCTGTGGACTGGTAATGCAGTAATCGAACATTTTCACAACAGTAACAGTTTAATCTGTAGGCTAAATGTCTGAAGAAAATATAGCTGATGTGAGTAAGACAAACCTTTACATGATTTGTTTGTTGCTTAATCAGAGATAGTGTCACAGGCAATCACATTTAGTCGCGCATATTTTGCTGGGGCCTGAGAGAGACCGATGAGAAGTGAATAAATATAGCTATATGGTCAAAGACGCATTCTCTCACATATAAGTATTTTTCATAACTAGTTATTAAAATGTTTTAAAACGTTTTTGAAAATTTATGACACAAATAAATGTTTTTGACATGTTCTTAAAACGTTTGTAAAAACTGATATCACACAAACGATTCGAAAACAATTTTAAAATGTTGTGACAAAATGCCTCGTTGTCTCGTGAAATGACGTCGGAATGACGTCACACTATTACGTCATATTTTGCACCCGCCATCATCAGTTCAAGTTTACTCTACATGCAAGTGACATTGTGCAGCAAGAGTTGGATCGTCGAACTCTGATTTCTTAGGGGGTAAGTTCATTTTCAAAAGCAGGATCCGCTTATCTAAGCAGTATCTAAATGGCATTGTGTAAATATTACATTTGTTACATTTGACCACTTTCTAAATGACATTGTGCATTCATAGCTTTTGGCCATGGGAGCCGTGCCAATTTACACTTGTCAGAGAGTACACAAAGTACGTGATCTCGGGGTGCTTCGCAAAGCGCGAATCGCTTGCAGGCGATGTACAGCGATTCGCCCTACAACACTGCGCTAACTTTCAGCCGCTTGCAAGCGAAACAATCGCAAGCTGAGGTTGCTTCGTTCTCAAACCAAAATGGCGGCTGACTTTGACAGCTGAACAAGAAATTCTTGACTGGATCAACGAGGAAATAAGCAAAGGTAGCTAATTATAACACCCCATCATTCTCAGTCTGCTCCACATCTTCAAAGTAGTCATAAATTTCATCAGCTCATCATCGAGCCTCTTTTATTACGTTCATCTACGTCAAGGCAACCAAGCGGTAGTTGCGCCGCCATTTTCGAAGAGTGCGCATGCGCTTCGAACTCATGCAGCGATTAATTTGCTTTCCCTAAGCGATTCGTGGCTTACAAAACACCCCTACACTACCAGTTGTCGGATTTTCATTTTTGTGGACGCCTCGGTGGCTGAGGGGGTTGGACAATAACATTCCTGAAAGCCTTACAACTGCACCAGACACAGACCAACACAATACGCAATGTTCGAAGTGAAAACTTTATAAGGGAATATAATTTCCGCATATGCACATTAATGTACTTGAACGATCATCAAATTAACATCATCAATGAATGACTTTTACCCGTGTTGAATGCAGAGCGTAATGTGTATGCATAGAGTATTCCAGAGGTCAGCCTGTGACATATCATATTGTGTAGAAATACAGAGGGACACTGTTATACTTATGTTGGCGAAGACAACCAAGTGTTTCTCACGGCCTCGTTATGTTAATGTCACGGTTTGTTTGATACCAAGTTCTTTTCAGACATAGCCTGTCGTTGCAATCTATTGTTAATAATAGTCGCATTATTAAATGTGGCTTTGAAATGAAGTTCACAATGCATAAACTACCTGGTGTAAACAACCATGAACATACATGTAGCTGCGCATGGACTTGCACACCTCTTGATATTTGAATACTGTACAGAACATGTTTTATGTCTTACCCACTGCACCTGTCACCAACACGCACCACAGTTAAAGATTGATGTGACGGGACTAGAGAAGAGAATGTGATCATACGACAACTGGAAACTCGTAATTAAATTCATATCATCAATGAAGGCCTTCAAAACATCCACAAAGGACGTTTGCAAGCGGGCACTTAAGTATTCATAGCCCATGTCAGCCCGTATGTTCACGTAACACAGTACAAAAGATTACATCACGTAACACAGTATAGTGGTCGTACTTCATCATATATTACTAGCAAACCGCAAAATACTTCAGTTAAAAGTCATATGTTTATGAAGTATATCTCTTTGAAGTTATATGGCTACTTTACCACTCCCACTTTGCTGTTAACGTATGATTTATAATGAAGATAGTTTTGCATCCGAATCTGCCCTAGTCTTGTCAATCAACATTTTCTTAAAGTTAGATAGGCCATGGAGGTACCAACTAGCCCTTAGACAACCGTTGTTTGAACGTCGTTGCAGATTCCTGTCATGTAAATCGCGGCTACCGTAAACGTTGGAACACACGTTTAAGGGTGTGCTTCAGGATTGAAATCAATTCTTAGAAAAGCTTGTCTGATGCTGAGATTTCATTGTAATGTTGACCATGGACATCTGGCAAAGATCGACACACCTCTCAGGAATGATTGGTTCCACTCTAGCCCAAGAAGGATTCCAAAGAGTAAGTGTCGTCCATGTGTCCGCATTGCTTATAGAAAACAAAACCAATGGTGTGATCTACAGTGAGTTGAGTTAACGGGTTAAAATTTCACATTGCGTAGGGCAAAAAGAGCACCGTTATCAAAATTATATCAATATCATAAGAATTATTTTGGATGAGTAGAATAAGCAAATAGGGAATGATTGACAAGACTTTCATATGCACTATGGAGCTTGAAATATTGTTTTTCGAAAACAAAACCAATTGGTGTGAACTACAACGAGTTAAGGGGCGGGTTAAAATTTCACGTAGGGATGATCGACAAGACTCTCAAATGCAAGTGACGCGTAATAAACACTATCATCAGTCTTAAATCAAATTATTTTGACAGCGGATGCTTGTCAGTCTAATACTGATGCTTGATGTCATGAAATACGTTTCTTAAACTGGGTCATTGGGGAGCTTATGTGCATTAGCTCAAATTAGACCGGAGACGTCCTAAGTCGTTTTGTGGCAAATGATTGGATGACTCAGACGTCAAGCTTTCAATTACGTTATGATTGGAATTTGATTCAGCTTGGTAAATGTGATATCGAGAGGATCAAGGCCACCAGAGGTCAAATAATTAATCAGCTTGCACTTTATGACATTCAGGTTATTTCACTAAGGCTCAACTAATTTTCCAGTCAGGTATGATGGACACTAAGTAACTAACTCAAAACCTGTCCTATATCATGGTTGTGTCAAATCGTTAATGCTAAAAAGTATAGTTTTGGATTTCTTATAATATCAAACATGTTTTTAATAAATAATGTTCTCACATATGTGTCATTGAAGGTCAATGTCACTTGGTGTGAATAAGGCGCCAGGAAGATAGTGTAAACGATACCTTGAACATTGGTTTTAGGAATGTAACACATTTAGTACAGATGATCTCATGGGCGGGTTCTCAGTCACAGGAGCATTTAGCTGACCTTCATCTAAAACTGAGATATTATTTGAATTTGACGAAATTATGTACAAATGATGTCTATTTTTAGGATCTTATTTTGAGAGGAGTTTCAATGACTGATGTAAGTCAAATTCACCAGAACCTCGTCGTCTAAACGTGACGTAACGTGATGATGCACGACAGTTTTCAATGAATAAATTAATACGTAAGAAGTTCCATCTGTATTTGCTGTAGGCCAAGTCAACTGTCAAGGTCATTCACACAAGAAAATGTGTTAACAGTTATAAATGAGATTGTAACTTCAGACACCAACAATGTAACGGTCAATTTTAATTTAATTAAGCACTTTAGATTCACTGTCTTGGAACACCCTTGTTTATTTACAATGGACCAGCAAACAGCAAATTTCCTGGAAATGCATGAATAGATATAATGCAATCTCCTGCTCCTGAAATCAATCAAATCGATCTTGAAAAGGCTCGACTATAATATGAAATGGAGAAAGTTGATGAGGAGGCCTCCAAATATTGAACCTAGGAACATGGACAAGGAAGAGAAACTGAAATCTGCCGACCGAGACCACCATCTCCTTATGGTTGCTCCTGGGCAACCCTCACAGTTTCCACAAGGACCAATTGCATTTGACACCTCATAACCAGTTGCAAGCAAACAGCAAAGTTGCCAACCTTATTACTTACAAACTCCAGCAAACTCCATGAAGAAACACCGAGGAGGATACCGACTCGTCTTCCGGTCGCCGTTCGCACACTATAAGCAGTGATGAACGTACCTACTTGAACATGGAAACTGTATATGGCTACTACATTGCCTAGTGGCCCTCAAATCTTGTTCATTAGTTGTGTGAGAAGAGGATTCTTTGTATGGTAACTTGTCATTGTTATGTTTCTACAATAGGTTGTACTGAAAGACATACGTCGTTGGTGGAAATGGTGCTCGTTTACTATTTATATGTTTGTATAATGTTAATCAGTGTTCTGTTAATGCACAAAGTATTTGTACATTTTCTTGCACATTTAGAATACATGCTTCTGCTATTCTGTGTCACAATGCGATGCATGTACGCATGGATGTAACATATGTTAGCATGTCAGCTTTACATCATAGCTGACGTATATGTCACGCCCATGCATACATTGTCAGAGTGTTTTGCTATAATTGTCAGATTGCAAATCATATCACATACTATTGGTGTATGATGTTTGTTTTGTATCATATTTGTAGAACAGATGCTGTATTTGTGAAGATAACTTTTTTGATTTGAAGTAATAGTTACGGTAATGAAACATATTACTTTCATATTCAAAATATGAATACTTCGCTACAGGGGATTTTTCAGTGGTTACATAGTTGTAGTAGTTGTCAAAGTACAACATATCATTGTAAAATAAATTTCAATATATTCTCCTTCAATTGTGGACCAAACCTGAAGGGTCAGTGCCACTTGCATGTCGGATCCTTACGCTGTCTGTGGTTTCTGATTGGACAGTGTGTATCTTGGAGTGCAGCATGCCAGTGTAGTAGATAGGGCTGATCTTTGTCTCCACACAAGTTGTGTAGTGAGACAGCTGGAGCCACAAGGGTGATACGAATCAAAGTCAACATCACTTTGAACAGTCCGAATGTGTCTTCAATCGTCATACGGGCACTGCTTAGACGGTAGTTTAAGTACGACTGTTCTCCTGTAAGCTGTCTTCTATCTCTGTTGGCGAATGGTTCACGAAGCCAGGAGGACAATGGGTAGGCTGTCCGCAAGGGTCCAGCCCAACAAGTGTTACCCACTCAGGTGACGTTGGCAGGTGACTTCCATTGTCGGCCATAGTCTTCAAAGTAGAGTTGGCAAACACTCTTGCATCATGCACTCTGCCAGGCCAGCCAATGTAGACATCTGCGAATCGGTATTTATCACCACACACAACCTACATGATGACAGCCATGGACTACCACGCTTTTCTCTTCACAAAGCCAACAAGGCAGTAGTGGGAGCAATAATGGCAACATGTGTAGCATATATTGCTTCAGCACAGTTCGGAAAGTTTCATTTGTCTTAATGTCCATCAGTAACCTCAATGAAGGCTTCACAACGTGGAAATCTGATGTGATTGTTGGACATCCTCTGCAGACGTCATGGACGCAGATGCACACTCTTGACCTGGTTATTCCAAACACGTTACCGATAGTTCGGAACTGTTGTGACCAAGATGTACACAGCTTTTGCATCGCGAGCGAAGTTCAGTGGTCAAGGCTTCTCTAATTTCTTGGGGGCGATATATACTCTTACAAATAACATGGGATACTTTACATTTTTAAAATTGTAAGAGTTTCCAGTAATAGTTGTATGTTGATGATGAACAAATTAGGAACACATTACATCCGCGTGTGAAGTAGGACAGTAGATGTTATGACCGCCATATTGGTTAAGATAGGACATTTCAAAGTATTTGGATCAGCAGTGCGAAATTCCACCAGTACCAACAATCATCCATTCGATCAGGTATACCACGTATGAGTGTCCGACTCCTCTTGTGGCGCCTTTCCAAGATCAGCTAACGTGGTCGGGGGCCTATGTCGTTGACGCACACGTCTCTCTTTCATGTCCCAAAGGTGATCAACGGGGAGAGGCCTGGGCCCATTGCAAGCCTCGGCATTATGTGAATGTTAAGCTGCTGGAGTGAGTGAGTGAGTATGGTTTTACGCCGCTTTTAGCAATATTCCAGCAGTATCACAGCGGGGGACACCAGAAATGGGTTTCACACATTGTACCCATGTCGGGAATCGAACCCGGGACTCCGGCGTGACGAGCGAACGCTTGAACCACTGGGCTACCCCACCGCCCGTTAAGCTGCTGGAGGTGAGCATTGACGATTCGTGCATGGTGAGCACGACCTTTGTCGTCGACCCACGCCTTTCAAACGCGACAACAAAGAGGGACACAACGTCATCCCAATAGTACAGTCCAGTGACCATTCCTTGCACAATATCGAGTGGGGTTTGCGCAGTCATAGTGATACCATCCCACTCCACAACCGATCCATCACCAAATCTTTCATGAGGTCTCAGGTTGACATTGGCTTGAGGTTCATTTCGATGTCGCCAGACACGACCATGCTTATCAAGGAAGAGACGATTACCCCAATGTCGACGTGGTGTTGGCAATATGACGCTTTGTCAGGGGCGGCACAACACTTGGCCTCCGAGTATGGAGATGCGCTGCGCTTTGATTCGCCGTTTGGGCTCGATTACGTAGAACCTGGTTTTGGATCAATCGGTCCTGTTCAGTTGTCGTCAACATTGTGGGTTTGTTAGTACCTGCTTCGTAATTTGCCAAAGACTATGAAACATTGTACGTATTGGCCACTGCACGCCGACTTTTGCCAGTTTCCAGCATGTCAGCATACCTTTCTCAATATCCCATAGACGCTCCGCGCTTTGCAGACACCGCATCGCCAGTTCTTACAAAAACAATGAACGAAGCCGTGTAGATCACAACTCAAGATACGATTGACATGATAAGGTGTTCAGTGAGACAGCGGTTTTAGGTGTTGAATAGGATGTAATGGTCCGCAGAGGTAAATCGACCTAAACCTATATTCAGGACTCGGATTCTCGGATATATCCACTTGTTCACGACACTAAATGGCTGAAATAATGACGATGCGACGTTAACATTTTAATTCACTCACTCACTCATGTAACCTCATCATTCACCAGCGTTCACAAATATGTGACCCGCCAAGAGAAAAGGGGCCTTCTTGGCTGAGACCCGTTCTGTTCTTTTCAGTGTATCCCGCTAACCATCAGGTACATTTATTATGTTGAATTGCTGAACCGTTGACATTAGTACATGTACAACATATAAACCGCAGTTTTGTGTCTCGAATTAATGAGGGAAGACGCCATACTCGCATATTCTCGCTGCGTTGTTCCCCTTAAGCCATTGCAGGGACAAATGATACATGCTTGAAGAATAAACATGGTGTTCAGAGAAGCAGCGGGTCTAGGTGTTCAGTGAGACAGCGGTTCTATGTGTTCAGTGAGACAGCGGTTTCAGGTGTTCAGTGAGACAGCGGTTCTAGGTGTTCAGTGAGACAGCGGTTCTAGGTGTTCAATGAGACAGCGGTTCTAGGTGTTCAGTGAGACAGCGGTTCTAGGTGTTCAATGAGACAGCGGTTCTAGGTGTTCAATGAGACAGCGGTTCTAGGTGTTCAATAAGACAGCCGTTCTAGGTGTTCAATGAGACAGCGGTTCTAGGTGTTCAGTGAGACAGCGGTTCTAGGTGTTCAATGAGACAGCGGTTCTAGGTGTTCAGTGAGACAGCGGTTCTAGGTGTTCAGTGAGACAGCGGTTCTAGGTGTTCAGTGAGACAGCGGTTCCAGGTGTTCAGTGAGACAGCGGTTTCAGGTGTTCAGTGAGACAGCGGTTCTAGGTGTTCAGTGAGACAGCGGTTCTAGGTGTTCAATGAGACAGCGGTTCTAGGTGTTCAATGAGACAGCGGTTCTAGGTGTTCAGTGAGACAGCGGTTCCAGGTGTGCAGTGAGACAGCGGTTCTAGGTGTTCAATGAGACAGCGGTTCTAGATGTTCAGTGAAACAGCGACTCTAGGTGTTCAGTGAGACAGCGGTTCTAGGTGTTCAATGAGACAGCAGTTCTAGGTGTTCAGTGAGACAGCGGTTCTAGGTGTTCAGTGAGACAGCGGTTCTAGGTGTTCAGTGAGACAGCGGTTCCAGGTGTTCAGTGAGACAGCGGTTTCAGGTGTTCAGTGAGACAGCGGTTCTAGGTGTTCAGTGAGACAGCGGTTCTAGGTGTTCAGTGAGACAGCGGTTCTAGGTGTTCAGTGAGACAGCGGTTCTAGGTGTTCAGTGAGACAGCGGTTCTAGGTGTTCAGTGAGACAGCGGTTCCAGGTGTTCAGTGAGACAGCGGTTTCAGGTGTTCAGTGAGACAGCGGTTCTAGGTGTTCAGTGAGACAGCGGTTCTAGGTGTTCAATGAGACAGCGGTTCTAGGTGTTCAGTGAGACAGCGGTTCTAGGTGTTCAGTGAGACAGCGGTTCTAGGTGTTCAGTGAGACAGCGGTTCTAGGTGTTCAGTGAGACAGCGGTTCCAGGTGTTCAGTGAGACAGCGGTTTCAGGTGTTCAGTGAGACAGCGGTTCTAGGTGTTCAGTGAGACAGCGGTTCTAGGTGTTCAATGAGACAGCGGTTCTAGGTGTTCAGTGAGACAGCGGTTCTAGGTGTTCAGTGAGACAGCGGTTCTAGGTGTTCAGTGAGACAGCGGTTCTAGGTGTTCAATGAGACAGCGGTAAGGGTAACAACAAGTATCATCATTTAACGTCTTTTGGTTTGCCTCGGCCGGGGATCGAACCCGTACCTTTAGCTCTTCGGGAGAACGCTCTTCCACTAGACCACGGAGAGGGTCACCATTGTTGAGCCACATCAATGATTATCCTATGTTTGACTGTGATGCGTCATTCAAATGTGTGCCATGTACGTGTTTCCTGTCGTAATAAAACAAATTCATGCCAACAGGCAGGTATTGGTAATCCTTTTGATAAGTTCATTCCCCTCCGAAACAGTCGGTTTGATGTTATAAGCGTTATGGTTCGGGTGGCCCAGTCGTCTAACGCGCCGCAGTGCGCTGTGCAAAGTTGCGTCCCTGTGGTGCACCAGAAACTTATGATCGTGCGTTCGAATCTCGGTTCGCTCCGATTATGTTTCCAGGTTTGTCACGCCATACCCGTGTTCGTGGGCTTCACCAAAGTGGTTCCCCACATTACGTTAACAAGCCGTGATATAACTGTAACTGTCTGAGGGCCTTGGACTTCAAATTCCGCCAACCAGATGTTTTCATGTTTCATTTTTTATATTATATATAGCATATGTAAGCCATTACTCAGCAATTTTTGTTCAAAGTGCAATTTTCAACCTCGTTTTGACCTTTGCGTTTTGTCCATACTCTCAAACGTTTTGCTTTGCATTTTCAAGACTTAGAAAGTTGAATTTGTGTCCTCATTTGTTGGCGTTCTTACATACAATAGAAAAAGTCGGATGTCTTTGACACCATACCCGTGATCAAATATAATCGCAACAACCCATGCCAGTGAACAAAATCAATAAATGCACACACCAATTTAATACCGCCTCGATCCGTGCCTTGACTGAGCGTGACAATCTGCAGCATTGTAAACAAGTAAACAACAAATGATGTTAATGTGAGCAAAACGAGCAAACACACGCTCGTGTCATGTGTCGTTTTGGCGAGCTGTTTCTGTTCGTGATTGTTGTGTGGTTGTCAATGTAAACAGGAGGTCCAAACTAAGTCAATACTTAGGTGGTTTAATGGGTGTTAGTCGGGTTATGAGTAACTAGTCTGTAAGATGGTAGTCAGGAGTACAAGGAATACAATCAGGGGAATGATACTGCTGTAGTGCGCTGGTTATATTAAAGTGAGTGAGTATGGTCTTACGCCGCTTTTAGCAATATTCCAGCAATATCACGGCGGGGACACCAGAAATGGGCTTCACACATTGTACCCATGTCGGGAATCGAACTCGGGTCTTCAGCGTGGCGAGCGAACGCTTTAACCACTAGGCTACCCGACCGCCCCGGTTATATAAGAGGGAATGTGTGGTTATATAATATGTAATGTGTGGTTATATAAGACATAACACAATAACAACTTTGCGCGTCCTTTAGCTGTGTCATGCTAGAAGCCTGTGCTATTGATTTGAATCCGAATCACCCGAATTAGCATTCTAGATTTGTTGGCTTTTCCATTGACGTGCGCACCTGTGAGCATAAACCGTTCATAACACACACACAAATGACATCTGACGGCTATCCTGCTCTGCATGCTCCGCTGGTTGTGATATCCGCCCATCTGCCGTGGCGAGGCAGAATCTTGTACAAGGAAATAGTGTCTTCTCAAGTCGCAGCAACTGAAACACACCAGCTATTCATGCGGGACACAACAAGAGACACACACAGCGCGGTAGTCTGTTCTGTCTGATGACACGGTTATATAAACTGAACTGTGTGGTGGGAGGGACGTTCGTTAAAAGCTATGTTTAACACATACGTATGTCAGGGGATGATGCATTAACGCTGACGGTATGAACTGGGTGGTTGTACTTTCTGTAACCGGCGGAGCTCTCATACTAATCGGGGGCGGTTTGTGCTACCATGGAATTGGTTGGTTTCTGTATGAGCACAGTGGGGTGTGTGAATATACAAGAAGTTGCATCTTCCTCACCTCGGTCGGTAAGTGTCAGTGACTATGATAACGTACTACGTAGATGCGTGAAGACATGCAACTTGTATCGATAACAACTTCTTTCAAATTTCAATTGTAACGACGTTTCAGGGGTACAAGTTGACCCTCCATTGGGAGACGCCGCGATTCGCTGTGCAGAGTTGCGTCCCTTAGGCACGCTAGAAACCTGTGATTTTGGGTTCGAATCCCTGTTCGCCCAGGTTATGTTTCTAGGTTCGTCAGTACCATACCCGTGCTCGTGGGTTTCACCGAAGTGGTAAACGTCGGAGACCTGAATCACTTCGGGCTTTCCTCCCACATTAAGCTGACGCGCCGCTATATAACTGGAATACTGTTAAAAGCGGCGTTAAACCCAACTCACTCACTCACTCCATTGGGCGAATATTGAGTAAGTTTTTTTAGTTAATATATTAACGCAATTATTATTACAATTCATCTGTCATACCTACTCCTCAAACAGTTCGTTTTAGTCGAGCGGACAAGGAGTTCAAACACTTTCTTGCGTTGGGCTTTGTACAGGCTAGTGTTGATATCATATGAATTTCACAGTGAATGTTTAGCTTAGTGATTAGTAGTTGTTCTCAAGACCTATATTCCGTTGTGTTTACATTTGAAATTTGCACTTTGAACATGGTCCTAAAATCTCAAAAATGAATTCCACCATAACGTAAAAATCACCTCCTCAAAAACCGGTGGACTAATGAAGTTGAGCCTTCTCATACGTGTCCCCACCTGCATCGACGTCGCCTGAATACGTTAAGGAGTTTGAAATATGATGTTTAATATGTACGCCATTGAGGCCAAATTGATAAAGCTATAAGTTGCCATTCATCAGTCAATTATTTTGCTAATATAACGTATGTATAACGCAGTTTTATGTAAATACTGAGAGATTTTAAGAGCCAAAAAATCGGATCAACATGATTAGTGATGTTCTTAAACCAAATGTGTTGCCAAAGATATGTTTGTGCGGTTGATTGTATTTAAACATAGTTTATTCACAAAAAGGAGTTAAGACATGTACAAGAGGAGGGAGAGAGAGAGAGAGATTCCTCTTTCTGTTGTTGTTGTTTAACGCCGCACTCAGCAATATTCCAGCTATACGACGGCGGTCTGTAAATGATCGAGTTTGGACCACAGACCAAGGTGATTGACATCATGAGTATCGATCCACGCAATTGGGAAACGATGACGTGCATCAACCAAGTCAGCGAGCCTGCTTCTAGTGAAATAAGGTTTTGAAGCAGTGGCTGAACGTTAATCGCTAGCTCCCATGTATTACTTGATATTGGTCTTCTCTTAAGAGATCCTGATGGGGCTGCTGATGCTGGTGACATCATACGTATTCCTCCATGCTGCAAGTCTCTCGCCAGCTAGGCGCCATTCTTTAAAAACACTCTGCGAACAGTACATCTTTCGAAAGAATCAGGTGAAAACTGTAACAAAAGCAAGACAAACGTTCTACCAGATACTGCAATGCACACAATCATGGCAAGAATCAACTTTGAGAGATATACTTGAGAGTTGTTCGAATACAATCTACGGTAGGGAGCACAACTTCTCAAATATCAAGACCATATCGGAATTTCGGAGTCAACATAAATTAACAGTGCATGAAAACTACTATCCCTATGTCAAGATGGCTCTTGAAGGAAAATGTGACCTTCTCTTCCCTGGCATTGTAGACTTTTTAACAGTCACATCTGGTACAACTTCGGGCAAGAGCAAGACCATTCCCAGAAACAGAAGACAGTTTGTCAAGACGGTTATTCTTGCAGGACAAGCGGCACGAGCAGCAATGTTACGTATCCCTGGTCTGCACACGCTGAAGCTGTGCCATGATGTGAGGATGGTGGAAGCGCCAAAGACAATACGCCCAGGAGTGCTAACAGGTCCTGCCTCCTCCATTGACTATCCCTTGAGCGCCTTTGCGGTGAGTCCACTTGCTGTCTACAAGATAGATACGGAGGAAAACTGTATCTACATCCATGCATTCTTTGGCCTTAAAGAACAGGATATAAACAGCATGGAATTTCTTACCTCAAGCATTGCCCTCAGCTTCTTTCGTGTCATCGAGGAGAATGTGGAACGGTTATGTGAAGAAATTGAACATGGGACTTTATCCAGAAAGCTAAATCTACATGATGATGTACGCGAGGAGTTACAAGCACAGATACACCCGGACCCTGAACAAGCAGACTTTGTGAGGAAGACGTTGAGGAATGGATGTGAGAACATTGTACAGAGGTTGTGGCCATCATGTGTCATGCTGAAGTATACTTCGACAGGATCTTTTCAACATGCCGTAAGTATCATACTATGTCCTCCAATAACAAACGTAACTTTTACACATTATAATGAGTCACGAGTTATCAAGACAAATACATTAAGCAGATTAATTTAGACTAACAATAACATAAAATGACGAATGCAGTTTCACAAATTGTAGTCAAGTTGTAACATCCTTGCAGAATCATATTTACTTTTGCATGAATATTTCTCAATGCGTCGTTTTTTATTAAGCAGGGTGGTGAATGCTACTTTAAGATACTGGTTACATATTCATATTCAGCACAACCCCATCAACTGATAGTCGTTAATCTAGAGACCACGTGTACGGACGATAATTATCAGGAACGTCTGTATCAAAACGCCAGAGCGACGTAACAATTTATTTGTTAATGAGGATTATACTCCGATCGGTACCGTCAGAAATAAAACTGGTTTCCCAAAAGAATAAAAGTAAATTTGATCATGTTCAATTTTGTCACATGACTTAATGCACGTGTATCAACGGCCCTCATTTGCCCTTAAACATCTCTAGATTTCTGGTGTTTAAAACTAACGTTATATTTTATTGGAAATTAGTTTAAAATCAAATCTGCAATAAGGGTAGCCGTAAAGAGAACATCCATGAACAGACGAGATTATAGTTACATCGGTCACATTGTGTTATCCGTTCCGGTGCGCGATTATCCGAAATTCAATGCAGCAATGCATATGATTTAGATTCAAGTTTCTAAATTTATATCCTTCAGTTTACTCACATGGCTAAACAAATCCACAAGTTTAATTGTTGCGCCGTGAGCGTTGCCTTTGTTCTGTGGAGGTTTTTTCTGTCGTAAAACCTTGATTCCCCCACTACTGTGAGGCGACAGCAGCAACTGCATGCCATGAAACAGTTTGCTTTCTGACTTGGTTACACTACGAGAACAGACGGCCTGGGGACGAAATACCAGTTAGTATAGCTAAAATGGATAGAATTATCATTAAACCGCCCGCATGTTATCAAAAATGAGCGGGCCACTGTAACTTGATAATGCCCTCATATTGCTTGACGACGGGCCATTATCACGCCCGTTGTTAGGTGACGTCATAGGGTGGGATAGGTGACGTAACGTTCAATAGTGACGTCATCTGGTTTGTTTTCTGACGTTTCCATATTTGTAAAAGTGGGTCAGTGACATTCGTGTTGATTGCAGTAAATGTTTCCAAACCGATATTGTTTCTTTGTATCTTACAACAAATTCCATCCATTTTAGCTATAATAACGGTAACGCTATTTTTCAGGGTATTATCATTTGCAGAAGCCCTCGGTCTTTTCAACTGCCCCCTTTCGTCGGGCAGTGAATGAAAGACCTCGGGCTTCTGCAAATGATAATGCCCTGAAAAATAGTGTTACCCTTATAATAGAGCCACAGGTACCCTGGTATATTTGCACAAGTGGTTTGATGTTAACACAGTTACTCAATCTGTAAAGCAAGTCGTTATTATTGACAGCATCATTTAGATTCACTTACCGTTATGGCCCAGTCACACTACTATAAGAGTAACGCTATTTTTCAGGGCATTATGATTTGCAGAAGACCGAGGTCTTCCATTAACTGCCCGACGAAGGAGGGCAGTTGAAAAGACCGAGGGCTTCTGCAAATGATAATGCCCTGAAAAATAGCGTTACCGTTATTATAGCTAAAATGGACGGAATTTGTTATCAAATAAAAAGAAACAACAATGTCGATTTTGAAACATTTACTGCAATCAACACGAATGTCATTGACCCACTTTTACAAATATGGAAACCTCATAGAACAAACCAGATGACGTCACTATTGAACGTTACGTCACCTATCCCTATCCTATGACGTCACCTAACAACGGGCGTGATAATGGCCCGTCGTCAAGTAATATGAGGGCATTATCAAGTTACAGTGGCCCGCTCATTTCTGATAACATGCGGGCGTTTTTATGATAATTCTATCCATTTTAGCTATAAAATGTTTTAGAGCAAACTACACCTGGCGTGTAAAAGACAGTTATTACGCTGTCACGTCGAGCTTTCATCGAAAAGCCATGATTTTGGCGTATCCATAGCGTATACATAACGATATATGTAACGCATGTCTAACGTATTAGTAGCGTATCACTGATTTATACATAACTTATGACAGCATATAAAAGCATATTGCCAGCGTGTGTCTGGCATGTTCAACGTATGGACAGCGTATGCCCAGCGTATGAGTAGCGTATGACTAGCGCGCTCAGCGTAGGGGAAAGGTGCCTAAAACGGTGCACACCCAAATTACCACGGAAAGCGAGAGCAGTCTAGATAATTATGTAAAAGGTTCATACGTTCCCATGCGCCGAAAAAATTGTTTAAGCCTCGGCGTACTACAACGTATACCAGCGTGCTTTTAGCGTATACAACTTACACCTAACTTATCCATAGCGTGTGTCAGCGTTGCCGGCGTTTTGGTAAAAAACTCATACGTCGCCATGCGTCACTGCTAGACGTTGTAGTGTGACAGGGCCATAATACATTGATGATCACAGTTACGTTAGTTTCTGAATGAAGCAGTGGTGCTTATAGTTACACTATCTGAGTGTTCTACTTCCAGGCGGAGATGTTGCGGCAAAAATACATAGGAGACCTGCCAGTGAGTTCCAGCATGCACATTGCTTCCGAGGCTCTCTACGGGGTGTGTGTGGACACGCCTGGTGACGACACACATGTGGAGTACACAATTATCCCCCAGGAACACTTTTACGAGTTTATTCCGGAAGAACACGTTGATGAAGAACAGCCAGACACATTGCTGGCGACTGAGGTAGTACATTTAAAACTCAGTGAAACTGGCAAACATTACTGTATGTAGAAAATGATGGATATTGCATCCACCTGGAAATACTGAAGAGACGAACTAAACTTTGTCATACATTTGATTAAGAGCGCGTCCAAATTGTTAGTATTTCATAATACTTGATTTTAAAATCTAAAAAATACACCTTTGGGTTAATTCACGATTATTGAACGGGTCGGTATGAAATTAGATTGTGAATTTGTTCTATTTTTTGCCTTTAAACGCCTATCTCAAACTACCTGCAAAGTAGCCCACAAATCGTGACATAAATTCCACAGTAAAAGGACAAAATGTCCGTCTATGAATCATAGCCCTTGTTGCAATACATCAGGACTCGATATCCAGGGTTGGACATTGTGGGTTAGGAAACATTATATTACTCCTACTCCGAAATCCACACGGAGTATGCATTTTTTGTTAGATTGAGGTGTAAGTGTGTATGTGCGTTGTTAGATTGTGGTATAAGTGTGTATGTGTGTGATGTTAGATTGTGGTGTAAGTGTGTATGTGTGTTGTTAGATTGTGGTGTAAGTGTGTATGTGTGTTGTTAGATTGTGGTGTAAGTGTGTATGTGTGTTGTTAGCTTGAGGTGTGAGTGTGTATGTGTGTTGTTAGATTGAGGTGTGAGTGTGTATGTGTGTTGTTAGATTGTGGTGTAAGTGTGTATGTGCGTTGTTAGATTGAGGTGTAAGTGTGTATGTGCGTTGTTAGCTTGAGGTGTGAGTGTGTATGTGTGTTGTTAGATTGAGATGTAAGTATGTATGTGTGTGTTGTTAGATTAAGGTGTGTGTGTGTTGTTAGATTGAGGTGTAAGTATGTATGTGTGTTGTTAGCTTGAGGTGTAAGTGTGTATGTGTGTTGTTAGCTTGAGGTGTGAGTGTGTATGTGTGTTGTTAGATTGAGGTGTAAGTATGTATGTGTGTGTTGTTAGATTAAGGTGTGTGTGTGTTGTTAGATTGAGGTGTAAGTGTGTATGTGTGTGATGTTAGATTGAGGTGTAAGTGTGTATGTGTGTTGTTAGCTTGAGGTGTGAGTGTGTATGTGTGTTGTTAGATTGAGGTGTAAGTATGTATGTGTGTGTTGTTAGATTAAGGTGTGTGTGTGTTGTTAGATTGAGGTGTAAGTGTGTATGTGTGTGATGTTAGATTGAGGTGTAAGTATGTATGTGTGTGTTGTTAGATTGAGGTGTATGTGTGTTGTTAGATTGAGGTGTAAGTGTGTATGTGTGTGTCGTTAGATTGAGGTGTAAGTGTGTATGTGTGTTGTTAGATTGAGGTGTAAGTGTGTATGTGTGTGATGATAGATTGAGGTGTAAGTGTGTATGTGTGTGATGTTAGATTGATGTGTAAGTGTGTATGTGTGTTGTTAGAGTGAGTGTGTATGTGTGTGATGTTAGATTGAGGTTTACGTGTGTGTGTGCGTTGTTAGATTGTAGTATAAGTGTGTATGTGTGTGTTGTTAGATTGAGGTGTAAGTATGTATGTATGTGTTGTTAGATTGAGGTGTATGTGTGTTGTTAGATTGAGGTGTAAGTATGTATGTGTGTGTTGTTAGATTCAGGTGTAAGTGTGTATGTGTGTTGTTAGATTGAGGTGTAAGTGTGTATGTGTGTGATGTAAGATTGAGGTGTAAGTGTGTATGTGTGTGATGTTAGATTGAGGTGTAAGTGTGTATGTGCGTTGTTAGATTGTAGTATAAGTGTGTATGTGTGTGATGCTAGATTAAAGTGTAAGTATGTATGTGTGTTGTTAGATTGTGGTGTAAGTGTGTATGTGCGATGTTAGATTGTGGTGTAAGTGTGTATGTGTGTGATGTTAGATTGAGGTGTGAGTGTGTAAGTGTGTGATGATAGATTGAGGTGTAAGTGTGTATGTGTGTGATGTTAGATTGATGTGTAAGTGTGTATGTGCGTTGTTAGATTGTAGTATAAGTGTGTATGTGTGTGTTGTTAGATTGAGGTGTAAGTATGTATGTATGTGTTGTTAGATTGAGGTGTATGTGTGTTGTTAGATTGAGGTGTAAGTATGTATGTGTGTGTTGTTAGATTGAGGTGTAAGTGTGTATGTGTGTGATGCTAGATTGAGGTGTAAGTATGTATGTGTGTTGTTAGATTGTTGTGTAAGTGTGTATGTGCGATGTTAGATTGTGGTGTAAGTGTGTATGTGTGTGATGTTAGATTGAGGTGTAAGTGTGTATGTGCGTTGTTAGATTGTGGTGTAAGTGTGTATGTGTGTTATATTAGATTGAGGTGTAAGTGTGTATGTGTGTGATGTTAGATTGAGGTGTGAGTGTGTATGTGTGTTGTTAGCTTGAGGTGTGAGTGTGTATGTGTGATGTTAGATTGTGGTGTAAGTGTGTATATGTGTGATGTTAGATTGAGGTGTAAGTGTGTATGTGCGTTGTTAGATTGAGGTGTAAGTGTGTATGTGCGTTGTTAGATTGTGGTGTAAGTGTGTATGTGTGTTGTTAGATTGAGGTGTGAGTGTGTAAGTGTGTGATGTTAGATTGAGGTGTGAGTGTGTATGTGTGTTGTTAGATTGAGGTGTGAGTGTGTATGTGTGTGATGTTAGATTGAGGTGTTAGTGTGTATGTGTGTTGTTAGATTGAGGTGTAAGTGTGTATGTGTGTTGTTAGAGTGAGTGTGTATGTGTGATGTTAGATTGAGGTGTGAGTGTGTATGTGTGTTGTTAGATTGAGGTGTGAGTGTGAAAGTGTGTGATGTTAGATTGAGGTGTGAGTGTGTATGTGTTTGATGTTAGATTGAGGTGTTAATGTGTATGTGTGTTGTTAGATTGAGGTGTAAGTGTGTATGTGTGTTGTTAGATTAATGTGTGAGTGTGTATGTGTGTGATGTTAGATTGAGGTGTGAGTGTGTATGTGTGTTGTTAGATTGAGCTGTGAGTGTGTATGTGTGTGATGTTAGATTGAGGTGTGAGTGTGTATGTGTGTTGTTAGATTGAGGTGTGAGTGTGAAAGTGTGTGATGTTAGATTGAGGTGTGAGTGTGTATGTGTGTGATGTTAGATTGCGGTGTAAGTGTGTGTGTGTATTGTTAGATTGAGGTGTGAGTGTGAAAGTGTGTGATGTTAGATTGAGGTGTGAGTGTGTATGTGTGTGATGTTAGATTGAGGTGAAAGTGTGTAAGTGTGTGATTAGATTGAGGTGTTAGTGTGTATGTGTGTTGTTAGATTGAGGTGTAAGTGTGTATGTGTGTTATCAGATTGAGGTGTACATAGTTCAAGAAGGTGCTGCTTACATTCAAGGTTGAAGCAGGGAAGAAGTACGAGATCGTGGTCACAACTAGAACGGGTCTGTACAGATACAGAAGTCAGGACCTGGTAGAAATTGCAGGCTTCACTGAGACAGCGCCGAAATACAGGTTTTGCCAGAGGTAGGGATGTGTGTGTCTGATAATAGCAACACGTACGTTATGTTTCTATAGAGCTTGTCCAACCAACGCGTGTCCTTTTGCGTACAATTAAGACTCCCTGAGGAGTATACGACCCAATGTTGCCTTCGGGCGCTAAAACGTTATACAGTCACATTTCATCTCATTCTATCGGGTACCCATTCACTGCTGGATGAATATAATTACATATCGAGCTGTGCCACATGTCCACGGATGCAACACATTTGAAATATCTCGTGTTAACGTCGTGTCCTAAACTCAGGAATCAAGATTGACTATTTCAGTCGCCCATCAATCATCCATAATACTTTCTTTTATCCTGCAAATATGTCCGTCAAACACTTGTCTGCTGTTGATTTCAAGGTTTTATTTAGCGTTTGCTGTGAATTGAATCTTTTTTTAAAATTTCGTATTAATTATTGCAGAACTGGAGAGTGCCTAAGTGCAAATGTTGACAAATATACAGTGCAGGTGTTTGACGCAGCTATGAAAATGGCTCAGTTGAAATGGCATGGCAGAATGGAGGATTACATGGCAACTGAAAACATAATCATTGCCAAAATAAACGGTGAGTGGATTTCTAATTAAACACCATTTTCGTGTTTATCATTGAAGAAAAATACTGATTGTCTTCAGCAATAACCATAACAGTCGATCGTTAATATTCCACGGAACTAGTGACTAACATTCTGATGCTATTGCAAATTGATCTGCAGGTAATTAGCGTATGGTTTAATCGGAACATCTCTATGCTGTATGAGGAACCGACCGCCCGATAGATGTTGGGCGGTGTATATGTTGGCTGGTTTGTTTGTTGTTGTTTTACGCCGCACTCAGCAATATACCAGCTATATGAAGGCGGGCTGTAAATAGTCGAGTCTGGACCAGACAATCCAGTGATTGATATCATGACCATGGATCCACGCAATTGGGATTGATGACATGCATCAACCAAGTCAGCGAGCCTGACCACCCGATCCCGTTAGTCGCCTCTTACGACAAGCATAGTCGCCTTTTACGGCAAGCATGAGTTGCTGAAGACCTATTCTACCCCGGATCCTCACGGGTCCGTATAAATGTAGTGCAATGTTATTGAAATGAGTTTATTCAGTAAGGGGGCCACCGGCCCATTATACAAAGCACCTATCGCATTGAATTTCATCAGAGCACGGTAACAGTATATGGTAGCATAATCACACTAGTCATATATGCATGTCGAGGTACTTTTGTCTGTTTTTAAATGCTAAAAATATATATTGGGGCAAATGGTTTAAAATAAACTACGGTTATAACGAAGTCAAAGGGACCACTAATTCTAGTCCGTTATAACCGTAGTTCCTTAGAAGTATATATACAGCACATATACAGCAAATAAGACTAAAAATAAGTTCGTTATATCCGTCAGTTCGTTATAAGCGTGTTCGTCATAAACGTAGTTTACTGTATTTCAATTGGATTTGATGATGTCTTAACATTTTATCTTGTGATAGGTTTACACAGAAGTAGCATGGACATATTACCTTTGACTTTAATAAAGGGACACTCCATGCAAACGTGTTGGTGCATTCTGAGTTTCGCTAGAATCTTATAAAAATATATGTTAGTGCAGCTGCAAATATATACACTTATGTAATACTGCACCAACAACACATTTTGTGTACCAAGACATCCAATGCAAATATGTTTGTATATTTTGTATTTTTCACGATTGTTTTATCGGACACGAAAACAACCACAACAAAGAACCATAAAAGTTGTTGTTCCCTAAAATACACAGTCATTGTGTCTTAAGAAGACGTCCTCGTGATAAAGTGTTGTCTGAAACATGATCCTCACACATACATTTGGCCCCAGGGACAGTGCCCACGAAGTGGTTCTACTACGTGTTCGTGGAACTGGAGGACGAAGATATTATCATTACAGAAGATGAAAAGAAGAAGGTGAGTCACTATAACAACCCACATGTTTATGTGTTGGCATATGTCGGCCGTCCCTGGCTGATGTGATCTTTACTGTCTAGAATCCCACATGTTGTGTGTTGTGCGTATGTCGGCCCTTCCTGGCTGGTGTGGTGTGTACAGTCTAGAATCTCACATGTTGTGTTGTGCGTATGTCGGCAATACCTGGCTGTTGTGGTGTGTACAGTCTAGAAACCCACATGTTGTGTTGTGCGTATGTCGGCAATACCTGGCTGTTGTGGTGTGTACAGCCTAGAAACCCGAATGTTGTGTGTTGTGCGTAGGTCGGCCCTTCCTGGCTGTTGTGGTGTGTACAGCCTAGAAACTCACATGTTGTGTGCTGTGCGTATGTCGGCCCTTCCTGGCTGGTGTGGTGTGTACAGTCTAGAAACCCACATGTTGTGTGTTGTGCGTATGTCGGCCCTTCCTGGCTGTTGTGGTGTGTACAGTCTAGAAACCCACATGTTCTGTGCTGTGCGTATGTCGGCCCTTCCTGGCTGTTGTGGTGTGTACAGTCTAGAATCCCACATGTTGTGTGTTGTGCCCTTCCTGGCTGTTGTGGTGTGTACAGTCTAGAATCCCACATGTTGTGTGTTGTGCGTATGTCGGCAATACCTGGCTGTTGTGGTGTGTACAGTCTAGAAACCCACATGTTCTGTGCTGTGCGTATGTCGGCCCTTCCTGGCTGTTGTGGTGTGTACAGTCTAGAAACCCACATGTTGTGTGTTGTGCGTATGTCGGCAATACCTGGCTGGTGTGTTGTGTACAGTCTAGAAACCCACATGTTGTGTGCTGTGCGTATGTCGGCCCTTCCTGGCTGGTGTGATGTGTACAGTCTAGAAACCCACATGTTGTGTGCTGTGCGTATGTCGGCAATACCTGACTGTTGTGTTGTGTACAGTCTAGAAACCCACATGTTGTGTGTTGTGCGTATGTCGGCCCTTCCTGGCTGGTGTGATGTGTACAGTCTAGAAACCCACATGTTGTGTGCTGTGCGTATGTCGGCCCTTCCTGGCTGGTGTGGTGTGTACAGTCTAGAAACCCACATGTTGTGTGTTGTGCGTATGTCGGCCCTTCCTGGCTGGTGTGGTGTGTACAGTCTAGAAACCCACATGTTGTGTGTTGTGCGTATGTCGGCAATACCTGGCTGTTGTGGTGTGTACAGTCTAGAATCCCACATGTTGTGTGTTGTGCGTATGTCGGCCATACCTGGCTGTTGTGGTGTGTACAGTCTAGAATCCCACATGTTGTGTGTTGTGCGTATGTCGGCTATACCTGGCTGTTGTGGTGTGTACAGTCTAGAAACCCACATGTTGTGTGTTGTGCGTATGTCGGCCATACCTTGCTAATGTGATGTGTACAGTCTAGAAACCCACATGTTGTGTGTTGTGCGTATGTCGGCTATACCTGGCTGTTGTGGTGTGTACAGTCTAGAAACCCACATGTTGTGTTGTGCGTATGTCGGCAATACCTGGCTGTTGTGGTGTGTACAGCCTAGAAACCCACATGTTGTGTGTTGTGCGTATGTCGGCCCTTCCTGGCTGTTGTGGTGTGTACAGCCTAGAAACTCACATGTTGTGTGCTGTGCGTATGTCGGCCCTTCCTGGCTGTTGTGGTGTGTACAGTCTAGAATCCCACATGTTGTGTGTTGTGCGTATGTCGGCCCTTCCTGGCTGTTGTGGTGTGTACAGTCTAGAAACCCACATGTTCTGTGCTGTGCGTATGTCGGCCCTTCCTGGCTGTTGTGGTGTGTACAGTCTAGAATCCCACATGTTGTGTGTTGTGCGTATGTCGGCCCTTCCTGGCTGTTGTGGTGTGTACAGTCTAGAATCCCACATGTTGTGTGTTGTGCGTATGTCGGCAATACCTGGCTGTTGTGGTGTGTACAGTCTAGAAACCCACATGTTCTGTGCTGTGCGTATGTCGGCCCTTCCTGGCTGTTGTGGTGTGTACAGTCTAGAAACCCACATGTTGTGTGTTGTGCGTATGTCGGCAATACCTGGCTGGTGTGTTGTGTACAGTCTAGAAACCCACATGTTGTGTGCTGTGCGTATGTCGGCCCTTCCTGGCTGGTGTGATGTGTACAGTCTAGAAACCCACATGTTGTGTGCTGTGCGTATGTCGGCAATACCTGACTGTTGTGTTGTGTACAGTCTAGAAACCCACATGTTGTGTGTTGTGCGTATGTCGGCCCTTCCTGGCTGGTGTGATGTGTACAGTCTAGAAACCCACATGTTGTGTGCTGTGCGTATGTCGGCCCTTCCTGGCTGGTGTGGTGTGTACAGTCTAGAAACCCACATGTTGTGTGTTGTGCGTATGTCGGCCCTTCCTGGCTGGTGTGGTGTGTACAGTCTAGAAACCCACATGTTGTGTGTTGTGCGTATGTCGGCAATACCTGGCTGTTGTGGTGTGTACAGTCTAGAATCCCACATGTTGTGTGTTGTGCGTATGTCGGCCATACCTGGCTGTTGTGGTGTGTACAGTCTAGAATCCCACATGTTGTGTGTTGTGCGTATGTCGGCTATACCTGGCTGTTGTGGTGTGTACAGTCTAGAAACCCACATGTTGTGTGTTGTGCGTATGTCGGCCATACCTTGCTAATGTGATGTGTACAGTCTAGAAACCCACATGTTGTGTGTTGTGCGTATGTCGGCTATACCTGGCTGTTGTGGTGTGTACAGTCTAGAAACCCACATGTTGTGTTGTGCGTATGTCGGCCCTTCCTGGCTGTTGTGATGTGTACAGTCTAGAATCCCACATGTTGTGTGCTGTGCGTATGTCGGCCCTTCCTGCCTGGTATGGTGTGTACAGTCTAGAAACCCACATGTTGTGTGCTGTGCGTATGTCGGCAATACCTTGCTGGTGTGATGTGTACAGTCTAGAAACCTACATGTTGTGTGCTGTGCGTATGTCGGCAATACCTGGCTGTTGTGGTGTGGACAGTCTAGAAACCCACATGTTGTGTGTTGTGCGTATGTCGGCCCTTCCTGGCTGTTGTGATGTGTACAGTCTAGAAACCCACATGTTGTGTGTTGTGCGTATGTCGGCAATACCTGGCTGGTGTGGTGTGTACAGTCTAGAAACCCACATGTTGTGTGTTGTGCGTATGTCGGCCATACCTTGCTTATGTGATGTGTACAGTCTAGAAACTCACATGTTGTGTGTTGTGCGTATGTCGGCCCTTCCTGGCTGTTGTGATGTGTACAGTCTAGAAACTCACATGTTGTGTGTTGTGCGTATGTCGGCCCTATCGATCCTGGCTGTTGTGATGTGTACAGTCTAGAAACCCACATGTTGTGTGTTGTGCGTATGTCGGCAATACCTTGCTGTTGTGGTGTGTACAGCCTAGAAACCCACATGTTGTGTGCTGTGCGTATGTCGGCCCTTCCTGGCTGTTGTGGTGTGGACAGTCTAGAAACCCACATGTTGTGTTGTGCGTATGTCGGCCCTTCCTGGCTGTTGTGATGTGTACAGTCTAGAAACCGACATGTTATGTGTTGTGCGTATGTCGGCCCTTCCTGGCTGTTGTGATGTGTACAGTCTAGAAACCCACATGTTGTGTGTTGTGCGTATGTCGGTCCTTCCTGGATGTTGTGGTGTGTACAGTCTAGAAACCCACATGTTGTGTGCTATGCGTATGTCGGCCCTTCCTGGCTGTTGTGGTGTGGACAGTCTAGAAACCCACATGTTGTGTTGTGCGTATGTCGGCCCTTCCTGGCTGTTGTGGTGTGTACAGTCTAGAAACCCACATGTTGTGTGTTGTGCGTATGTCGGCCCTTCCTGGCTGTTGTGATGTGTACAGTCTAGAAACCCACATGTTGTGTGCTGTGCGTATGTCGGCAATACCTGGCTGTTGTGATGTGTACAGTCTAGAAACCCACATGTTGTGTGTTGTGCGTATGTCGGCAATACCTGGCTGTTGTGATGTGTACAGTCTAGAAACCCACATGTTGTGTGCTGTGCGTATGTCGGCAATACCTGGCTGTTGTGGTGTGTACAGTCTAGAAACCCACATGTTGTGTGTTGTGCGTATGTCGGCCCTTCCTGGCTGTTGTGATGTGTACAGTCTAGAAACCCACATGTTGTGTGCTGTGCGTATGTCGGCAATACCTGGCTGTTGTGATGTGTACAGTCTAGAAACCCACATGTTGTGTGTTGTGCGTATGTCGGCAATACCTGGCTGTTGTGATGTGTACAGTCTAGAAACCCACATGTTGTGTGCTGTGCGTATGTCGGCAATACCTGGCTGTTGTGGTGTGTACAGTCTAGAAACCCACATGTTGTGTTGTGCGTATGTCGGCCCTTCCTGGCTGTTGTGATGTGTACAGTCTAGAAACCCACATGTTGTGTGTTGTGCGTATGTCGGCAATACCTGGCTGTTGTGGTGTGGACAGTCTAGAAACCCACATGTTGTGTGCTGTGCGTATGTCGGCCCTTCCTGGCTGTTGTGATGTGTACAGTCTAGAATCCCACATGTTGTGTGTTGTGCGTATGTCGGCCCTTTCTGGATGTTGTGGTGTGTACAGTCTAGAATTCCACATGTTGTGTGCTGTGCGTATGTCGGCAATACCTTGCTGGTGTGATGTGTACAGTCTAGAAACCCACATGTTGTGTGTCGTGCGTATGTCGGCCCTTCCTGGCTGTTGTGATGTGTACAGTCTAGAAACCCACATGTTGTGTGCTGTGCGTATGTCGGCCATACCTTGCTGTTGTGATGTGTACAGCCTAGAAACCCACATGTTGTGTGTCGTGCGTATGTCGGCAATACCTGGCTGTTGTGATGTGTACAGTCTAGAAGCCCACATGTTGTGTGCTGTGCGTATGTCGGCCATACCTTGCTAATGTGATGTGTACAGTCTAGAAACCCACATGTTGTGTGCTGTGCGTATGTCGGCCCTTCCTGGCTGTTGTGATGTGTACAGTCTAGAAACCCACATGTTGTGTGCTGTGCGTATGTCGGCCCTTCCTGGCTGTTGTGATGTGTACAGTCTAGAAACCCACATGTTGTGTGCTGTGCGTATGTCGGCCCTTCCTGGCTGTTGTGATGTGTACAGTCTAGAAACCCACATGTTGTGTGTTGTGCGTATGTCGGCAATACCTTGCTGTTGTGGTGTGTACAGTCTAGAAACTCACATGTTGTGTGTTGTGCGTATGTCGGCAATACCTGGCTGTTGTGTTGTGTACAATCTAGAAACCCACATGTTGTGTGTTGTGCGTATGTCGGCCCTTCCTGGCTGTTGTGGTGTGTACAGTCTAGAAACCCACATGTTGTGTGTTGTGCGTATGTCGGCAATACCTGGCTGTTGTGGTGTGTACAGTCTAGAATCCCACATGTTGTGTGCTGTGCGTATGTCGGCCCTTCCTGGCTGTTGTGGTGTGTACAGTCTAGAAACCCACATGTTGTGTGTTGTGCGTATGTCGGCAATACCTGGCTGTTGTGATGTGTACAGTCTAGAATCCCACATGTTGTGTGCTGTGCGTATGTCGGCCCTTCCTGGCTGTTGTGGTGTGTACAGTCTAGAAACCCACATGTTGTGTGTTGTGCGTATGTCGGCCCTTCCTGGCTGTTGTGATGTGTACAGTCTAGAAACCCACATGTTGTGTGTTGTGCGTATGTCGGCAATACCTGGCTGTTGTGGTGTGTACAGTCTAGAATCCCACATGTTGTGTGCTGTGCGTATGTCGGCCCTTCCTGGCTGTTGTGGTGTGTACAGTCTAGAAACCCACATGTTGTGTGTTGTGCGTATGTCGGCAATACCTGGCTGTTGTGATGTGTACAGTCTAGAATCCCACATGTTGTGTGCTGTGCGTATGTCGGCCCTTCCTGGCTTTTGTGGTGTGTACAGTCTAGAAACCCACATGTTGTGTGCTGTGCGTATGTCGACTATACGTGGATGTTGTGGTGTGTACAGTCTAGAAACTCACATGTTGTGTGCTGTGCGTATGTCGGCCCTTCCTGGCTGTTGTGGTGTGTACAGTCTAGAAACCCACATGTTGTGTGCTGTGCGTATGTCGGCCCTTCCTGGCTGTTGTGGTGTGTACAGTCTAGAAACTCACATGTTGTGTGCTGTGCGTATGTCGACTATATGTGGATGTTGTGGTGTGTGTACAGTCTAGAAACTCACATGTTGTGTGTTGTGCGTATGTCGGCCCTTCCTGGCTGTTGTGGTGTGTACAGTCTAGAAACTCACATGTTGTGTGCTGTGCGTATGTCGGCAATACCTGGCTGTTGTGTTGTGTGTACAGTCTAGAAACTCACATGTTGTGTGTTGTGCGTATGTCGGCCCTTCCTGGCTGTTGTGATGTGTACAGTCTAGAAACCCACATGTTGTGTGTTGTGCGTATGTCGGCCCTTCCTGGCTGTTGTGGTGTGTACAGTCTAGAAACCCACATGTTGTGTGCTGTGCGTATGTCGACTATACGTGGATGTTGTGGTGTGTACAGTCTAGAAACCCACATGTTGTGTGTTGTGCGTATGTCGGCAATACCTGGCTGTTGTGATGTGTACAGTCTAGAAACCCACATGTTGTGTTGTGCGTATGTCGGCCCTTCCTGGCTGTTGTGGTGTGTACAGTCTAGAAACTCACATGTTGTGTGTTGTGCGTATGTCGGCCCTTCCTGGCTGTTGTGGTGTGTACAGTCTAGAAACTCACATGTTGTGTGTTGTGCGTATGTCGGCCCTTCCTGGCTGTTGTGGTGTGTACAGTCTAGAAACCCACATGTTGTGTGCTGTGCGTATGTCGGCCCTTCCTGGCTGTTGTGTTGTGTGTACAGTCTAGAAACTCACATGTTGTGTGCTGTGCGTATGTCGGCCCTTCCTGGCTGTTGTGGTGTGTACAGTCTAGAAACCCACATGTTGTGTGTCGTGCGTATGTCGACTATACGTGGATGTTGTGGTGTGTACAGTCTAGAAACCCACGTGTTGTGTGTTGTGCGTATGTCGGCCCTTCCTGGCTGTTGTGGTGTGTACAATCCTAGGGTGTAAATCATTCCTCATGAAGAACAACCTTTATAGCGTGGTAAGGGCCCCTGTTGGGAGAGCGGAAAGTCAGTGGTTCCCTTCTGTGGCCGTATTATATAATTTAAAAAAAAAAGATGATAGTTGCTTTTTGCCTACCTGGTGCGCGACAGTAGGGAGACAAAACAAGGACTGGTTGGCTCTCAGTCAGTGAGAATGTGTCTGAGTTGGGTATACATGTTAAAACTACGGCATGGTATCTCGTGTGTATGTATGTGAAATAGTCTTTACCATGACGTTAAGCCCCATTTCACCTCACCTCACCGCTGCTCGTAAATATCAATCCAGAGTTGTATCCTCCGGTGTCGGTTATCGCCTTTATGTGGCTGGAATGTTGCTGAGTCGGCGTAAAAAAACAAACAAACAAGAGAAAGCAAACCAAGCGTTTTCCGAGTCACATCGCTGTCGCTGTTGCAGGTTGGCGAATGTCTACTGGCCTGCAACGAGGACTATAAAGAGGTCCACGGCTATGGAGGGGTTGTAGATCCCGAGGTGATACAGGTGAAAAGGGGCACTTTCAAACAAGCCAGACGTCTCATCTTGAGTCTGAACCCTGATGCTTCCAGCAGCCAATACAAGCCAGTCAGGTTCATGCGAAATGTTCCCGTACTCCGCTATCTCCTCCAACATACCCAAGATCAACACAACGAACAGGAAGCTCATCAAAAGTAAGTCTTTTGTGTGCTCGACTCACATGAGACAAATGAACTGATTCCCAACAGAGCCTCCACGATGCACAGTATAGAATGAAATGCAATTATAGAAATTTGCTGAAATTGCAACAATCTTTTATTCAGCATAGTTCCTTTTTAGAAAACAAGCTCTTTTCTTTTAAGACAAATAATGTTTGATATAGAAGAATTTATCGCAATGTCTTATTCTTTACAACAACAAGAACTACTACTATTACTATTACCACTAAGAATAATAATCTATGGTACTGTCTAATTCTTTGTAGAAAACTATTTCTTTTTGCATTGACTGCTACTAGTACTACTACTACTACTACTACTACTACTACTACTACTACTACTACCACTACTACTACTACTTCTACTACCACCACCACCAACAACAAGAACTACTACTGCTGCCGTTACTACTGATAATAATAACAATGATAAATATAATAATAAAAATCAGAAATGTCGATAATTATATTTTTTTATAATTTGCAACACATTTCACAGTGACGTGATAACAGTCCGACTAGAAACCCTGCACTATGCTATAGTTTGATAAATATACTCACACGCAAAAGAAACGCAAGTCGAGTATGCAGTATACATGTTATTTATTTTCAACACTTAAGACAAGAAATACTAATAGGGCAAGATTGACAAAAATTTGACTGAAGACAGTTTAATGGATTAAAAGGCAGATGACATAATTGTTTTTTTCAAATGTTAAGGGCTTACACAGTTTTGGGTCAATGCCCAAAATGTCAGTCAATACCTGGTGTGACCACCATTAGCATTGATCACTGCCACACATCTCCTGTACATTGAGTGGATCAGACGATTTGTGAAGGCCCTAGGGATCCTCCTGCACACATCCAGAGCAGCTGTGTGTAGGTCATCGGCAGTTGTAGGGACTGGGCGCACATTGTGCAGACGCCTTTGAACCTCATCCCACAAGTGTTCGATGGGGTTCAGATCAGGGCTGAGGGCTGGCCACGGTAGAACACAGATGTTATGTTGTTGCAGAAAGGCCAAGGTAGCTCTGGCAACATGGGGACGAGCGTTGTCCTGCTAGAAAATGTGTTGTTGATGTTGTTCAAAAAATGGAACAACGTGGGGTCTGATCACTTGGTCGATATACCGCTAGACACTATGTACAATCCATTTATTTGACCATTTTTGATTATTGTTGACATATTTGGGACAACTGTTCTAATGAACAAGCTAACGTTTTGGAAAAAAATTACACTGAGATGCTCTAAGAACCATATGTGGCGCTGTCCGGGATACGAGTCATCAGAAGATTTACAATGAAACAAATTGTAAGTCATTAAAAGACAGAAGATACAATCGGTAATGTTTTACAAAATGAATAACCATTTATCCCCGAATATCTTGTTGGCGTATTTCTAATACAATTCCTAATAACATAAGCTATGACTTAAGGGGTAAAACTAATCTTCAAACAGTGAAGTGTAAAACAAAAGCTTATGCAGATTCATTTATACCAGCTACAACACAACTTTGGAATATGTTACCAGAAAACCTAACGGGGACAGAGACCGTTACACAATTTAAGAATTTGCTTCACGTAAAGGGAGATAATGGTATACTCTAGGATTAAAATTATGGTTGGTTGGTTGGTTTGTTGTTTTACGACGCACTCAGCAATATTCCAGCTATATGACGGCGGTCTGTAAATAATCGAGTCTGGACCAGACAATCCAGTGATTAATTTCATGAACATCTATCACCGCATTTGGGATCGATGACATGCATCAACCAAGTCAGCGAGCCTGACCCCCCGATCCCGTTAGTCGCCTCTCACGACAAGCATAGTCGCCTTTTACGGCAAGCATGGGTTGCTGAAGACCTAGTCTACCCCAGATCTTCGCGGGTCTTATATTTAAATAATAGAAGCAGATTATGTCAAATCATTCACAGTCGCCCAGGCTTGGCTGCAGCGATCTTAACGCAGATCAGTATTATGATAGATATATCTTGGACACAAAACCTTGTTCCTGTGGATATCATACCGAAGATGCCCTACACTTCTTTTTTGTGTGTACAAATTAACTATGAGCTTTGAAATGAAATGTGTATTTACCAACATGATTATTCTTTACAAACAGTGTTATGCGGAAATTCGTATTTGAGTAAGGATGAGCAAATATTAATATTAGATTAAATTCAAAACTTTATATTGAAAACTGCCACATTTTCAGTTAAATGAACAGTTTAATATAAACTGCAAATATATTTATTATATATACACATCTAGCTTGGCATGTACAATTCATTTGTTACATCTAACCTTCATTGATTTATTTATTGCAATATGTCCTATTTTCCACTTTTCACACTTTTGTGTAAATATATATTATGCTTAAACAACATGTGCAGGTACACGTGCGCGTATTTTATGAAAAAAACCAATTCGTCTTTCATTGCACAAAGTCTGGCTGAATATCTCACATTCAAACGACTGTCTAGACACCTTACTAACACAATGTTCGGCGAAAAGGGATTTCATAGAAGGGGTAGACTCAGTTCGTGAGAGACATGTGATTGACTTTGTGACAAATGCACATGACCGCCGCTTCACTGACTTTTTCATAGATCCAGCTACTGTATCCTGAACGGAAGGCAGCAAATCTCAAATGACTGTACATACATATCAACAAGTGGCGCTTCAGTCGTCGACCACCGCCTCATACCACATGAGAACTTGGAGATTATAGACAGTGTAGGGTATTATGCCCTTCTCTTCTTGCCAGCACCGTACGACTAGTGGCGCTTCAGTCGTCGACCACCCCCTCATATCACATGAGAACTTGGACGATTATAGACAGCGTGGGGTATGATGCCCTTCTCTTCTTGCCAGTACCGCATGACTAGTGGAGAGCACAGCAACACCTACATGACCGGTGTGACTTAGTAACGCTGATAAGTCTCATGTTGTATATGTAGCGGCCATAAAATTTCCGAGTCCCGTGATGGGATTCGAACCACGGACCTTCTGAACCGAGGTCGGACGCCTTGTCCACATGACCAAAGAGGTTAACCCCGTCAGCAAGCTTACAAGGTAAGGATGTCGTCTGTGGGATGACTCTACGCCCTGCTACATATAGTTTAGAAATCCTAGCGTCTCCAAAACTACACAACAGGTTTGTATTGGTAGTTCGTCTTTAAGTATTGTTAACTTAAGTATTGAACATCTTGATTATAACACAATGACAAAGACTGCGGCCAGATCAGCTAACAGAGCTTTAGGCCTACATATTTATAGGAATAAGACAATAGGAGGTATGCAGTTTAGCACTTTTACTGTGTTATATGACTTTACGCGTACGGCGCATCTGTTTGGGGTAACCGTGATGTATCTGCTGTTACAGCTGTAGACCACCGTGCCATCAGGTTTTTTCTGGGGGTGGGTAGATATGCACCTGATTTGGCTCTTAATGGGGATACAGGGTGGATACCTCCGATTGTCAGACAGTGGATATGTATAGCTAGACAGTGGTATCGTTTTAGAAATATGCCTGATCGATTAAATAAACTTGTTTTTTTTATTGGCGGAAAGGCTTTCCGCCAATCACAAGTACTGGGTTTCACGTTTTTCGTCAAAATTGGCCAACCTAAACATACAGCATATTTTCAAGATCTACAGTCTGGTTTAAATACAGAAGATATTTCAAGCAAAATACAAGATGTCCTTCTGGGAAAAAAATATCTGAAAAGCTGGCAGAAACTTCAGTGGAAAGATAATGATTATACTGGTACAAGTAAACTCCGTACATGCAGGATTTTTAAAGATTGTTATTGCTGTGAAAACTATGTCAAGAGTTTTATGCCCCTGAGTTAAAGATCTGCCTTTACAAAATTTAGATGTGGTATTGCTCCTTTAAGGATCGAAACAGGCAGATATATTACTTAAAGGTTGAAGACAGAGTGTACTTTAATTGTAACGATCATCTTGGAGATGAAAAACATAATTCGAATGTCCACTATACGATGATCTAAGATCTACATTATTCACGGGTATAACGGCTAAAATGTCCAACTTTTAAAACCTATCAAACAATGAGAAATTGTGTGTCCTTTTTAACATGAGGTATATGTCACTGCCAAAATCTGCTTTTTAATATTACAACGCAGAAAGCTATTGCTTTATGGGTAAAACGTTTTCTTTATCTGTATATATCATCGAGTTCTGTGCATTGTCTCTCATAACTTTATATATGAGTGGCGCTGTATTCTTATTTGTATGTACCAACGTCTATTTTATGCATGGTTTATTAAGATGTACAGCGGTGATATCTGTATACGTCCCATTAACCACACTGGGCATTTAAGTAACACCAGGTGTGCGATATATAGGTACACGTACCCGCATTTTATGAACAAAAACCGTTTCGTCTTTGAATATCTGAATATCTCACATTCTAACGAAATCTCGAAATACATATTTTATTTTATGCGGTGTCGAACTGACCAATGGGAATTGTGTTTAAAGCCGATTGAGGAAGACTTGAGTGAATATGATGACACCAATGCAACTTTGAAATGCATTGCCACTCTTGGTATGAAAGAAATGGGAACGGTCCCGAAAAAAACAACAGCCTTCTTATGATAATTCCCATATTCTCATTACTATGTTGTATGTAATTACAGTGTCGGCCTTATTTACAGGTGAGTCTACAATACTGGCTCTCGTTCAATTACAATCCGCCACACCACACGTGAATAAACACTTGCTGTGGGCAAATACCCAGCCTGTATATATATATATATTGAACAACAAAAGTTCCCGTCACATTGAATAAGATTTAATGCCAAGTTATGTTTTTTTTACCAAATCTGAAACAATTTCGGTTTGCAACAGATAAAAGACTCCTGTAAGTGTTCAAATGGTTTAATTTGCCATACTGACTTCAGAAAATGCGTGATTTCATAAAAAAAACATGAACATGTCAGTTTACAAATCAATAGCGTGTGTGTCCACCTCCGGTTGCGATGCAAGCAACACATCGTCGTCTCATGGAATGGACCAGGCGTCGCACAAAGTCCTGTGGGATATCTGTCCATATGTGATGGAGCATGTTTCGAAGTTCCTGGAGTTTCTGTGGAACACGTTGTTGACGTCGAAGGCGCCGATCCATCTCATCCCACATGTGCTCGATTGGTGAGAGATCAGGGGAGCGAACCGGTGTCCCGGTATAAACTCTCCCCCGTACAAATTCTCCCCCCGGAGATTTTATACCGGTACAGATTCTCCCCCGAAGAATCTGTTCTGAAATAAAATCTCCCCCGGGCGGATATGTTTCGCGCCCCACTCAGTATAAAGTCTCCCCCCTGATTATTCGGTTTGTTGCAATGTCTTTAACTACTATATTCTTTAAATAGTTATCTTTAATGTAAGGAGGGTTACTTTAAAAAATAGATTTTGAAGTATGGTCATAATGAATTGATATTTCAGCATATTTTATTTGGTAACTGTACCTTCCATCCTAAAATAGTTATAAGACATAATCATACCAAACACATTTGAATGAAATGACTTAATGTAACAAATACATGTACGGTTACTGTTGTAACAGAATTCAGAAATCTTATTAATCCTCGCAAACATTCGGTTTTAACACTAACTACGTAAAAACTGTCAACATATCCAGGCGCGCCTCCAGCTCAGGCTGTCCGTTATACTCTGATTTAAGATCTAAAATATATTCCTTAATACAGGCTACGATTTGAAAATGGTATCAGTGTAATATCAGTGGCTAGAATATCATGGTGCAAGCAGGTTTCTGTTAAACATACAACATCATAACTATCTAATTCAACACTGATAAAATCTACTTTGTCTTTCAGACCGCGTACGTTTAGATATATAATCTTTAAATCTGGACTATGCAAAGGTCCTGGATTCGGATGGATATCACCGCAGCCGAAGAGAAAAAGTAAAACTAAGAATGATAATCGAAAATTATATCAGCAAAGTAACCCAAAATATAGAAAAATGTGTATCATCTTCCCGAAATAATTAGCATGTAGAATAAATTCAAAAACACCCACCACCAGCCTGTATTGAATAACATCAACCGGCATCGTCAAAGCAAAGTGTACATGTAATTGTTACAATCGGGCTGGCGGTGAATCTTAATGAAGAACACCTTGTTAAAAAGACACACCGAAACTGATTTGCATAACTGATAACCACAACATATTGCAAAATATCAAAATAGTAAAAATGATACAGTATAACCTCATACTGAAGAGAAAACAAGAAAAACACAGAGAAGTAAAATAGCACGTCATATAGAAATGAGATAAAGTAATCTGAGAAGGGATTCATACGTTATATACAACTTTTAAAAAATAAAATGACGAAGCAAAAACAGTAAATCTCGTTGCGGTAGCTCTGTCAAGTGAGATTTCCCTCTACCACTATCATACAGGTCCTCTGTCTTGCTGTAATCCCACCCCATACCATAACACTGCCGCCCCCGAACCGATCTTCTTCCATGACACAATGATTGACGTAACGTTCTCCTCGACGTCGGTACACGCGAATCCGTCCATCGCTGTGGTTGAGGTGAAAACGAGACTCATCAGTGAATAGAACTTGTCCCCACTGCATGGCCGTCTAGCGTAGACGCTGTCTGCACCACTGTAGACGTGCTTGACTGTGGTTTCCTGTCAAAATGGGACGTCTGGCGGGTCTTCTGGCGACAATCCCTGCACATCTGAGGCGGCGACGTACGGTTTGTGAAGATATTCGTCGAAGGCCAGGGATGCTTCTTACAGTCACTGTTGCTGGCTGGAATCGATTTCGTAGGTGTGTTGTTCGAATCCAGTTGTCTTGTCTATTATTGGTAACGCGTGGCCTGCCACTCCGAGGATGGTTTCTGACTGCATTCGTCTGTTGCCAACGTTGCCATAAACACCAAATTGTGTTTCTGTGGACGTTAAATTGACTTGCAACATCACGTTGACTCGATCCTGCTTCAAGCATACCAATGGCTCGCAGACGCTCATTTTCGGACAGGCGTGGCATTTCGTAATGTTAAATAATTGCGTAATTTTGTTGTTTTTCTGAGTGGTTGTTGTCAGCACGATGCTAAACAATGCATATGGAATCCCGTTAACGCACATGTTTTTATACCCATTCTTGGGTAGTGAAATGCATGGGGCTTGCATTAAAGTCAACTTTTGCATGGAATGCATGCCTTTCTGTAGCAGTTGCGTTTTTGTGTGACTTGATTCCATACATGTAGTACAATATTGAAAATCAAACTTAACTTGTTTGAAAAATACACTAAAATATTGGTGTCACAGGAACTTTTGTTGTTGAGTATAGATTTAAATATTATATCACCTTACCGTCTTCTGTCTTTTCCTTCCTGGCAGATGGTGAAGCCAGAGGTAGACCTTACCCTCACTAAGCTCAAAAAGTCCGAAACAAATCCTTTGGTTTATACTAAATCATATTACCAATTACGTTCAAAATACGATTCTCACAGATCCATTTTTACAGACGGGTCCAAGAGTGGTGGCAAAGTTGCTAATGCCACCATCATTGGATCCAGAACTGTCTCCTCAAGAATCCCAGATTCTAGTATTATACTGCTGAGGCCAAAGCTATCTTTACAGCTTTGACCTATATGAAACATGAAACCCAAACTAAAAAATTCATCATCTTTTCTGATTCATTATCTTGCCTTCAGGCACTGAAAAGTGTCTCCTCAAATCATTCCATAATCCTTGGCATTTTAGAACTTTTCAATGGTCTTTCTACTGGCCAATGTGACATCGTCGCTTGCTGGTTGCCAAGTCATGTAGGCATAATAGGTAACTCAAAAGCCGATGCTGCAGCTAAAGCAGGTCTTGACAAACCGTTATCCCCACTACTTATCCCGTACAGCGATTTCAAACCAAGAATTTAAAGTTATATTCGGGATCTCATGCCAAAGAGGTGGGACACCCAAGTAGGAAGCAATTAACTACACGAATTAAAACCAACAACGGTCATACCTACTTAGGTTGTCAGTCAAGACATGAAGAGGTCGTTTTACGACGGTGACGTATTGGCCACAGTCGGTTTACACACGAATATCTGCTTAAGACAGATGGGGACGAACCTCCTAAGTGTATCCCTTGTGAAGAAAGGTTCACCGTCAAGCATATATTGCTTGACTGTGTGAACTTTGAAATCGCAAGGGATTCACATTATCAAAGCGTAAATCTGAAAGATCTCTTTTTCCGTGTCAGCGGGCATCTTATTATCTTGAAAGAAATTGGTCTGTATAATAATTTTTAAATATGTATGTGAACAATTAAATGATTGTTTTTCAATTTGGTGTGATGCTATTATCTACTGACTTTATTGCAGGCTCTGTACAGGAGGTTAAAGTACCGTAAAATTATTGTCCCCCTGTGTGACACGTAATCCTATAGTAATTGATGTAACTATCATCAACCGGTGTTTTAAGCCAACTCATTGCTGAGTATTTTTTTTTTTAATATTGGCTAGTATTGTTCACAACCACCAGTAGCTAAACTGATGACGTAAATCCTGTTGGGGTATCATGCAGGAAGCAGAGGTACTGTAAGTCCCCATGATCCCCATGAGGTGGCCTAGCTTTGGTTACTGGTGGCCTTTTGCCCGTGTTTTAAAACTGTATATATAATATTGTTATGCTCAATTATGTTTCATAAATTGTTTCTAAATATTTTATTCTCAAATATGTTTCACAACATTTGTTTTTAAATAAATAAAAATGCTTTGAATTTGCTAAATTGTAAATATAATAACTTGGTCTCGTCGCTATACGGCTGAAATAATGCCGATGGGACGTTAAATTTTAACTCACTCACTGTATCTCAACCATGTTGGCCTGTAAACTTGTTTGAAGATGTATGTAGACCGTAATCATTAAAAAATGTTAAACAAATCCATAATCATATTGATATAAATATTTTTAATAGAAACCGTATCTTAATTTGTTCTTGCACTGTAGCATATCGTGTATTTCATCTGTATACATGTAATGTGTATATGTATAAATGAATACACATATATCGCATATTCTGCAACAGACTATAATTAATCACCATTTACCATTTACCATGACTGACTGCACTTTTTCCTTTTTTCACAACGGACACCGATACAGTATACATGAAGGCTTTTTGTTCAAAAAGGAATATGCTGTACATTAAAAGTAAAACAATTTTTAAAAGTTTAAATTTTGAGTCTTGGAAAGATTTTTTTTACACGTTTTCTTCCTATTTATGTACTCATGATAACTGCATGTTCAATATTGTAAATACCTTTGACAGAAACTGGCCACAGCTTGGAGAGTTTCTGGACAAATGGGTTTCCAGAATTAAAATGAGACGTGTTGGAGTATGAACAAAGTAAGGGCCAAACTGTATGAACGTCGGATAATATTAATCAAATTATATTTTAATACAACCTCTCCTTATGTCAAGATCATTAATCTTAAATATTTGAAAGTAACACGCAGTGTTGTTTGAAGTGACTTAATTGTGTCATTCGAAATCGGCGGACCTGTTTTGATTACCAGGTTAATTACGCATATGAACAAAACAGTTGCTTCGGGGACACAGCTCCTTTTTTCAGAACATTCAGTGATGTGATGTCAAGAGGGCGTGGCAGGATCAAGTTGTGATGCCACCAACCCGAGGAAGTCAAGCATTGAGGGCACATGCCCTGAAGTAATTATATATTGATTTTCTCTCGCGAAGGATGTCATTCTGAATCTGAACGCCTTATGTTAGTTAAATGAAGTTAAAAAATGTTTAAACAACGATCTGGAAGTATACGTTTTGTGACTAATATATGTAGGTCGTCAGTTGTCACAATCATTATTGTTTTTCCCCCTTTAATTCAAATCCCGAATATATCTCAAGCGACTGGATACACAAGCATGTAGATACCAAACGTTTTGTTTGTTTGTTGTTTAAAACCTCATGATCACTTAGCAATATTCCAGCTATATGACGGCGTTCTGTAAATAATCGAGTCTGGATCAGACAATCCAGTGATTGACATCATGAGCATCGATCTACGCATTTGGGATACGATGACATGCATCAACCAGTCAGCGAGCCTGACCACCCGATCCCTTTAGTCGCCTCTCACAAGCATGGTCGCCTTTTATGGCAGGCGTGTGTTGCGGAAGACCTATTCTAACCCGGATCTTCACGGGTCAGATGCCAAACGTGATTTCCCGTAGTGGATCGAAGCCTTGTTTAGCAGCCACTGAATGCTGGATAGTTAAAGCATATGTAGGATTTCCCAGCTGGTGGGACTGGTGAAACAGCCATTTCATCCATTTCTAGCTCATTACACAATCACAATTTGAACGATGCCATTAAATCCTGTATGGTAAAAAAGCTGTCGCTTCATTCACTCACTCGCTTAAATTGGACATATCATTTGTAGCATTTCTTTTTTTCTAATATTTGATAACATTTGTCGTGATTTGCTGACCAGGAAGGTCCACTTATCAATAAGTACCTCTGTCGATGGATAATTTATGTCAACTTCCTCTGAATAATTAAATGCACTAACTTCACATTAAAAATGTTCCATGGCAATACACTGATGTTTCCATCTTGAAGGTCAAATTCCTCTCAATAATTAAGTGAATGGGGTATGTAAATGTTGTCATCCAATATCAAACCAAAACAACAAGCAGTTTTGACCAATGGTTTTATTTGTGCTCAAGCTTAGTGTGTGAAATAAGGAGGTACAGATCAGTCGCTGCTGTCATGCCGCGAACATTTTTAACCATTACATTTGACCTTCATGTTTCGACATGTTGCTTTTTAGGCATACATTTCATCGCAATGTCCTGTTATCATTGACTGTACAACCACTTGAGTTTGTCAACAGGCCGTAGGGATTTGCACAAAACAATCAATATTAACACTATACATACAATGAAATATAATTGTTGATTTGAATAAGAACAGTGTTGAATCTTGAGTACTTAAAAGCATCTACAAAAAATGACAAATTTGAACAACGTCAGGAATCACCCTTTAAACTATGTTATGCAGTTAAAGCTACTTACAGTGGCAGTGTGTTGATATAACAATACTGACGCTGTGGTACGTCACAGGTGATGAAACAAATCACTACATGAGGATAATAATACATATTAACTGACACTCACTATAGTATTGGGACACCAATGTACATGTATACTATCCCAAAAAAGAAACTTTGCACAGCTGACAATGAATACAGTTAATGTACAGTAGAAGCTTATTCAAAAGCAATGACATTGACAACAAAACGTGACTTGTTAGTGAACACCACACGTCTCCACCAATACAGAGGATGCCTGACATATTGTCTGCACCATTGTAGACGTGCCCGGCGATGACGTAATGTCATAATGGGCGAATAGCAGGTCACCTAGCACGTCGGCCGTAGCTTCCTGGGCGGTTGATGAACGTTTGTGTATGAATCCGTCTACAGCTGGAATACTACGGGCTGTTGATATTGCTGCTTGACGCCGATTTCTCGGAGATGAACCAGTCATCGACCCTGAGCAGGTGTGGTAACCCGCGGTCTCCCTGAACGTTGACGGTCTCGGACGTCATTTTCTTGTGCAAAACAACGGACTAATGCGGATATGGTTGCGGATATGGCAATTGAAATGTTGAGCAACATCCCAGTGGGTGGTACCCGACCGTAGCATACCCAGGGAAGGGCAATATGACTTTCAGCTGTAGCCAGTCTTGGCATGGCCTTGAGGCGGGTTGCGTCGAGATCTTCAGTTGAAAATGTGAACGTTTGGAATGGCCACGTGTGGGCTTTAAGTAGGCTTTTGATTTTTGATTTAAACAGTATTTTATTTCCATTAATGTTCAGATTTTACATTAAATAGCATTACAAAATAGAAAAAGGATAAGCAAACAGGCCAAAAAGGCCTATATTAATGCTTCTCCTAATATTGTACATTATACATGTAGATTGTAATGAAGTCTATAGAGCAGACATTAATGAGTAACAGAACATGAAATAAAATGGAAAGCAAGATACCAAATGCATTTTATATTCTTAAGTTGACACATAACTTACGTAAAGCGGGTTGTTTCAATGATGTAATTGTGAACTGATTGTATAATGTATTCATTGTCTGAGGAATATGAATCTTCATTGCCGTGGAGTATAGTATGTATGCTGAGCTGGTTAACAAAAAAGTATTTATCAATTCTAAACTTGGCATAGCGTGGAGAAGATAGAAAAAAGTGGAAAGCATCTTCTCTATTTAGGCCACATGGACAGATGGGATTATCAATCAGAAATCTGTCAAATAAATGTGATTTTAAATCACTACAACCTAGCCTAAGTCTAGATAAAATCACCTGACATTTCCGCTGGCCATAACTAGCAAAAGATATAAAATTTGCAGTAAGCTTAGTTTCTCTAGAAATTAATTGCTTAAAGCGAGATAAGGAATCTGCATTTCCAATATTAATATCAAGTGCATTCCAAGCTTGTATAACAGATGGCAAAAAAGATCGATTATACTGGGATAAGCGTCCTGCACTGGTCTGGAAGTCATTAGAAGTACGAAGGTTATATCCAGTTATGCTGGATATATTAGGTGGGATCCATAAAGATAGATATTTAGGAGTTAGCCCATTGACCATTTTGTAAAATATACATAATTTATGGTAATGTCGTCTGTCGGACAGTGAGCATAAACCCGTTTCCCTATAAAGTTTTTTGTGACTGTTTCCTCGTACTGCTCCACATATTGTTCGTAGAGCATCCGAGTGTAAATTTTCTAATAGTTTTACTTGCTCATTATTACAATTATCCCAAATATTATCACAATAATCAAAAATAGGTAAAATAAAAGATTTGAACAAGATTTCGAGCGTTCTTCGATTTAGACGGTATTTCAGGCTACGCAAACAATTATTTAATGGGCTCACTTTACGTACAATATATTCAATGTGTTTGTGTCATTTTCCATCTTCCTGGAATACAAGTCCTAGATGTTTATGATCACTTACTTCAGGTATAGGAATATCATTCATTCGCAGAGGTAATTTAGGACTAGGATTTATTTTAGTAGAAAATAACATGGCTTCCGTTTTGAAAGGACTAAATTTCACCTGCCATTTACTTGCCCAGTTTGATATACATTCTAAATCACTATTCGATATAGCGGCTGTGGATTCAGGATCTTCAATAATTAGAAATAAAGATCTAGATGTATCATCAGCATAAAGTTTAATATTACTCGTTATCCCATGAGTCAGATCATTAATATAAATAAGGAATAACAGAGGTCCTAAGAGTGAGCCCTGTGGCACTCCGGCTAGAACAGGTTTATAATTTGACATATAGCCATTAATTACTACAGACTGTTGTCTATTACAAAGATAACTTCCAAACCAGTCCAGAAGATTATCCCTATCCCTGTTGACTTTAATTTAACTAAAAAGCCTTCATGCCAGACACGATCAAACGCCTTACTTATATCACAAAATATGGCGCGAACTTCCTTTCCATCATCCAAGGCTTTGGAGATCACGTGATATAATTCAGTTAACTGATAAACAGTTGAATCTCCAGGTTTGAATCCCGATTGTGAAGTGGTCATGATATAATTATCCAAGTAAAAATTGTAGACATGCTTAAATACACATTTTTCAAATACCTTAGAAAGAGAAGTTGTCAGGGCAACTGGTCTATAATTATTACAATCATGAACACTACCTTTTTTATGGATTGGAACAATAAGAGATTTTTTCCATTGACAACGAAAGGAGGAAAGTCGTAGCGATAAATTAAACAGTTAAGTAATGGGAGCACATAGAGGTATATCTAATTTTTTTAAAGCTTATTACCAATATTATCTGGACCTTTAGCTTTGGTAGTATTTAGACTTAATAAAATATCATGCCATTTGGACTTCTTTTTTAGACAAGAGCAAGTCGTTAAGTTTATTTACCGGCTCATGTAAGTTATTAGTTTTCTTCTCGGGTTCTTCAACTTGGGCTTGTTGAATAAAGAAGTCATTAAAAGCCTCAGCAATATCACTGGGATGATCAACAACGTTCCCATTAATCATAATAGGAGGGGATTGTGTATTTGAATTTCTATTATGCTGTATAATTTTTTTAATTAAGCCCACCATGATTTAGTACCACATTCTGAATTAATAGTATCATCTAATTTCAAATCATAAGCGCGCTTAGCTTTCCTAACTTCAGTAATAACTTTGTTCCGTGCTCATCTGAAGCGCTCCCAATCAATCTGTAAATTTCTTCTTTTAGCAGTTCTATGCAATCGATTTCTATTCCTCATCAGCTTACGCAAGTGGCCATTCATCCAAGAACAATCCCCTGGTCGTACAACCACTTCTTTTTGGGGTATGTACAGATCTATCTACTTCCCCAATCAGTGGCAGCAATACAATCACTTAGGCCATCGTAGTCAGCATGGTTATAATCATATATAATTCGCTTAAAAGATTCCTTACGTGCCTTTCCAAACCTGAGGGAAACGAATACTGGACTATGATCACTGCATACTGGAGGAAGAACACCTAATTAATATACAATGCTATAAACAGAGGTAAAGATGAGATCAAGTAAAGTACTAGTAGTATCAGTTACTCGTGTAGGTTCAGGAACAAGTTGTATTAGGTTGTAAAATAATTGTAAATATTCAATTTTGTCGTTACGTCTGTTAAGTATATTAGCATTAAAGTCACCTACTACAATCATTTTAGAGTTTTTATCAGCAGCTTTCGCAAATGATTCATCAATTAAGTCCCAGTAGTAGTTCCTGAGGTCCCCTTTATAGATAGTACCAATCAACAATATATTATTATTTACAATGACCTCAATCCATACAGCTTCTAAGTTTGGTAGATCAAGATCGGGGACATGCGTAAAATACAGGTGATCTTTTACATACACTGCGACCCCTCCACCCCTTGTAGGTCTGTCTTTGCGAATCGGTGGATGGTAACCAGATATCATAATCACATCATTTGAAATGCCAGGATGTAACCAGGTTTCGCAAAGGCAGATAATGTCAAAATTACCGTATTCTGCTGTTAATAGATCAACCTTATCCTTTAAGCTCCTTATGTTCAGATGTACAATAGTAAGAGGTCCCGGATGTGGGTGAATATTCCCCGAGCATAGCAGCAATATTGATATTATTAAGAAGTGACGAACCCCTAAACATAGGTATAAAACTATACAAAAACACAAAAACTTGTCAAAACGGCGCCTATTTCTAGCATAAAGAATAGTTGCAAAGCGCCCGACTGCCATTCGATACTGGCATATATCAACCCCCATTATATTCGCATCTAACAAGCAATACAAACCATAAAGAGCGGGAGACAGTGGGCCGTGCAATATTCATCTTGTATACATGTAATCAAAAAGTTTTAAAGTCATGTTCACGTTGTAGAGTATATTTACTTGATCAAATGGTATCTTGCAGTAAAAAAACACAATAAACGCCAAAATAAACAACAAATGGCATGATGTGCATGTCACCGTAGCATACATACACAACTGGTTCCGGTGTATTACATTAACGATTAAAGTCAGAGATTACATTTCCACGAATAAGATCTCACTCGGTTAGTTATTCTCGGTGTCAGCTATTCAATACAAAGGTCAGATAATATAAATTAAATTGCACCTGAATCTAAATAAACAGCGCTTGGTTTCAGCGAGCAGTCCTTGAATATGTTTTCAAATAGAAAAATGTCAAATTATATCGTTGAGGATTGTATCATCCCACCATAATGTCACCCACAACATATCTATAATCGTAGAACTGGTTTCCCACGCCTGGAGAAATCTCGCACACCCGTCGAAGCCCGTGCACTCGCACGGCAGAAAATAAAATCAATAAATGGGAGGAGCCCAACGGAAAAACACAATCTGATTGGTATGTGTCCATGAATGAAAGGAACAGAAACGAGACTATCCCACGTGACAACAAAGGTCATCCAATCAGAGCTTCTGTCGTGTTACTATAACCGCCCTCAATAGATCACATCAAAACAAAACACCATCAATGGTTTAGGCTGGAGCAACTTTGCGAGGCGATCAAGTAGCAGTCATTTTGAACGAGCATACTCTGATAAATGATCCTCATTATCAAAACAGTTACATCTTATCTTCTCTCATTTTCACGGGTATCCTCGGAAATCTGTGACAACTTGACCACCACCTTTAATCTCAGTGATTCTTCAAATTGAGAAGAGAGGAGAGTCCTGCATCTGGCAGAAAGTTTGGATCGAGCTTTGGTCAGGTCGTCATTGAGGAATATCTTATTTGAGAAGCGAGTTCCCTTCAGTTTATGGCGGTTGTTTATGAACTCCTGTTTTTTTCTGATAGTGTAGAAATTTCACTATAATTGGTGTAGGTTTAGTGTCTGAATAACTGGTTGGATTACCGATCCTATGACTAATTTCAACATCAGTCTTTGACACGTCCACCCCGATCGTCTGCCCAATAGTATGAACAATATCAAACGTTGTCTCATCTCGCTCTTCCTTCCACCCAAAAATACGAATATTGTTCTTCCTGGAGTACTGCACTAATTCGTCTATTTGGTCGTTTTGATGCAGAATCTCACTTTCCAGACGAGCAATTTTCTCATCGTGTAATACTAGTTTCTCATTCACCATTTCACTTATTTGAGGTAACATAACTTCGGAGACAGCATTTGCAATTTTCAAAAGATCATTAGGTGAAAGCATTGCAGTAATTACACTGGAAGCTATTTCACAATCTCCCGACTGCGACATACTGGCTAGACTCTCACGGATCACACCGGGGCTAGGTAAACCAGGAAAGTCAGTATCTGAACTCGTGTCGCACGAAAACACCGAGCTGCCGTCAGAGATGTTTCGTGATCTTTTGGGTAAGTTTTCACTGTGACTGTTAGCAGACGAACTTGACGTATTAGAGGGATATCTCAATCTTTTCGTTTGAGTCTCATTCGACATTTGGACAGTCCCGTCACGAAAATGTTATATAGCAGGCAATTTTATTAGTAATAGTTTCCAGCAAACATCTTGTCCAAATTTTGCCGCTCGAGTAATAATTTAAGGTAGTGAAAAACAAAAAGTTAAATGATTCGGAGAGGGAGACGGGTTGGCCTCAACAATGGCGATAGTTGATCTTACCTAGTTGAGACATGTCCTGATATAATCCAACTCCATCCGAGAAAGTTTGAATAATAAATCACACAAAATAAGCACCTTTGAATCATGAGTCTCTTTCTTTAACATGTTCCACAATATCATTCCTCCGGAAACGGTTTGTTGGTGGTTTTTACATCATTTTATATGTCTTCTCGGGAGCACACCAAAACATGTCCGACCCCATTGCCGACCTTGTATAGTAGGCTAAGCATTTCACTTGCACTATTGCATGCATTGCACGATTTTTCAACATGCAAAACATGCTTGTTACTTTATGAGCATTCCAACGTCAAAAGCATTTTCATTGGCACGGTCGATATGACTCATGCACATTTGGGTTTAGTTCACTTATTCCTGTGATTTATACTTCTGGTATCATGTTAATTAATTATGCAGTTTCCTTTTGGGGTTAGCATACATGTATGTTATGTGGTACCAGAAAAGTTAAAAGTTACACTGTACGTAGGAGCTGGGGTGTGCAGAAGTCAAATACAAGATACGATAAAGCCCGTTAGAAATACATTAAGACATGTGCATTAAAATAGTGCAGAATTAGAATTAAAAAAATACATTTGATGTTGAACAAATGTAGATTCCTTCATTGCTTGGTAAATATGCAAAGGTATTTTCGATCACAACGGTCTATCAGATGTTAAAAGGGACAACCATGTCTCACGTAAGCCTGTAATATATGACATTTTCTTAAGGAAAAGAATATATGGATGTCAACTTCTTTTTATGAGGAACACAACATCTATTGCTAATCACCTATCAGCGCCAATCATCTGTTGGCTTCCATTGTCTATTGCTAATCACCTATCAGCGCCAATCATCTGTTGGCTTCCTTTGATAACTTCCACCCTTTGTTATTTTCCACCTTTTGATATCTTATTAATTTTGTTGTCCTTACATGTACATATATATGCTCTCTGCCTCAAGACATTCATTCACCTGATGAAGGAGTAAACATATACTCCGAAACGTTGTGTTCCTCATAATAAAGAAGTTGACATCTATATATTCTCTTCCGTATGTGCATCACTTCTAAATGCCTTTCATAGACCTGACATATTCTTGGCGGAAGTCAAATATACTGACCACGAATAGAAACTACACATATTACACACGCCACTTGACTTCACTTGTTAGTTGATGATATATCACGCGATGTGACGTGCCTCCTTCAGGCTAGTTGTTTAATGTCATGTCTGCAGGTGCTTCATTCCTATTGAATGATTACTTTCATCGTGTGCTTATGTTTTCCGGACACACACAGATATTGTGGTGCGGCGATACCATTATTGTTCAAATTAGTTTAATTTGTAAATGCACCATTTGTGTATCTGTGTGTGTCTCTCTGTGTGGTGTGCATGGGTGGGTGTGAGCGTGTCTGTCTGCGTCTGTCTCTCTGTTTAATGCACACAGGACAGTGTCATACATATCAAATGTTCCTACAAACGTTAAAACGTTTTGTGTTTGCTGGTCGTTTGGTGATTGTGGGCACCAGTCTTTGACCCTAGGAAATTGGTGTGTGTCACGCTGAGCATTTGTTGTGCGTTTGTTTGTACTCCATGAAAAGGTCATTTAAGGGACTTGTTTCCGACAGTTGCTATCTACACTATCATGTTTCGTACTCTATGAAATAATTGATCGGGAGAAAAATCTTAAAGCCTCTGATACATGGATACACCACAAATTAACGTCATATCAGTTGACTGAATAAAACAATTAACGTCATATCAGTTGACTGTATCACAAATTACCGTCATATTAGTTGACTGAATAAAAACTACCGTCATATCAGTTGACTTTATCACAAATTACCGTCATATCAGTTGACTGTATCAAAAACTACGGTCATATAAGTTGACTGTATCACAAATTTACGCCATATTAATTGACTGTATCACAATTGACCGTTATATAAGTTCACTGTCTCACAAATAACCGTCATATAAGTTGAATGTATCACACATTATCTTGCTATCATTAGGCTGAAACACAAGTGACCGTCATATCGGCTGAAAGTATTGTAAGTTTGTGTCAAATCAGTTGACTGAATCACAAATTATCGTCACAATATGTTGACTGTATCACAAATTACCGTCACAATCAGTTGATTGAATCACAATTTACCGTCACAATCAGTTGACTGTATCACAAATTACCGTCATATCAGTTGACTGTATCACAAATTACCGTCATATCAGTTCACTGTAACACAAATTACCGTCATATCAGTTGACTGTAACACAAATTACATTGTACCTTCAAATCAGTTGACTGTAACACAAATTACATTGTACCTTCAAATCAGTTGATTGTATCCCAAATTAACGTCGTATCAGTTAAGTGATTGTTTTCTCTTATCAGGCGAACTAAAGGTGGTATAGTAGGACATATGTTACCATCTGCAGACTAACGGCACCCGTTTACGCTTAGAAACAGGGTTTGTACAGAACCCAATTAGTACCAGATACCATGTCGTTGTTGAGAAGCAATGCTGAGGAAAACATGCATTCACCTGTGCCACTATTGTAGCTGAAAGAAGTACAGTTACCACCCTTCACACACTCAATCCCACAGGCACCGCTGGAAGTAGCAGTGGTTGATGTGGCAACCGCTTCAGTCAGCTTGTACTTGAGATGTGGAGTCATCCGTACACGAGGACAGTCACCTAAAAAGATGCAGTGAAATCTTGTTACTCTGGACCGCCCCCTTCCCAGTCAAGTCGGAATATGAAATGTTCGGATTAACGAATCATTGCACAGATGGCGTCCCTTTAATTAAATAAAAACGTTGTAAAACAGAAGTGCCTAATAGGCAGTTTCCTTCCCTACGGACCCGGCCTAACGAGTATGCATTGTGCATGTACATGTACCATTCGTACAGTTCGGTACAGGGAAATATCGTTAGTTAGGACCCTGTGTAGCCATCATTCGTTAATCTGAAACTTGCATTCATAGCAGAGACATTATATATGGGTTAACGTATTGCAATGTATCCATGGAAGGTCCCAAGCAAGAAAATCGAGCAAAGTGAGTAAATGGATCGGAAGGTAGCGTGGCACGTTGTTCATGATGTTGATCAAAATATGGTCTGGTCCAGACTCGATTATTTACAGGTCTCCTTCCCACAAAAACCAAAGAATCAAGTAGTTATTTATCAGGACGATTTTACTCTTAACGGCATCTTTAGGTATAATATCGCACTTGACTGTAGATTCCACCTCGTTCCCTCACCTGAACTGACTGTACGAACAAACGGTCCATAAGCTTCCACCTCACACATGCTAGGGCTTGGGGATGTGCTTGATACCCTCAGGTACCTCATTTCCACAGGAGTCGAACAGGTGATATTCTCTTTTGGTTGCAGGCTACGAGCAAGACGTCCACACTCCAAACCGCTCCCTGGGCACATTGGAGGATACTGCAGAAATCCTTCCACCACAACATTATTAGGATAACCTGAAGCATCATAAGTCATTCACCATTACCAAATTCCAACAGCCGTCCCACATTCGCCGTTGATTTCTTCCAACCACACAAACACACATACACACACACACTCACACTCACACACTCTCAAATACTCACACACCCTACACACACACTCTCTCACACACACTCACTCATCACTCGCTGGGGCATATCATCCCACTCGACCTGCAGTGCATTGGCAATATTGCGAGTGCCAAGGAGACACTAAAAAAAGTCTTGTACATTGTGGTTTTGTAGGAATGGCAGTCACCAGCTCAGACATACCTCAGGAAATCTAAGCTTCGTTTCGTGCGGCGTTCATCGGTGTTCACCAGGCATTTGTTTTAGTTCATCGGAATAAACCGAGAAAGTACCGAGTAATTTCTTAAAACGATATCTCTTCTTTAAGAAATCGGTTGCTGCCCCTGTAACCCATAGTGGTGCCTTCTAAATCAACTGGCGCGGTCTGGTAGCCTAGTGGTTAAAGCGTTCGCTCGTCACAAAGACGACCCGGATTCGATTCCCGACATGCGTACAATGTGTGAAGCCCATTTCTGGTGTCCCCCGCCGTGATATTGCTGGAATATTGCTAAAAGCGGCTTAAAACCATACTCACTCACTCACTCTTATTCAACTAACAAACTGATAAAGTTTATGTAAATAGAAACTGCCAAGAGAATACCAAGAGTACATTATACACCGATTAGAATTTGGAGTAAAGGGAACAATAGCACATGGTTTGAAAGTAAATAAATTCTGTTTTAAAAACACCTTAGATGATAAGTTTATAGATGGTAATGTGAGTGCTGAATTATCTTTGTAATAAAGAAAGCCGAGGAAACCTAAGTCCACGTAGTTTTTACTTTAAAGATAAATGCTAATGCAGAATTATTATTGACTCAGAATCTGAAACAATACCAGGCAATGCCTCTCTCTCTCTCTCTCAAGGGGCGGTCGGGTAGCCTAGTGGTTAAAGCGTTCGCTCGTCACGCCGAAGACCCGGGTTCGATTCCCGACGTGGGTACAATGTGTGAAGCCCATTTCTGGTGTCCCCCGCCGTGATATTGCTGGAATATTGCTAAAAGCGGCGTAAAATCATACTCACTCACTCACTCACTCACTCACTCACTCACTCTCTCTCTCTCTCCCTCTCTCTCTCTCTCTCGCTCTCTCTCTCTCTCTCTCCTTACTTCCATCTGTCCGCCTGTAGATCACCACGTGGGAGATGTTATACACGTGGAGGAGATCAACTATCCACCACCCTCCAGAAAGCATACAACAAGCTGAGTTGTCGTAGTAGACGCCGTCGTTGTAACCGTCCGTGCATAGTCCAGCATGGGCGGCCGCATGAGGAGTTTGCTGGACAGCCGGCTTCCCAAGCGCAACATTCTCAAGGGCGGTTACACCTGCAACATTCATGTTTCAACCATTGTATTGACATCGCATCAGTCAATAGTTAAGCTTGGTTAAATAGCTATCCAAACACATATTGCACTTGCCTGGGATTTTGTATGGAGAATGGATATTTTTACAGCTGATTAAAACAATGAGCCTTAACATATTGTTTTCCAAAAAATCACCTTGGATCAGTATAATTTTTGTGGCAGCCAATTTGATTCTTCTTTTTGTCAACAGACTGAGGCATAGTTATATTTTTCAAGAATTTGTCTTTGAAATACCAACTTAAAACAGAACATGTCGTGCCTTTCACTACCTTAATAAGAATGTTCTGTGCACTTATGGTAAACGTGATCCTCAATTTTAGCCAATTAGATGCTTGATCAGTTCTGGTTGAAAACATGGGCTTGAGCTCTTTGGAACATGTCATGAACACCAGAAGATGGTTCTGTAGACCAAGCAAAACTACCACGGTCAGTAGACCCTACGAATTACCATTCCAGTGGCCTTGACCTTAAATGAAGGTCACTCAAAATCTTACTTATTCAATGTTCCAACCTGATGACGATATGCATCAAATGTATTCTACTTAATTTGCCGGGGAAAAGAAAGTATACACTTGAATATTTGATTTAACCAAAAAAATACTAACTTTATCGAAACATCCCTAGTTTGAAAACAGTCGCCGAAACACCGAACTACTGCACACGTAGAGTCCTAAACCCAGCCATGATACCCGTTTCAAATACATCACCATCGGGTGCACCTAGTGCACATTCAGATAAGCAGAGATAGTCCTCGATTAACAAGGCATGGAGACTACGGAACTAGCCAAATATGGAGCTGGCCAATCCCCGTCAGATTTGTCCCATGATCTGTTTGAATCTATTGCCGATTTTTCCCTGTGGACTTCAGGCTTTATTCAGATTTTAGTGTGAATATTTCTCTTCAAAAAGAGGAAAATGGCAAACGTTAACATATATATGGATATAAATGGGTAGATTTGACCTTGTTTCCGAGATATCTGATTAACCTGAACGGTTTTATAAATGTATTAATAATAATGCTATTGGAGCAGTTGTTTCTGTAATGGAGGATTGATTTTAATATCATTTACAAAGATCATGAATGTGCACAACATAAATACTGGGTCACAATGTTACGAACTATCTTAGTATTTTCATGGATGTATGTGTGTATATATGTATGGGATAATCAAGGCACTATTTGTGTAGACACATGTATGGTTGAATTGTTGCGGAGATTATCGGATTCATATACGTATGTAGCTGAGCGTTGTCTACAATCTATGACTATTAAACGCAATAGGCATATTGTATTAAACTTTAAGGTGGTACGTTACCGCTGGAAATTGAAACGTGAAGACATTTGGGATTGCAAAGACGTAAAGGAATCTGTAAACTATGTTACAACGGTGAAATAGGAGATGATTTTCACTTTATGCTTGTGTGTATCAGATTGTGTTCTATCAGAACAAAAAGATATATTTCTTGTAGTATTGTAAATATCCTATTCCACATAACTTTATCCTGTTGATGGCTTCTAAAAAAATGATTTATTGATAATTTAGCCTTGTAGAGCCATGATGTATTCAACCAAAGAATGTCACCATTGTAATAAATGTATGAAGAGACCTAAACTACTTGAAGCGTGCGGAATGTGACAAGCGCACGTAAAATAATATCCTGCTGTCACCTGCTGTCAAGGCGCATGTGCCTGGTGAATATATATTTTGTTTGTATTTTGTTATGAGCCGGGAGCCTAGCTATATCAATAAACTTGATTGAACCATCGAATTAACAGTTCTTGTTTGCTTTATTTTTCCATCAAACATGGCTCTTTTGCCCTGCAGTTGAAGCGTTAATTAATCATCAATCATTGTTTGCTGCAAGTATTGTAAGAACATCCCAAGGGATTATCGAGCATTAAAGAAGACATAAAGCAAGTTTTATTTACCTACAGTTACTGCTTCTCGAGTGTAAACAAACGTGTCTGATGGTATGGTCTAGATGATGACCTTGACCCTTGACATCGCATGTCAATGTACATGTGTCAAACACTTCCCAGGTCCATAATATGTACATGATATAATATTCTAATATGCCCAAGCACAGCGTGGTTTAATAATCAAAGTACAGCGGCGGGAAAACCTCAGTTAGTCTTTAATAATAATTTATTTATCAAGATAAGTGGGAAATAGAATCGTCATGTGTGTGGGACTGTGTTTCGGAGAATACAATAATATGGCATAATTTATGGTGGGTTATTAGGCTCGATTAATTGATTGCGCGTCGTGGTACCCAGTTGAATGGGACTTAGCTCATGGTTTATCTGTCTCGAACTCTTTTTTTCATAGGCTGCCAAGATTAAGCTCAGTTATTGCTGACAGGGGCATACTACACTATCTTTGGCGGTATTTCAAGGGAAAATATTCTGACGTCTAAAACAGATTATACCAATAAAAAATTACTCTAGTTCCTTTATAATTTGAAGAATGGAAATTATCATGATATGTTGCTTAAATATTTCGCTCAAATACAGCCAAATGTTTACGATGACTTAGAGCGGATGAAAGTGTGAATTACCAAAAAAAGATGTGCATTTTGCCACATTGATGCATGCAAGCGTAACATCGAATGCAAGTGCTTAGCTGTTATAAAAAAATCCTGTTAGTTGACAGTCAATGTCCATACGATTTAGGGGACATGATATCGACCCTACCGGCGTGACATATTAAGACGGGCCAGGAGGGTGCGCCGTTGTCAAGTGCGGGGCTTGGGACAATTTTTCTTATCTGTCGAATACAGGTTTTGGCTGTTCAGAGCTGATGGTCGACTAAGTGTAAAGATGTCGAGGTGAACGCATAGTTCCGAATTTCAAGCGCATGAAGCGCATGAAGGCCTGGGGAGGAATCTGCGTGGACTTAAAAACAAGGTTGCTTATCACTCGAGTTAATCTCAATGCAATGAGGTATCGAGATGACGTTTCGCGACCCGTTGTGTTGCAAAATCTTCAACAATAACCACCCGGTATACTCTTCCAACACTACAACACTGAAAGGCTGAAGCAGGTCATTCTCAACAAGATCGCCATTCCTATTATCGCTAACATAGTCCCACGACGGCGCGAACATGCGAATAAACGAAACATTTACGCCACTTCTAGCAATATTCAAGCAATATCAGGGCGGGGAACACTAGAAACTTTGCCATTTTCAAATGAGACGAAGATATTCCGAACATTTGATATAAAATTTAATATATTGCACCACGGACAAAGTGTGAATAAAGTGTCGCCGTGATATTAGTGATATTACTATCAGTTAAAGCTCTCAATGTTGCAGGCGAACCCATTCGACAGGCGTATAGTCAAAGAACACCCCCAAATGATATTCGCAATAACTGTTTAGCGAGTAGGCTTTGCGTATCATTTAAGTGACGTGTGACAGGCATAAATGTTCAGCTTGCAAAATATCGAAACTTTCAGTAGTTTATTTATAATTATCTCAAAAAGAAAACATCGACAAGTGAAGAAAATATCGGCCAAATTTCTCGGCACACCACTACCGGAAACGGCCATTGTTAACATTGCACTTCACGTTGAGCGGCATGCAGTGCGATGTTTATTTAGATTTTTATCATTTTGCACATTCGATCATACGTTTTGTTACCTGATGGAAATAAAACACGTAAGTTCCTTAAGTTCTAAAAATTAGCAACTTTCGGTATAATTAATCACAAACAAAAACAATCTGTAACATCATAGATTGAATGAAAGTTGTACAATCATGGCTACGGCGGTAAACAAACAACCCCACATGCATCGTGACTCCGTGATATTATTACAATCCATTTTATATATCTTAATTAATTTTCTAGAATTATTTACACGGATGTAGAGTTTGTTGTAAACAATATCTTATTTTTTATCGAGTTTGCATATGATTTCGTTTCATACTCTTTTGGACATTGACATGCTGTTGATACATGTTAGTGACACATTTGGGACATTTTGACACTGCGAATAATGAAAAATAATGGATGATACGTAAAATCTGAACTGCATTCTAGGTAAACAATTCAATAGCAACATAATGCAGATGACGAAAAATTATCTAAATATTTGCAATTTTATATATCATAGCTGAAACCGGAAGCACGTACCGCATGCCATACATCGAGGCAAAATATGGACAAGTTGGTAAGCTATCTTCAAATTCCGAAATAGATTCAAATTCAATAGAAATTACATAATTTACTAATTGTCGTCACCTGTTTACTATTAGCAGTGGTTAGCAGTCTTTATTCCAATGTTTCATATTTTTGCGTGATTGCCGCCGGTGGGTAACATAAAGTTTGTAAGTCTAATCCGATGATTTTCGAATTATTTTCTGACCACGACGGAAGCGGGGAGCGATATATCAAATCGATTTGACATAATATTAACAACATAATATTTAGGACATAAGGACAATTTAGAACATTAAAGATATTTTAAACTTTTTTTCGGACTAAACCTAAGTTAATTGTATAGTCTTGACAGGGAAATGACAATAAATTAACTTTCTGATACTAAGAGTAATGTGTATATTAAAACTAAAATACGAAATTATTCTGGGTACAAAATCACGTACCGGTTTGGGTACAAAATCACAAGAAACTATAGGTAAAAAAACGCTACATTTCAACTGGATTTCGTGGAACGATGGGATAAGAAAAGATTTCGTGTCAGCAGAATTCCTTTTCAAATTTAAAACGAGTACTAGTTTCCGTAACCAAACAGGTAGAGCCTCGTGGTTTGTCCTAAATGTAGAATTTTCTTTTGAATAATATGGACACCTCAGAAAAGAGGGCTTTTAAAGATATAGTTATATCTAACTTGTCAGATGGTGTGAAGTTGGTCTATCAAAAGTCATGCATCTGACAAGGGTAATCATGTATACAGGGACATTTCTTTTCACTCCGCCCAAGACTGAGACGTATGGAACATGATAAGGTCTTATCCTGACCATATATTCTGAAACCCATCATATCATAAAGGATGTCAGATCTTCACCAGCTTGTCTGATTATGTGATTAAACAAACACAAATCACGTGTTCTGTCACAAAAAAATACTTTATCATATTCATATTGCAATTATATTTGTAGAATTGTTTAGAATGTATGTGTTAAGGGTCTTATTTATTTGTTTATTATTCATTGATTACTAGAATTGAATAATGACATCAAATAGTTACTTCTTCAAATGCCTAAGGTTCGGATGGAAGATAATAATTGAAGACTGATTGGTAACATTGTGCTGATGCATTGACCAGTATGTAGTGCCTGTCCACATAATCATAGTGGAAAAAATAACTACGAAATATAAAATTATAACTAAGTCGAATGTGTGTATGGTTTGTTTTACTTGTATGAATGTGTGTATGGTTCGTTTTACTTGTATAAATGTGTGTATGGTTTGTTTTACTTGTATGAATGTGTGTATGGGTTGTTTTACTTGTATGAATGTGTGTATGGGTTGTTTTACTTGTATGAATGTGTGTATGGGTTGTTTTACTTGTATGAATGTGTGTATGGGTTGTTTTACTTGTATGAATGTGTGTATGGGTTGTTTTACTTGTATGAATGCGTGTATGGGTTCTTTTACTTGTATCAATGTGTGTCTGGTTTGTTTTACTTGTATGAATGCGTGTATGGGTTGCTTTACTTGTATGAATGTGTGTATGGGTTGTTTTACTTGTATGAATGTGTGTATGGGTTGTTTTACTTGTATCAATGTGTGTATGGGTTGTTTTACTTGTATGAATGTGTGTATGGGTTGTTTTACTTGTATGAATGTGTGTATGGGTTGTTTTACTTGTATGAATGTGTGTATGGGTTGTTTACTTGTATGAATCTGTGTATGGTTTGTTTTACTTGTATGAATGTGTGTATGGTTTGTTTTACTTGTATGAATGTGTGTATGGGTTGTTTTACTTGTATGAATGTGTGTATGGGTTGTTTTACTTGTATGAATGTGTGTATGGGTTGTTTTACTTGTATGAATGTGTGTATGGGTTGTTTTACTTGTATGAATGTGTGTATGGGTTGTTTTACTTGTATGAATGTGTGTATGGGTTGTTTTACTTGTATGAATGCGTGTATGGGTTGTTTTACTTGTATGAATGTGTGTCTGGTTTGTTTTACTTGTATGAATGCGTGTATGGGTTGCTTTACTTGTATGAATGTGTGTATGGGTTGTTTTACTTGTATGAATGTGTGTATGGGTTGTTTTACTTGTATGAATGTGTGTATGGGTTGTTTTACTTGTATGAATGTGTGTATGGGTTGTTTTACTTGTATGAATGTGTGTATGGTTTGTTTTACTTGTATGAATGTGTGTATGGTTTGTTTTACTTGTATTAATGTGTGTATGGTTTGTTTTACTTGTATGAATGTGTGTATGGGTTGTTTTACTTGTATGAATGTGTGTATGGGTTGTTTTACTTGTATGAATGTGTGAATGGGTTGTTTTACTTGTATGAATGTGTGTATGGGTTCTTTTACTTGTATAATTGTGTGTATGGATTGTTTTACTTGTATGAATGTGTGTCTGGTTTGTTTTACTTGTATGAATGTGTGTATGGGTTGTTTTACTTGTATGAATGTGTGTATGGGTTGTTTTACTTGTATGAATGTGTGTATGGGTTGTTTTACTTGTATGAATGTGTGTATGGGTTGTTTTACTTGTATAATTGTGTGTATGGATTGTTTTCCTTGTATGAATGTGTGTATGGTTTGTTTTACTTGTATGAATGTGTGTATGGGTTGTTTTACTTGTATGAATGTGTGTATGGGTTGTTTTACTTGTATGAATGTGTGTATGGGTTGTTTTACTTGTATGAATGTGTGTATGGGTTGTTTTACTTGTATGAATGTGTGTATGGGTTGTTTTACTTGTATGAATGTGTGTATGGGTTGTTTTACTTGTATGAATGTGTGTATGGGTTGTTTTACTTGTATGAATGTGTGTATGGGTTGTTTTACTTGTATGAATGTGTGTATGGGTTGTTTTACTTGTATGAATGTGTGTATGGGTTGTTTTACTTGTATGAATGTGTGTATGGGTTGTTTTACTTGTATGAATGTGTGTATGGGTTGTTTTACTTGTATGAATGTGTGTATGGGTTGTTTGACTTGTATGAATGTGTGAATGGGTTGTTTTACTTGTATGAATGTGTGTATGGGTTCTTTTACTTGTATAATTGTGTGTATGGATTGTTTTACTTGTATGAATGTGTGTATGGGTTGTTTTACTTGTATGAATGTGTGTATGGGTTGTTTTACTTGTATGAATGTGTGTATGGGTTGTTTTACTTGTATGAATGTGTGTATGGGTTGTTTTACTTGTATGAATGTGTGTATGGGTTGTTTTACTTGTATAATTGTGTGTATGGATTGTTTTCCTTGTATGAATGTGTGTATGGTTTGTTTTACTTGTATGAATGTGTGTATGGGTTGTTTTACTTGTATGAATGTGTGTATGGGTTGTTTTACTTGTATGAATGTGTGTATGGGTTGTTTTACTTGTATGAATGTGTGTATGGGTTGTTTTACTTGTATGAATGTGTGTATGGGTTGTTTTACTTGTATGAATGTGTGTATGGGTTGTTTTACTTGTATGAATGTGTGTATGGGTTGTTTTACTTGTATGAATGTGTGTATGGGTTGTTTTACTTGTATGAATGTGTGTATGGGTTGTTTTACTTGTATGAATGTGTGTATGGGTTGTTTTACTTGTATGAATGTGTGTATGGGTTGTTTTACTTGTATGAATGTGTGTATGGGTTGTTTTACTTGTATGAATGTGTGTATGGGTTGTTTTACTTGTATGAATGTGTGTATGGGTTGTTTTACTTGTATGAATATGTGTATGGGTTGTTTTACTTGTATGAATGTGTGTATGGGTTGTTTTACTTGTATGAATGTGTGTATGGGTTGTTTTACTTGTATGAATGTGTGTATGGGTTGTTTTACTTGTATGAATGTGTGTATAGGTTTGTTTTACTTGTATAAATGTGTGTATGGTTTGTTTTACTTGTATGAATGTGTGTATGGGTTGTTTTACTTGTATGAATGTGTGTATGGGTTGTTTTACTTGTATGAATGTGTGTATGGGTTGTTTTACTTGTTCGAATGTGTGTATGGGTTGTTTTATTTGTATGAATGCGTGTATGGGTTGTTTTACTTGTATGAATGCGTGTATGGGTTGTTTTACTTGTTTGAATGTGTGTATGGGTTGTTTTACTTGTATGAATGTGTGTATGGGTTGTTTTACTTGTATGAATGTGTGTATGGGTTGTTTTACTTGTTTGAATGTGTGTATGGGTTGTTTTACTTGTATGAATGTGTGTATGGGTTGTTTTACTTGTATGAATGTGTGTATGGGTTGTTTTACTTGTATGAATGTGTGTATGGGTTGTTTTACTTGTATGAATGTGTGTATGGGTTGTTTTACTTGTATGGATGTGTGTATGGTTTGTTTTACTTGTATGAATGTGTGTATGGTTTGTTTTACTTGTATGAATGTGTGTATGGGTTGTTTTACTTGTATGACTGTGTGTATGGGTTGTTTTACTTGTATGAATGTGTGTATGGGTTGTTTTACTTGTATGAATGTGTGTATGGGTTGTTTTACTTGTATGAATGTGTGTATGGGTTGTTTTACTTGTATGAATGTGTGTATGGGTTGTTTTACTTGTATGAATGTGTGTATGGTTTGTTTTACTTGTATGAATGTGTGTATGGTTTGTTTTACTTGTATGAATGTGTGTATGGGTTGTTTTACTTGTATGAATGTGTGTATGGGTTGTTTTACTTGTATGAATGTGTGTATGGGTTGTTTTACTTGTATGAATGTGTGTATGGGTTGTTTTACTTGTATGAATGTGTGTATGGGTTGTGTTACTTGTATGAATGTGTGTATGGGTTGTTTTACTTGTATGAATGTGTGTATGGGTTGTTTTACTTGTATGAATGTGTGTATGGGTTGTTTTACTTGTATGAATGTGTGTATGGTTTGTTTTACTTGTATGAATGTGTGTATGGTTTGTTTTACTTGTATGAATGTGTGTATGGTTTGTTTTACTTGTATGAATGTGTGTATTGGTTGTTTTACTTGTATGAATGTGTGTATGGGTTGTTTTACTTGTATGAATGTGTGTATGGGTTGTTTTACTTGTATGAATGTGTGTATGGGTTGTTTTACTTGTATAATTGTGTGTATGGATTGTTTTACTTGTATGAATGTGTGTATGGTTTGTTTTACTTGTATGAATGTGTGTATGGCTTGTTTTACTTGTATGAATGTGTGTATGGGTTGTTTTACTTGTATGAATGTGTGTATGGGTTGTTTTACTTGTATGAATGTGTGTATGGGTTGTTTTACTTGTATGAATGCGTGTATGGGTTGTTTTACTTGTATGAATGTGTGTATGGGTTGTTTTACTTGTATGAATGTGTGCATGGGTTGTTTTACTTGTTCGAATGTGTGTATGGGTTGTTTTACTTCTTCGAATGTGTGTATGGGTTGTTTTACTTGTATGAATGTGTGTATGGGTTGTTTTACTTGTATGAATGTGTGTATGGGTTGTTTTACTTGTATGAATGTGTGTATGGGTTGTTTTACTTGTATGAATGTTTGTATGGGTTGTTTTACTTGTATGAATGTGTGTATGGGTTGTTTTACTTGTATGAATGTGTGTATGGGTTGTTTTACTGGTTCGAATGTGTGTATGGGTTGTTTTACTTGTATGAATGCGTGTATGGGTTGTTTTACTTGTATGAATGTGTGTATGGGTTGTTTTACTTGTATGAATGTGTGTATGGGTTGTTTTACTTGTATGAATGTGTGTATGGGTTGTTTTACTTGTATGAATGTGTGTATGGTTTGTTTTACTTGTATGTATGTGTGTATGGTTTGTTTTACTTGTATGAATGTGTGTATGGGTTGTTTTACTTGTATGAATGTGTGTATGGGTTGTTTTACTTGTATGAATGTGTGTATGGGTTGTTTTACTTGTATGAATGTGTGTATGGGTTGTTTTACTTGTATGAATGTGTGTATGGGTTGTTTTACTTGTATGAATGTGTGTATGGGTTGTTTTACTTGTATGAATGTGTGTATGGGTTGTTTTACTTGTATGAATGTGTGTATGGGTTGTTTTACTTGTATAATTGTGTGTATGGATTGTTTTACTTGTATGAATGTGTGTATGGTTTGTTTTACTTGTATGAATGTGTGTATGGGTTGTTTTACTTGTATGAATGTGTGTATGGGTTATTTTACTTGTATGAATGTGTGTATGGGTTGTTTTACTTGTATGAATGTGTGTATGGGTTGTTTTACTTGTTCGAATGTGTGTATGGGTTGTTTTACTTGTTCGAATGTGTGTATGGGTTGTTTTACTTGTATGAATGTGTGTATGGATTGTTTTACTTGTATGAATGTGTGTATGGGTTGTTTTACTTGTTCGAATGTGTTTATGGGTTGTTTTACTTGTTCGAATGTGTGTATGGGTTGTTTTACTTGTTACTTGTATGAATGTGTGTATGGGTTGTTTTACTTGTATGAATGTGTGTATGGGTTGTTTTACTTGTATGAATGTGTGTATGGGTTGTTTTACTTGTATGAATGTGTGTATGGGTTGTTTTACTTGTATGAATGTGTGTATGGGTTGTTTTACTTGTATGAATGTGTGTATGGTTTGTTTTACTTGTATGAATGTGTGTATGGGTTGTTTTACTTGTATGAATGTGTGTATGGGTTGTTTTACTTGTATGAATGTGTGTATGGGTTGTTTTGCTTGTATGAATGTGTGTATGGGTTGTTTTACTTGTATGAATGCGTGTATGGGTTGTTTTACTTGTATGAATGTGTGTATGGGTTGTTTTACTTGTATGAATGTGTGTATGGGTTGTTTTACTTGTATGAATGTGTGTATGGTTTGTTTTACTTGTATGGATGTGTGTATGGGTTGTTTTACTTGTATGAATGTGTGTATGGTTTGTTTTCTATGTTTAATCATGGTCAATATGCTGGTGAGTGATTCTTGTTTCTAACTGTTTTCTGTATGATGTGCTGTTATAATAGTCTTTATGTCAACAGCAATTGTGTTCATCACGTGTAAACATATGCTCATATAAAGTCACTTGTGTAATGCTGTATTAGTGTGTAACACCTGTATATGATTATAGACAGGTACATTTATGTTCTTTGTTCATTATGATGACATGTGTTATCCCCAGGTGTTATGTTATATTCTGTTATATTGTGTAGTTATTTGTCATTACAGAGTGTCTTCTTCCACTTCTTAGGTGAGTGAGTGAGTTGGGTTTAACGCCGCTTTTAACAGTATTTTTAGTTATATCACAGCTTGTCAGCTTAATATGGGAGGAAAGGTCGACGTGATGCAGGTCTGAGACGTTTACCACTTCGGTGAAACCCACGAGCACGGGTATGGTGCTGACAAGCCTAGAAACATAATTGGGACGAACCGGGATTCGAACCTACAATCATACTAGGTTTCTGGCGTGCCCAAGGGACGCAACTCTGCACAGCGAATCGATCGCGGCGCCCTAGAAGACTTTGTCACCAGTGCCCCCCTAACACCCCCCCCCCCCCCCCACCCCCCCCCACCCCCCCCACCCCCCACCCCCACCCCAACACCCCCTCCCCCCACACACACCCCCCACACACACACACCGAACACACACACACACACACTATACTTGGGAATAAACAGATATCTAACTCACTATCTCATGTCTGCAACATTTCTATGAATCACGTCTTCATTAATTCCAGCAAATATATACATTAGTCTAACCTCATTTGTTTTGTTGTTGAGCGAAATGTCCCTTGAAATAATAATGTGAGACATCTGCTAGACGTCATACATTAATAATACTAATGAGGTGACCGCTCCTGTGGGAAGTTTGTCTTGGTCCCTAAGCACGATTGATATTTCCGTAAGGGCTCATTGCTTCTGAAAAAAGAATACTGCGCCGATATGCCAGTGGCTTGACTAGCTCACCGTTTGTTTGCCTATAATTTTATTGACTGGTTTCGCGCATGAGCGGAGCGCACAACATATCTTATGGATGATAAAGCATGGCCACTGCTGATGATGCTCAGTTTCAGCCGATTTCGGTTTGGGCGAGCAAAACCAACCAAATGATGCAGACATTGAGGAATAAAAAGGCCAATGTATCGATATTGATAACCAAATGTGGAATTATTGATATAATCGATACATTTTCAACGGATTTTATCAAGTTTTATTTCGGTCGGAACTACAAGAACAATTCTACTACAACATATTAAGGGCATGAATTACAGTGGGTCGGCATTAAATGACAAGATTAGTGAAAAGATTGAAAGGCGGTTTTCTTGGACATATCTGTTTTTAAAGATACAAGAAGTCAGTTTCCAAGAAGGGGAAAATCATAACATTCGTAGAAAGTATTAAATGTCCAAGTAAAAGTGATGAAATCACATAGTAACCGGATTCCAAACAAAAACTGTTTCGGGGGATACCTTAAAGCTGCCGCGCGCCGTTATATCAGAGCGTGTGAAATGTCTTCATTCGCTGATATGTAGACTTCGTTGCGGCTTCTATCTACTATTTAGTCTTATAATGTGTAGCATCTGGACTCCAAACGCGTAAACACGCTTCAGCCCGCACCACGTAATCCTAAACTATGTCCAGATAGATGGCCACAATCACATCCGGGTGACAGTCGTCATCCTGGAATCACTCCCATCCTCCCATCCCCTCAACGACAGCCGAGACAACTACCCAGCCAGGCACGACGCCCTACCCAACACAGATTCCCACCCTGGAACCCCCGACAGCCTGCCCCAGACTTGGAAGCTGTGTCGAGCTCGTCAAATTGGCCAATGATGTTCTGGGATGTCAGTCAATGTTCCCACCACCTTCACACATCACGATCAGAACAGCAGAGTGTTCGTCAGCCAACGGCAACCCGTACCTCAAACCACGATCCAGTACATGGGGGATGGGCTATTAGAATATGAAATCAACAGCCTGCAGAACCTCAACCCTTTTCCTCAAACTGTTACCAAGAATGGCTTCAGGCTGACAACCATGTTCATCTACAACGCAGAGGGGAAAAAGCTATGTTGGCCGCTGTCAACTCGACAGTCAACTCGTCACGGGTTACGGCGTACAGTATCCCAGTACACTAACAACGCGCTGGTGTGACGTTGATTAATGTTATTATTTGCATACTCGTATAAGCAAGGGGTCGGCGTATGCTTTTCAGTCTTGCGGTATATACAATTTTACTTTACACAGGTAGATATATACATATAAAAAAACACTATGTGCCAGGTCAGCACATCGTGGTAGTGGTTCTTGTCTTGGTGCCCCGGAGCACCCAGACTAGCCCTAGCTAGACTAACGGTAAGACCTTTCTGTACCTATTTCTTCCTCTGGACCAAGGCTTATATAGCCAAGGTCACCTGACATATAGTAAGTCATTAATATAAACAACAGTAATTCATCAGTGATATACTTGCACATCTCGTTCAGGATGGCAGACAGTCGAGGTACAATACAATGGGGATTAACAATTAGGATTATTTCTTATAAATAATGGCAATTAAGTGTTTCAAGGCAGATAGATGCCATGGCCCCAGGGTAATTAGCCTTTGGAATTAAATGTTCATTCAGACAATGGTTGTCGTAAACCAGTCGCAATGACAAACCATGGACCAGCTCTCTCTCCTGCGCCACCGCACAGAAAAGCCCCATATTGATATTTTTTCAAAAATATAAGGTGAAAGCGGTCAAGACGGACACCAGCCAGATCATTAAAATTTCACAGCCCGACAACCCGTTTTAACCCCAGTGGGAGATTTATTCGTTTGGGTAACAATTTAACCTATCATTTTTTATTGTCTGTTTTACGCTATTTCCATTTATCAAATTTGATTTTGGTCAAGCGTTTGTGATTAAGCTAGCCCTAAAGTTTTAATATCTGCAAAGTTGCTCTGTTTACAATACTTGTCCTTTCAATGTTGAATGAGTGAATGAATGTTGTCTTCACCGCACGGCATCTTCCCTAGGCAAGAGAGTTAACTGACTATAAAAGTCCCGTTTCCACCCTTGCCGAACTAGGCTGGTATTATGGAGATACATTTTGGCTGGACTAACAAGTCTATGCATAGTCCAATCAAAATCGCGCACTGAAATCGAAATCCGGTTCGTAAACTGTCTTGCAGATTTCGATCAATTACAGGATTTGCAAAGCATGTGCATCGCCAACTCGTTGTCAGCAGATATTTTCCAAATCTGTTCATGTTTTTAATCAAGGTGCTCATGTGATTTGATGCATTTCGCGATGTAAGACCCGTTTTATCACAATATAGATCCTGATTATCGATCAGATCGTCTTGACTGGGCGCCACCATATGTGAAGCAAACGCAAGTGATACGAGAGGTGGAATCTGATTAGTCCATAGGAGAGGCTTAGAAGGGACATAACTGGTAACAGCCACTGCAGCTGGTGGTGCTACGATCTCGCACAGTTGACCAGACACATATACTGAACCAAATTAAAAACTTCCCAATTCTAAAATACTTGTAAGCAGTCATTTACAAAAAAAGAAAAACACAAGAAAACAAAAGTCTTTACAGCCATTTGTCATGCCACGCCTTTCAAATGTGCAACGTGAACGTGCCATCGGCATGTTGCAGACGGGAACGTCCGTAGCTGAAGCCGCAAGGACGATGGGTTGTAGTCGACGGACTGTTTATGATTTACAGACGCGTCTACAGCAAACGGGTACCACCGCTGATCGCCCTCGGCCAGGTCGACCACGTGTGACGTCACATACAGAGGATCCTCAGATTGTCTTACGTCACCTCCGTAACCGATTTTTGACGGCTACATCAACCAGAAATGAACTGTTTAGGGGTAGACTAAGTGCGCAAAGTGTTCGAAACCGTCTGAGAACTGCTCACCTTTAAGCACGACGGCCATACTGCGGGCCGATTCTGACTCAATTATACAGACGTCAACGTCAATTGTTGGCACAGCGCCACTTACGATGGACTCAGAGGAATTGGAATCAAGTCGTCTTCAGTGATGAATCCCGATTTTATCTTCGATTTGCTGATGGTAGGGAGAGGGTGTGGAGGCGCCGTTATGAACGTTACGCCCAGTGTTGTGTACAGGAAGTTGACAGATTTCGAGGCGGAAGTGTCGTGGTGGGTGCTTTCTGTGGCAATGCACATTACAGGCTTCTTGTCATCCGTGGCAACCTCAATGCTGCTGCTTATTGCGACCAGGTACTGGCACCAGAACTTCTACCATTTATGGCAGCACATGGACCCGGTTTGATCTTCCAACACGACAATGCCAGACCCCACACAGCAATTTTGACAAGGAGTCAACGTCATGGACTGGCCGTCAAGGTCTCCCAACCTCAACCCCATCGAACACGTCTGGGATGCTCTTGGCAGAAGTCTGCGCACTCTCCAGAACCAAGCACAGAATTTGCAAGATCTTGGCACCATTTTGCAGCAACAATGGCGTCGTCTTCCCAATCATGTGTTCACAAGGTCCATTCGGAGGCGTTGTGTGGCAGTTGTCAACGCACATGGTGGCCATACACGCTACTGAACTTGTGTGCCATCAGATTCTCGTGCTTGGGACTTGTGATTTAAACTGTTGATGTTATTACCGAATACCGTAGGTGCTTGGAACAAATTATGGTTACCACCGTTAATTAAAATCCTTCTTTGGACATTAATGATTAAAAATTACTGATAAAAAATACTCTGATACATTTGTCCGTTGTATATCATATATGTATGGGATTACTATTAAAAATGTGAAGTTTTCAATTTGACTCAGTATAGTAAGTCCACTCGTTTCGTCAAAACTGGTATCTGACGAGAATGAGTGTAGTATTCTCTGCCATCTCTTTCAGTCGATACAATTATTTGTTTCTCAACATAAAAGAGCAGCCGACATGGCCTTTATTCATCTCCGACAGACATCGTCGCTTTATTGATCTCAGATGCAAATCATGGTACTTGTCTGTAATTCAAATATTACGTTTCGTATATGATTTTGAGTATTATTTGCCAAAAGTCATTAAATGTCTAATACTAAGCAAAGAAGTTTACATTGTCACATTACATGTATAGCCATTACTGCGGACTTAGTGTTACATGACCGGTGACGAGCAACAGTCCATTTGAAGAGCGCCCCTGCAATACGGAAATTGAGTTATGTCACACGAGGGGATTTAGAGACAAGACCACACAGTCAGTTGTGTTTGTGACCCTTGAAGATCCGCGTTAAAATTGTTCTTCAGCAACCAAAGCTTGTCGTAAGAGGAGGCTAACGGGATCGGTTGGTCAGGTTCATTGACTTTGCTGATGCATGTCATCGTATCCAAGTAACGTGATCCGATGCTTATGATGTCAGTCGCTGGATTGTCTTGTCAAAGACTAGATTTTGTTTTACAGACCGCCACGATATAGCTGGAATATTGTCATCAATTACAATCACTGGGATCCTTCTTGTAGCCGTTGTTTCAGCTCAGATCAAAACGCCAGCACCTCCACGGCGACCGTCGTCACATAGCGTGACGTACTGTTCACCTCGACGATTGTAGATAATGCCCTGCCATCAGATCTATGAAGTAGGAAACATGACACTTTGGTGAAGAGGACCCGTCCGTGTTTACATCACTTGAGGCGCCGACATTGATGGTCTGCCGTCAGTATTGGCCTTCTGGCCTCGCATGAATGTCGTAGATGCGTAGCCATTGAGGGGATGTTCTCGCACGTGCTCCCCTGTGAGAGTTGCTGCTTGGAGTTGTCTCAAAGATGCGTGGTTCGAATCTATTCGTCTTGTCTTGGGGTTGTCCCGGGTTTGCGGTCACAACTGGTCCACTACCTCTCTGACGTGCTTGTTCTATTGAAAACGTCGCCATATGCATCTTCCCGAGAGAAGAGAGTTAACTGACTTTTAAAGTCCAGTTTCCACCCTTGCCGAACTAAGCTGGAATTCCTTGGTTCGACCAGTGACTGTTACGAGCTACGTCCCTTCTAAGCCTATTGACCAATCAGATCCCACCTCTCGTATTACTTGTATTTTCTTCAAACAAAATGGCGGTGCCAAGTCACAAGACGATCTGAACGATAATTAAGATGTATATTGTGATAAAACGCATCTTACAACGCGAAATCACGTGAGCAACTTGATTACAAAAAATGAAAAGATCGGTTGACAACGAGTTGGCGGTGCACGACAGTTTACGAACCAGATTTCGATTTCGTTGCGCGATTTTGAATGATTTATGCATAGACTCGTTAGTCCAGCCAAAATGTAACTCCATAATAATAATTTTTCCAAATTTCTTCAAGAGCGATGTTTCTGTTACTCTGCACTTGTTTTGAGTGGCAGTGATATGAGATTTCATAGAAATCATTTGAAAAGCTGTCCCGAATATGCGTTTGTTCTTGCAAGAGGTATGCAAATACAAGCGACATGGCTTGTTGCGTTTCTTCGAACTTTTTCATAAACATCTTTACCTTGATCAAATCCAACCCAAAATTATGAAAGGTTTGTAAATGAAAGTAATTAACCTCATGGTAACCTTTCCATTTTAGGAAACTTACCATAAGTTAGATAATGACAACAGTAGTTTTATTGTGTTTACTAATTTTCAATCAAAACGATTGCAGCTTATTTTTACAATATTAATATATTAATTCATCATATTATTAAATCTGCGATCTAAGGAAGCGTAGTAAGGCCACGGTGAATTTTTTGTTTGTCTAAGTTTATCCTACGTAGGACTTATCATCTCCTAAGTAGGACTTAGTATCTCCTACGTAGGACGTACTATCTCCTACGTAGGACTTACTATCTCTTACGTAGGACTTAGTATGGCCTAGAATCACTGTCGCCTACGTAAGTCTTATTATCTCCTACGTAGGACTTATTATCTCCTACGTAGGACTTCCTATCTCCTACGTAGGACATACTAAGTACTACGTAGGAGAAAGTAAGTCCTACGTAGGAGATAGTAAGTCCTAACAACGGAATTAGCTCCCTATTGAAATTAGAGTGACCTCGCTTCCCGAATATGAACCACTGATAATGCGTTTCCCCCAAAATGGCTTTTATTTAAATTTCCAGCAAATTGCAGTTCTTGGTTCACGTTAGTGATGATCATCTAAATAATGATGATTGATCCCCTGAATATAGCTTGTTTTAAGTTGAAGCTAAATTGCAATGTCATACATGCAGTGACACATAATATTTCAAGGATTAAGACTCTAACCTGTTATGAAGAAAGTTGTCAATACCGCCGACATCCTCAGATGAACTTCCATCGTCCACTTGTGACTGGATTCTGTTCGTACACAGCGCAAGTTCAGACTGATCAGGATCTTCTCTTGCCTCTTCTATAAATAATATATAAGTGTAAATTAATTAGCAAGAGCCTTTCATGTGTTTATCGATTCATTGAAATAAGGTTTCATTTAAAAGAATTCAATCCATTGACGTCAGTTTTTACTGTTGTAATAAGACTAAACCTGAGATGAATTATTAATGGCCGGAAGCCTGTTGTCGGTATAAAACTAATACGAAAGCAAAGATGCAACATTGTGGTTTAACATCAACGCTTCAATGAAGAATATTTGTTTTGATTTAGAAAAGGCCGTAAAGAACGAAATATGCCTTGATAAACAACAGGGAAGTGGACACGACTATTTTTATAAGTGAAAATATGAAAAATGAAAACGTCAACCAGTTCAAAGACTAAAAAGAAACGCTCATGTTAAAATTTATATTCACGTTCAGTTGATGCAGTAACTAAAGTGGCTCTTGACAAGCCGTTATCTCCGACATACAGACATTAAAAACAACAATTTACAGTTATGACTGGGATCTGATGCAACAACGTCACCAGATGGCATCAATAAACTTTATGGATTAAAACCAACTCTGTTTGCTCGTCAAGACATGTGCTGTTATAAGTATGTATAATTGCGCTCGTCGCTATGTGGCTTATGTAGTGCCAATGAAACGTTACATGCTCACTCACTCAGTCCTTGTACCTATAATTCAGTATCGTCTACGTTGTATGTATGGTTGCTTTAAAGAGTCTGATTCTGATTTTTGAAGCCAGCCACGAGTTAGTCTGCACTCCTCGTTGATTATGCCAAACACTGTCATTACAGGATACTTCCTTAGTATTTGATAAAAGCTATAAATCAGCTTGAAGATGTACCTGGCAGTATAATGTTGTTTTTATTGGTTTAACGAAAATATAAGAAAACGGTATACACCAGATGCTCAACGAGCCGAGGGAAAAAAAGATTTTATAAGTTCAATTTCTGTGATGAAGTTTCGTGGTTTATGCAGTTACTAGAACCTGAAAACGGGTCTCCAGTAGCGAGTGAGTGAGAATGGTTCTACGCCGTTTTCTACACTATTCCAACAATATCCTAGTGAGGGACACGGGTAATGGGCATCACACATTGTTCCCGTGTCAGGAATCAAACCTGGGGCTTCTCCGTGACGAATGGTTGCACATTTAACGGCTGAGCAGCCACAATGTCATTTTGTTATACTTTGTATGAAAGAGGCCTCTTAATAAGTCCAAGTAACAACATTTTCTGAATCAATAGTCAAAGTCATGTATTGTTTCACAAACTGCCAATGTCAATAGACCTCGGTACAAAGTGTTGACTGGAACTGCAGGATCATGTTGTGGGGCTGTTGTTCCAAACAAGGGATGCTATTTCAAAGGGAACAACGCAGTAATACATGAGGAATATAAATAAATCATGATGCGAAGTGGTACAATGCATAAAGACATATAGCGACTTAGTTCCAATAAACTAAAAGGTAATTGAATACCTTTCTATTGTCTTGATCGTCACTTTGTCTATGGTCACTGTCGCATGGACTTTTGAAAGTCAAACGGTATGGGTTTTCCTGTCAGAATTGACCTCAATATTTCATGCGTTATGGAGGTATAAACTTAAAAAACGGTGTACATACAGGGTAGCTTCATTTGCTCATACTCGTACACAAAACTATAGTTATCAAAAGTGTTTGTTTTAAATTGAATAGATAACGCAATACGTGCGGGGAAAAAATATCGTTGTACACCGCATTTAGCAATTGTCAAACGTTATTTTGGGAACAGAACTCGAATAACTTCGACAGACGTAAAGTACACTCTTTGCATGACTGTATTGAGTACTTTACTGTCCAGGCTTAAATGGTGCATTTGAACCAGACACAGAACAAGGCAGCATACTTCCCCAGGCATCAAAGTAACTAGGCATTCTCTGTTGATAAAATGGAAAACGTTAACTCGTCAAGAATGTCCAACTAATTTAGACCTGCGGACATGGATTCAACTTCAGGAGATGAGGCTCCTTTCTTCGCCACTATTATGAGGTGGGTGGTTGAGTTCAAGAGGGGGAGAGGGGTACTTGATCCAAGATCAGGAATAACTTCAACCGTTACCACTGAGCAAAATGTTGAAACAATACATGATATGGTTATAGATGCTGGACAAGTCACCACACTTTACTTGAGAGATTGCCATGTGTATTTACATCATTTTGAAGCAGACCGATTCGTAGCCGTGGATTGGAACTGGATTCACCACTATCAGCTAGAGACTCGCAGCGGTCAAAGTAATGGAAACATCTGACGTCTCCTCTGACGAAGAAGAAGGCTATGGCTGTTCCATGTTCTGTATTCTGGGATTCCAAAGACATGACATCAAGCCCTAATGGTGGAATGGTTTCTGGTGGTTTCAGTCACTGTATGTCAGATCAAGACCAGGAAGTTACAATTGGTCGGTATTACCCGTTTGCAATGCCAGACATTAGATCTTACCGTACATATACCGAAAATGTGTACATCGTTTTCATTCGGGGAACCCTTTTGATATCGGGCAAAAAATGAAGCACGGTTTGTACAGGCTATTGTCTCAGTCAAGTTTTCTCTGAACTATGGCCTGTTTAAGAGGACAAGGCCAAGTGACCATCATATATAGCTATCTTAAATAGTAAACTGTGCCAGTCGTGACCTTTTAATTTATTACTCACCGATTAATCAGCTGACACCTTATCACACAGGATAGTTTAACTACCGTCAAGTTGTAATGTGACTGATATTTTATTCAATTTGTGGGGCGGTCGGGTAGCCTAGTGGTCGAATACCCGGGTTCGATTCCCGACATGGGTACAATGTGTGACGCCCATTTCTGGTGTCCCCCGCCGTGATATTGCTGGAATATTGCTAAAGGCGGCGTAAAACCATACTCACTCACTTATTCAATTTGTGAATCTGCCAAGTTACAAAATTACTTAGCAATTAATTCTAGACAGAATACAATGTCTGTAACACATACATACATACATACATACATACATACATACATACATACATACATACATACATACATACATACATACATACATACATACATACATACATACATACATACATACATACATTGGGTCTTATTTTAGTACATATATATTTTTAATTACCACCTGTTTCACTGAATATGATCAACAGTATATACTAGAGTGAGTGAATGAGTTGGGTTAACGCCGCTTAGAGCAGTATTCCAGTTATATAACGGCGTGGTAGGGAAAGTACGAAGTGATGCAGTCTCAGACGTTTACCACTTCAGTGAAACCAAAGAGCTCGGGTATGGTGCTGACAAACCTAGAAAAATAATCTGGGCGAAGCGGGATTCGACCCCACGATCATAGGTTTTTAGGGTTCCCAAGGGACGCAACTCGGCACAGCGAATTGCGGTGCCTTTGACGACTGGGCCTGCCAATTCACCAACCAATCATACTCACACTTTCTCAGAGAACTTGTCAAAAATATTGACGTATTTTAACAAGAAGCTTCATTATTGCCCTAGTTTGATCGTGTGGCGCACAAGAACTCGTTTCGAAGCAAAGAAATGGTCTCAGATACTCAGAGGTGGAAGGTGGCGAGGTGAGCTGGTCATATACCTTAAGTAGTAGTAATTGTCACTTGTGCAGATATATAGCATGCTCTCCTTAATCGTTCTGTGTGTGAAGCCCATTTCTGGTGTCCCCCGCCGTGATATTGCTGGAATATTGCTAAAAGCGGCGTAAAGCCAAAACTCACTCACTCACTCACTTACTCGTTCTGTGTACATTACTGAACCTTTGCCTTGATCATTCAACTGCAAGTTGATTTTGAATTATCTACCCTCAGTCCCAATATATGTGGGTGTGATTTTCTTATGTGCATGCTGAGCGAATCTAATTACGAAAGGGCCCTCTCGGACATTTTCGCGTTGATCCCCAGTGAGTCCCCGCGCCGCGTTGCACAGTATTTCAATTATTTAAAAAAAATGCCAGCTCAATGAGCGAGGGAAGCAGATTCTACAATTAAAGAAAATACTGACATTGAAATTTATCTTTAAAATTTATCTATAAATGTAAAACTAGTTCATTTCAGACTTCTTGTCACCGTCTACCTGTTGAAGAAGGTAGATGGCAGACATTCCTCTCATGGAAAGAAACTGGATATCATGTTCATCATGTAGCGTTATTTGTTTAATTTTGTGTTTTAATGAAAAAGGAGAAGGTACTTAACCCCTTATTACATTAATCGACCATCATTTTTTTTAATGCAAAAATATCTACTCTGAGGAAACTGTCTTATTTCTGTCGCTACATTCTTTATACATTTAGATAAAACAACTATTGTATATTATGTAAGTAAGGATAAGATGTATAGATGAACAAAGTCTTTATTACAAGCTATTACTTTAACTACTTTGTACTCCAACTTCTAAATGCCTCTCAAAGAAGTTATTGTATATTTTGCAGCCATGTCACGAAAATAGACCTCTGTAAACCCCTCGTTATGCTATGTGCTCTGGGACTATGTAGTGTAGTGCTGTAGTGTTTCAAATAACCATTGATTGTTTCGTGGTCACGCAGCAGTGCATAACAAATGCGAATACTTCATGAATTGAAGAATAGGACACCTGCAAGATATTCAAACTCGATCATCTTTCCCTTACATTATCGCCTCTTTGCTTACTTCAAAGCGTCTACTTTTTGTAATACATAGAATAGCATTATCAAGAAAGCTTAAGCATACCACTGTCTATTTGCCTTTCAAAATATTTCAAGAGTTCAACTAGTAACTCATATGTTCGCAATGAAGTAATGGGGCTGAATGAGTTATTATTGCTTCACACTTCATCAGCAATATATTGGAGCTTTTCACGGCGATTACACTGTATGTGAAATACACTGTCTCTCTGTCCTACATTCTGGCGAATAAAATATCATTTAATTATAAGTACTGAGCCAAAAGCATCTCCTTACTCTGTTCACCACTTCTTTCCAAATGTGCATGATTTACAGCAAGTTTAATACTTTGTTGAATCCAATATCGTATGACGTCCTGTACAATGACTTAGGACACGAGTTGTTCTAAATATGTTCCTCTTTCTATGTAAGTAGGGATAAGATATATGATGAACAGCTTCGATTCTTTATTACATTTAGGCGCTGGTGACTCGTAATTGTAATAACGAAGTTGTTCATCCATATGTCTAATCCTTACTTAATACTCCAACTTATGAATGACACTCAAGAACTGTTTCTATGTTGGCGATGCAAGCTACCCGGTTTCAAATGTTAACAAATAAAGGAGTCAGTTTTCATCAGAAGTAAAAACTTATTAGTTTCTTTGCTGTTAACCCGTTTCTTTGATGAGATTCCGCTGTTTGTTAGAATATTGCTGCTATTGCTTTGGAATACAGGGAAAATTAATATTGGGAAGCGTGGAATTGTGAATCGAAAACTGATACACTCAGAGGGTATACGCTCAGCACTGGGAGATATTTTTGTCGTAATGCAATAGTGATGTTTATGTTAGTTTCGTTAGATGTGGTCTCTGACTTGGGGATTGCAGTTTTTTCTGTGTTTTGTACACACAGAGACAGAGTTTATTTATGTGCCACGCGTTACAAGTTGTCATGATTAATAAAACAACAGGTTCGTTACATATATAAGTACCGACCATTCATGAGGCCTATGAAACACGGTAAAACATGAACACAAAATATAAGTGTACATTTTAATATATACAACTTTCACGTTGATGAGTAAAATAGTGTTACTTATATTATATATAAATACAACCATACAACAAGAAAGATCACTAGTTGCGATATATAATTATGACACCAAATAACGTTTTCTTTTATACATGTATAACAATGTTCTAGATAAAATGTTAACTAAACTGTCATTCTGTATAATATATATCAACTTTTTACTCTCGTTAATGTTGTTAAAATTGGGTACACTTTTGCTTGCATAACTTATTGCCATTACTCACATTCGACTAGCCGTCAGTGTTATTGTATGCCTATAATCCATCTTACAGTAAGACGTCACATCGACATACCTGAACACAGAAAGACATGACGTCACATGTAAATTCATCCCATAAAGTATCTCCCTTGACGGAGTAGCTAAATATATACACCTTGCCAGTTTAGTGTGTATATGTATATGGATTTCGTAATAACAAATAGATAAGATAATCTGTGATGTACATTAAGGTATATGCTCATGCGTGCCTATAATTACGCATCTTATGTGGTGAAAGCTGTATTATTTTTCTCTTTGCTTTGGAGGCGACCCCCCTCTTAATCCGGATTGCACGTAGTGCGAGTAGTTAATTAGTTCAAAATCAGAGCGCCCCCGTCCTACGAATGAACCGTATTCCCTTTGTACAGTGTGTCCTTCTTGGGTACCCCGTCCTTGTTACATCCTGACTCTGTGCAACAGTAGCTGCAGGTGAAGTCTTCGCTATCTGGGTTTCCTTGCACAGGTGTCATACATTTGGCCTCATCAGATGTTAGCTGCCACCATTTCGTTTCACAGTCGCTGGCTGAGGCACAGCTGGATATTGTAAAAACATACCATGAATGAAAAGATTTACACATCTTGTAGCAATATACAATATACAACGGTGATACCCAGTTGCAATTATAATGAATGGCTCAGAATATAGTGAATACAGTTTTACATTTTAAATGACTGTTAAAATGCATTACGAATTCTAATGTTTCAACCTGTGATTATTTTTTATCAACCTGTTTACATTTAGTACATATTTGAGCGTCAGATGTGCTTTAAAAGAGGCGTATATAGTTGAACTAAAATAGTTTAAGGAAATCGAAATTTTAGAATCGTTATTAAAGTAAATGTATGTTGACTGCCAAAACAATTAAACAGTAAAGCTGTTAAGGAGTAAATAAGGAGTAAAGAAGTAAAGAAGGACAAACCTTTTAGTAACTGATTTCGATCCACCGGTCCTAGTGGTAATGGTGTTCATACAGAAGGGTGTCATCCTGGGACATTGAGTGTCTGGTCCAGGAAGCATACCGCAGGTAGGACCAGAACACGTCTCACAGGAGAGAGGTGCTATGAACAGAAAATTGACATGGACCTGTAGTGGTTTCTTCTCTCAGATGTTGGAGTGGAGTCAACGGAATATTGACATTGACAGTTAGTAGGATCTTCTCCTTCACCTTCGACTGCAGTGAAAGGAACATTGACATGGGCAGTTAGTGGGATCCTCTCTTAGATATTGAAATGCAGCAAAACACATCATTAACAATTATTGGGATTTCCACCCAGATGCTGGAGAAGAGTTAATAGAAAATTGACAAGGAAGTTGAGGGTTGGCCAGTTGAGAGGTACGTATACCAATGTGTGTGGCTTCAAACAGATCGTAAACCATTGTTAGTCATTCGCCTCAAAGTTCATTGTCCAACAATGACTTTTAAATGCAAATCTCTATATATGTTTTCAGATACACATGAAATGTGTATTATGCTCATCATCAAATCACATAATAATCTGAGTTTAAGTAAAATTGAAATTAAAATATGTGTTTCAATTTATGAATGCGAGTGATTACTCTTAAATTCTACCATGAATTTGGAATTTACTCGATTCTGATTGGTCAATCAGAGGCTATTAAATCACAATAAACCCCCTCTGATTGAAACAGCTGGTCTGACGGCCGCATCACCGCGGAAGTTAATATTCATACTATTTTCAGTCATTGTGGGTAGGCATATTTAAATAACTATATCTACAATTACAGGTTACAAAATGCACAGATGCGGTTACTACAATATTCAAAGGATGTGTGGCAATACATTTCGTGCGGAAAAACACGACAGAAATCAACAAAGGGAATGTATTTACGTTTCGGAGACAACAGAGAGCTTGAAACGACGTCATAATGGTGACGTGCGATGTAGAGCGAAAGCCTTGCAAAGCTTGCTTTGTTTTCTTTAGGGATACCCACCTCATGTTAGCTTACCAAGTTGCCGTGCTCATATGCTTTCAATGCCTGTCATATGTTCCAGTGAAGTATACCGGTGTAAACAAACTGCTTGAGTATATACAGCACCATATTTTGTTTGGTGATTCCGTAATTCAGATCGATAACCCACTCAAAACACTGAACTCAACCCTTGCCGCCTCACTCAGTATAGTTGCTAACACCAAAGAGTTCGCGTTTTATTTAGTCATGGTAGAATGGAGATAAACATACTGTGTTTTCAATGTAGAGCTAGGTTACCTGTAGATTTAACCCCGCTAAATATAACATTTGAAGCCTCACGCTGCGCGTTCGGTTCCAAATTCAATTTAGCGGGGTTAAATCTACAGGTAACCTAGCTCTACATTGAAAACACAGTATGTTTATCTCCTAAATACACCATGCAGTGCATATCATGTATGCTCCTTATCATGCAATGCCAACACTGCTTCACCAGCACTCATTCCAACGTACGTATACCCATTAACTTGGAATACCTTTAACTGCAGTTATTGTAGAGGGTAGTTGTGGCATCGATGCATCTTGTGCAGTTGGAACGTCATCAACTTTGAAATGAAAATAAATTTACATAAAACACGTGAACGTCTTTAAATTAATGTATTGATACTATTGCATTGCTGTGCAAACGCTAAGAGAGTAATGATCTTATGAATTATTCAGCTTATCACATCATTCATTGCATCGCATTTAAATCTCCCTAATATATTGTTTCTTAAAAATTAGTGTATTATTAAGAATAATGTTTTTGACGTAACCGGAAAACGCTCCTCCCTCCGCCTCGGTTACAAACTCAGCCTTGCCGTCGGTTCTGGAAAAAGTGGATATTAATATATCAGTCGTCTTTGTATGTTTCGTATTTGATATGTTTATATGTGTGACAGTTGCATTATATTGTAGCCCATGTCGGAAATGTGCTGCAACATGTCCTATGAGTTTCTTATAGCGACGCTTATATTAACCTAATTATGTTCGGCAATGTCGAAATGAACCCAAAACGTAGTGATGACGTTAATATGATAATAACTTCAGGATATGTTTTACAACTTACATATTTCCTTCAAAAGGTATATTTTTCAATAAATTATGACTTTTGGAAAGAGGTACATCCTCTATATTCACGTGTGTATAGGTAGAAAAAAATACTACCGTATGAACCACGTGACAGGTCCAGCGTCTTTAGCGAGAACACCAACCCTCCTGGCTGAATCACAAATAGAATCATTCTGAAATAAAAATCAAACCTAATAACTTTAAAAAGCACATTTGCATTTCAATTCAAAATTCAAATTCATTTCCCAAACGTAGCTGAACATGAAATACTAGGTACAACATGAACACGTTCATGTTATTGTCACACCTTTAGATATTGGATGTTGATGGAGCCATGCAACTGTAAATGTGACACTGATGTCACGGTGGCTGAGGAGGGCTTAATGTAAAACAGGGATTGCCAGGAACTACATGAAACCTTCTCTAAACAATCGTACTCGAGTTTCATGTGGCACCGTTTCTTTTCACAGATATCCTTGAATAACTCAGTTCCTTCTTTGTATCGTGTTTGTACATATTCATCTGTCTCGGTCGGCATGAGATACTCATCTTCATTTAGTTTACTGTACTGCACATCCTGCCACACAGCGACAATCGTACACATAACATTGGCGAACCGGTATCATTCTCAAATCCATGAGATTACAACACTACTTTATGTTATATACCTCTACATCTGAAATGGACATATGAGCAAAATAGTGATCCTAGTTATTGAGTGAGTTAAATGTCTATTTCCGTTAACTAAATTAATCATGCAGTACTTCTGTGAGACCGACTGGCAATAAAACCGTCATTTACAGTGACGAACAACCAGTGACAATAACATAGGAGTCATACATTATGGTATTTTGTGATCGTTGTTTAAAAGATATAATGACAGCATCGGGTTTGGTAGGGTTTTTTAAACATCTATTAAAGATTGACGGTTGTAATACTACTGCAGCTGTGTATAAGAAGCGGAGAGTGTATCGAAAACAAGTAGTCTTTTATTATTTCTGTAATAAGGCAATGACAGCTAAAACAGTTGTATTACATGCAGTCATTTATAAGATGACCCTAGTTGTTGATTGTGCATGAAAGGACAAAGCAAACGCATCAGTGTTGTTAAAGTAGCTTCATGTGACCGATATAAGAGTATTTGAACCCTGATGAGTATTTTCAAAACTTCATGTAAAACATACGTACGTGTCATTATGACTGCAGCCATGTAATGCAAAGACACAACTCTGGATGGAAAAAAACACTGAGTCAGGATAGAAGAAAATATTTACAATTAGTAGAAATAGTAGAATTACTACATCTGCACGCTTCACTTACAGCTCCAAAGGTGGTTGACAGTGATGAGCCGTCAGCGTCCACAGTCCCAGAAACACACATGGCACTGAATGTAAACCATCGGGATTATACACAGATATAAACACCTAGCTGTGTGACATAATGAATGTTTCAAAAGTTGGTAGGAAAAAAACACATTACATGTAATGAGCGGTAATATATATTGAATCCTAAAGTTGTCAGATGTACGCTGACGACAGTTTCACCTTTGACAGTCAAACTTCCCAAGGCTTCATCTGGCTTTATTATACTTATATCTAAAACATGGTCACGTTGATGTGCATAATATAGTTACCATTACACGAGCAAATGCATTGTGATAATTGCACATTTCAAATGCGTCACAATACTCACTGAAAAGCCGCCCCGTCACAATACTCACTGAAAAGCCGCCCCGTCACAATACTCACTGAAAAGCCACCCCGTCACAATACTCACTGAAAAGCCGCCTTGTCACGAGACTCAATGAAAAGCCGCCCCTACACAATACTCACTGAAAAGCCGCCCCGTCACAATACTCACTGAAAAGCCACCCCGTCACAATACTCACTGAAAAGCCGCCTTGTCACAAGACTCACTGAAAAGCCACCCCTACACAATAGTCACTGAAAAGCCGCCCCGTCACAATACTCACTGAAAAGCCACCCCGTCACAATACTCACTGAAAAGCCGCCCCTACACAATACTCACTGAAAAGCCGCCCCGTCACAATACTCACTGAAAAGCCGCCCCTACACAATACTCACTGAAAAGCCGCCCCGTCACAATACTCACTGAAAAGCCACCCCTACACAATAGTCACTGAAAAGCCGCCCCGTCACAAGACTCAATGAAAAGCCAACCCTACACAATACTCACTGAAAAGCCGCCCCGACATTCATGCCGACATCACTAAACGTCTGACTATTGTCTTGTGTCTGGGTAATATTTCCAGCAGCTGAAACATTGCACGATTTGATGAAATTAATTATTTTTAACGCGTGTTTTTTTATGACATAATTTTGACCAAAGATGGCGATGTTTCATCACATCTTACCCGACGTATAACCGTGAACAGCCTATTATTTATTCCTTTTTTTTAATTAATCAGAATGTCAAACGTGTAAATAACTGACTCGAATTTAAAGATGCAATGATAAATAAGTGAGCATGTGGGCGAGGGTCACGCCAGAAAGCCTGATCGCGGGTTCGAATGCCGGTTCTCCCAGATTAAGTTGCAAGGTATGTCAGCACCATGTCCGTGGTCGTGGATTTCACAATTGTAGTGAACGTCTAAAACCTGCATCACTTCGGGCTTTCCTCCCACGTTAAGCTTACACGCCGTGATTATAACTGGAATAATGCTCAAAGCGGAGTTGAACCCAACTCACTCACTCCTATTACACGTACCAACCACGTAGGCGTCTTTTGCGCCATTATCAGCGTGGCAGATGTATATTCCTTGATATGTGTGTAGATTTGCTTTGCTAAGGCCTGTCAGGAGTAGATCCCCATCTTCAAATGCTGAAATCGAATAGTCGGTAGATATGTCCAGTCCTCCGCCATATTTGGTCCACGTAATTTTTGGAACCGGGTCGCCTTTAGCTGCACACTCCAGCTGGTTGATCAGATTGTCGGTGTCAAGGATAACTACTGGGTTCTTCACAGTGATCGGGTCTAGAATAAAATGCAAACCAATGGTCTTAGACACATGCCTTTAGTTGATATTGATCTGTGATTAATCCATTAGTATTATGCAACTCGTATTATCTAATTGAATAAGACGTTATGAAAAAAACTAATTTCTGATTGAGACAGGTAGTGAAAATGTTCATATGTTATAATGATATATGATTAGCTTATAAATAATAAAATCCTGTACAAAAGTCAATAGTTATTGTATCGAACAAAATACCATTTAGGTGTAATGTGAACTGGCTGCATTGTTTCAATTTGCATATATAAAGTAGACAAAGATAGTTAATAACATTTTCATATTTGCGATAGATATTTACTCAATGACAGAAAATAATGTATGTCAATATGTTCACGTGTAGGATTTTCAACAACTCCCACACATATGAAAACACATGCTCATGTAAATTGCACCTCAAAATGTCAGGGTACAATTGCAATGATGTAAAATATAGCGGACGATGTCACATGCTTCAAAGCAATTAGACCTGTGATAACTTGCATTTTAGTTATGCACAGCGTTTTCCTTAACCAGTCAGCTAGTGACGCACTCTGATTCAACTGCGCCTTCAGCCTTGCTTACTGTATATCTTGAAATGAATTGTTCCATTAGCAGCACCAACTGAGTTCACTGCCACGCACGTGTAGTCGCCAGCGTTGTCTTTAGTTACGTACGTAAGAGTAAGGTTGTTGTCCACAGCGTAGGCATTGAAAATCTTCTGTTGTAGAAAAGTACATTACCATTAGTTTATACTAATACATGTAAAAACAATCATTTGTATCAGCTCGTACTCTCATGCTGTGTGTTGATGTGGCAAGATTAGCCTTTGATAACGCTATTGCATATTAAATCAGAAGGTGTAATACCACACGGAAAAGAGGATGGTCCGGATATAATTTTCAACAAATCTTGAAACATAAATGAAATATTACTCATGTAATATAGAACGCGATGCTTTCAAATCAGCCCATAAATACACTTCATGCCCTCTGTTAATAGAACCATACATTCGCACTGTAAAATTTCTGGAAATAGAACCATGCATAAACATTGTATAACTTCTGGTCATAGAACCATGCACACATATTGTATAACTTCTGGTCATAGAACCATGCACACTCATTGTATAACTTCTGGTCATAGAACCATGCACACTCATTGTATAACTCAGAAGACCCGGGTTCGATTCCCGACATGGGTACAATGTGTGAAGCCCATTTCTGGTGTCCCCCGCCGTGATATTGCTGGAATATTGCTAAAAGCGGCGTAAAACCATACTCACGCACGCATTGTATAACTTCTGGTCATAGAACCATGCACACTCATTGTATAACTTCTGGTCATAGAACCATGCACACTCATTGTATAACTTCTGGTCATAGTTCCATGCATACACTAAGGGTACGAGTCTTCTTGTAGGTTGCGGACAAGGGCGAGTGGTGACGAATGAGACATTGTAGAACTTCTGGTCATAGAACCATGCACACTCATTGTATAACTTCTGGTCATAGAACCATGCACACTCATTGTATAACTTCTGGTCATAGTTCCATGCATACACTAAGGGTACGAGTCTTCTTGTAGGTTGCGGACAGGGGCGAGTGGTGACGAATGAGACATTGTAGAACTTCTGGTCATAGAACCATACATACACATCGTATAGCGTCTGGTCATAGAGCCATACATACACATTGTATAGCTTCTGGTCATAGTGCCATGCATACACATTCTATAACTTCTGAGCATAGAACCACACTTACACAGGACATACCTTCTGGTCATAGAACCAACTGACACTTGGTTCAGGAAACCCTCCGACATCACATGTCAGGATGACGTTTTCCCCAAAATGTCCATTTAAGTTCTGACTCGGATTTGAAATATATGGTGCAACTGGGGGCAGAAAATATATACGACAGTGCCATCATAATCGTCATTTGAATGTGTGTTTAAAATCGTAATAAATACAGTCGTTATGAAATAATAAATTAATGTATTCACTGAAAGGCAACTCACCATCTGGTATTGTTGTAGTAACCGTTGTTCCTTCAGTCGTTGGTTCTTGTTTGTAGGTTCCTGGTAGGGCTGAAGACTGGCCAGGCGACAGCAGAGAGGAGGAAGGGGAGATGACATAAGACAGGGAATGGGAGACTATATCTGACAGTAACGCAGGTGCCGAAGGTAAGATGGTGATAGTCGTTGGTTGGGGACTGGTAGCGAAAGCAGCAGAGACTGACGTCAAGGTTGTTGTTGGGTTTGGGAGGTGAGATATAACAGAGATTGAATTCAGTGCAAACGGAGATTCCGTATGAAGGGAAGATAGTATCTGACTCACTGAGCTTTGTGAGGGCAGAGGGTTGACCACTAAAGACACGCTAGAAGAAGGCACATTCATCGACAAGGTAGGTGACGGTGAACTGGAAACTGAGGCAAATGACATGACTCTCGAGGAAGCAAAAGCACCTGCACTTGCATGTGATGATGAGACCATACCTGAAGGAACAGCGGCCATTGATAAAGTAGGTGATGCTGATCGCAATTGCTGATCAGATGATGACGCTTCCATAGACGAAGAATAAGCTTTTGTACTTGCCTGTACTGATGATGCCATACTAGTAGGAACGGCGGTCATTGACATGGTAAGTGATGCTGAACTCGATTGCAGTTCCAATGATGACGCATCCATTGAGGAAGAATATTCACTTGCACTTGCCTGTGATGAAGATGTCATACTGGAAGGAACTGGGGACATTGATAAAATATGCGATGCTGATTTCGATTGCAGTTCCAATGATGATGAATCCATTGAGGAAGAATATTCATCTGCACTTGCCCGTGCTGAAGATGTCATACTCGAAGGAACTGGGGTCATTGATAAAGTTGGTGATGCTGTTCTCGATTGCAGTTCCAATGATGACGCATCCATTGATGAAGAATATTCACCTGCACCTGCCTGTGCTGATGACATCATGAGAGAATGAAGGGCAACACCACCTGAAATAGACGAGGCTGAACTGGGCGCAGATACATATGATGACATTCCTTTTGAGGATGTGCCTGCATTAGTTTGTGATGATATCATACTAGAGGGTAGGCCAGTCACTGCGAAAGAAAGCGTTGCTGAACTGGACGCAGATACAGACGATGGCACTCCCACTGAGGAAGCATATGTACCTGCACCTACCTGCGATGACAGTATTATGCTTGAAGGAATGGTGCTCATTTCTAAAGGAGGGGATGCTGAACTCGATACCAACGCAAATGCTGACACTCCCCTCGAGGAAGTATACGTACCTGCACTTTCCTGTGATGATGATATGATGCTTGAAGAAAAAGCAGTATTTGATGGAGAAGGTGATTCTGAAGTCGATTGCACTTCCAATGATGACGCTTCCCGTGAGGAGGAATATTCAACTGTCCCTGCCTGTGCTGATGACATCATGATAGAATGTAGGGCAACACTAGCTGAAGTATACGAGGCTGAACTGGATGCAGATACAGATGATGACATTCCTATCGAGGAGGCAAAATTACTCGCACTTGCCTGTGATGACGATATCGTACCTGAAGGAACGGTGGTCGATGAAAACACAGCTGATAATGAACTGGGATATGATTCTGATGATGACACTCCCCTCGTAGAAGCATACGTACCTGTACTTGTGTGTAATGATGATGTCATGCTTGACGGAACGGTACTTATTGACAAAGTTGATGATGCTGAACTCGATTGCAGATTAGATGATGGCGCTTCCATTGAGGACGAATATTCATCTGCACTTGCCTGTGCTGAAGATGTCATACTGGAAGGAACTAGGGACATTGATAAAGTAGATGATGCTGTACTCGATTGCAGTTCCAATGATGACGCATCCATTGAGGAAGAATATTCACCTGCACTTGCCTGCGCTGAAGATGTCATACTCGAAGGAACAGCTGTCATTGTTAAAGTAGATGATGCTGTACTCGATTGCAGTTCCAATGATGACGCATCCATTGAGGAAGAATATTCTCCTGCACTTACCTGTGCTGATGTCATCGTGATAGAATGAAGGACAACACCCGCTGAAATACACGAGGCTGAACTGGACGCAGATACAGATGATGACATTGTCGTTGAGGACATGCCATTGAGGACTTGTGATGATACCATACCAAAGGGTAGGCCAGTCACTGCGAAAGAAAGCGTTGCTGAACTGGACGCAGATACAGACGATGACACGCCCACCGAGGAATCATATGTACCTGCACCTACCTGCGTTGACAGTATTATGCTTGAAGGAATGGTGTTCATTTCTAAAGTAGGGGATACTGAACTCGATACAATATCAGATGCTGACATTCTGCCTGAGGAGGCATCAGTGTCAGTGATCGAATGTGATGTCAGGCTCAAAGGAAGGAGGGAAAAAATTGCCAAACTAGGAGATGCTGAACTGGACATGGATTCAGATGAGGATGTTGCCTTTGAGGAATCCAAGGTACCTGCACTTGCGTGTGATGATATCAGCGTAGATGAGGGAGCAGTCATTACTTGAGAAATCGATGCTGAAGTAGATAGTGAGGAAACATGCATACTTGTACTTGCCAGTGATGACAAGGATTTTGTACTAGGTAGAAATGAGGTCATTACCAAAGATGGGTATCCTGTATTTGACACATATTGAGATGATGACACCTCCAGTTTGGCAGCACTCGCCTGTGATGGTGATACAACGTTAGAAGAAAACGATGTTATGTCCAAGGTGTGTGATGATGAAGTTGACACATATGGAACTGATAGCATGTCAGTAACAGACACAATGTGAGAGGATCCTGGTGGTGTATGTGATGGTGGCAGAAACAGGCTTTGTGAGGATGACGTTACAGTCTCAGATGAGTGTGAGGTGATCACGTGGCTTGATGGGGCAAGTATAGAAGCCAAGGGTTCATGTGTTGCATAGGAAGCGGGTGTGGCCATTAACGTGTTGTACTCTAGCGAGTCTACTGTGTGGCTGAAAGCAGTTGTCAAAGATCCTGTATTCTGAATATTTGACACAGTAGAGGGTTGCATAGAAAGAGACAGCGGCAGCATGGTTGATTCTGTTGACGATACTTGTGCACTTGAACTTGCAGATGTTGACGGTGTTGTGATTACTGATGTTGAGTTAGATTGCCCAATGTCCACTGGAATAATCAAATTTTGTGTAACAATTCGACATTACCATTGGACTTAAATGAGTAGTTATGTGCGTAATATGTTTTTAGTCATAATATACCACGATACCTTCCACTACAGATAACATTAGAGGACATCATATTATATTGGCTTGGATACATTTTAAAACTAACATTTAGCCTTACCATTGAGAGATCCGTTGAGAAACTGCGCCTTGCCGTCAGGCCTAAACATAATAGTCTGTATCAAACGTTGATTCTATATCTTTTTATTTAAACGTTATGATGAAGTACATTTGTGATATTTATTCTCATCATTAAGCGGATATTGTTTCTAATCAAAGTCCACGTGACTCCAGTTATTTATTTGCGAGCTACTAGCACATAAACAAGTCAAGGATAGCAATTCAAAGGTTGATAGAAACTGACAGCAATTATGTTAACCTCACAAAACAGTAAGGCCCATGGTTATTTTTCTGATCGTATCATTTATAAATAGCAACATGTTTCGTTATAAATCTGGGGACATACAATAAGGTATAAGATAGAAAAAAACATAGCAAACACCTCCATACCGAATAAGCCACGTTACCAGGCCTGGATTTCTGTCAATGAGGCCCACCATTCTGGCCGAAGTGCATATAGCTTCATCCTGTAAGCAAATCAGAATCAGAAGTGTATCAGTGAATCATAATATCAGTGAATACATTTTCTTCTTGGCGGGATAACATCAGCAATGTAAGTGTGCTCTGTACTGTCCGTTATAGTGAAATGCCGCAGGATCATAAAGATGGTCGCATATCCATCGAACGAGAAGTTCTGTGCCAGGTGAAATGAGCTGAGAATCATATTATGTGGTTATTCAGTACAGAACGGAATGGGCCGCCTGTGCCAGTGTATAGTTTGTCTTAAGGAATGCCCATCAGGATTCAGGTATTGAGAGTATTTCATCTTACTAGGTTAAACTCATGAGTGACTGGAGAGCCATCTGGTCCTGTGAGGCCTGATGGACACAGTGCACTGAAACAAAAAAGAATGATACAATACTTGCAACAAGAAAATATACATGAGTGAATTGAAATGGCCTTAATATATTATCTTTTTTCAAAATACTGAAAACAGTAAAAGGCTATAACTGTTTTGAAAATGTTAAGATCAATACCAATTTATATATTTCGTAATCGGGTGTATAGGGTTAGATGTGGTGCTGACCTGTGCAACCACCTGAAATTCGGTTCTTTTCACATGAATCCGTTGAACATATTACTAATAAGAAAATATTCAAATTGTGAAATGGATCTTTTTTGCTGTTCAAAGTGTGGTGTTAATAGCACTTTGCAAACTGTACATACCGTAATTGTCTTCCTATAAATTATATCCTCGTGATACACTGTTCTAATCTGAAACAAGCTGTACTTTTTGTTGCAAACACTCAGAAAGTATCAACAGCTCAACTAATTTTGAATGTACAACACACGTCTGGACGGACAGCGTTATGAAAAAGATAGCTGGATCATAAACTGTGTACGTACTGGAAAGCTTTTAATGGCGTGGTGCTGACGTTATTAAAGGTAACGTTCTCCCCAAGTGTCCTGGTAACATTGCTTGCAACTGAAAAACAATGAGATAATGTTCTTACTGTCAAACGGCATATTCGGCTTCTTGCACTCATCGATGTTGCAACTACTTAACAGTTGCAATTAAATAATCGAGTCCGAGCTAGACACACCATCAACTAGTGTTATCAGCAACGTGAAATGTCCATCGGGCTGCGATGACACGCAATAGACCAAGTCAAAGAGCCTCAAGCAGTTGAATACGTTTGCCACCTATTCCAACGCGTTCCACATGGGTACAAAAAACATATTTAAAGCGCTGAATAAATTCCATTATTGAAGTGGCATTAAAACCTTCTTTTGAAATATATGTTACAAAGAGGTTCATACCTATTTGGTAGGCTGAAGCTGATGTATCCCCATTTGTAGCGTTACAGACATAGACACCATCATACTTCAGCACGTTGGCCTCTGTGATCCCCATGATCAGTATCTCGGCAGGGCCCAAGTATCGATACGACTTATCAGCGGTGATGTCTTCGCCATATTTACTCAAGGTAACGGAAGGTGGAGGAATCCCTTCTCCCACGCATTTCAGCCTAAGTGCTCTCATTCCAGGGCTGATGACCACAATGGGAGGCTTCCCTTTCACAGAAACTGGCTCTGTAATGAAAATTAACATGGACACCGCCGTGAAATGACATAAAAATATTAACCTCGTTTAATAATGTCACTATGAAGTCCAACTTTGAAATATCTTGTCAGTACCAATCCAACACTTTGGCAAGCATTATGTGATAATCAATGAAAATGGATGGATGTTTGCAATAATTATTGACGTGGTTTCAGTTTTGAAGCTACATTTTGGCTTCTCTAAGAAGAACCATACATTATTTGCCCAATCCATTTATATACGACAACCAGACCCATTGACATGTATCTTGACGATGCTTTCCCTATGAATTGAAAGCTACATATATAATTATGTGACATACAGCTTCTCAATTATTATTGTGGCAACCATTCAATTTGTAAGTATTACTGGGTCATACATTGACACATGGTGGCATGATTGATGCAATCAATATGTAAAATAGTAAAAAAGGCACCTATGACATGCAGATTGACAACACCCTCCTTGGTTCCAAGTGTGTTGTTTGCGACACATCTATATGTTCCCTCGTTTTTCTCGTTTACGGACGATATCGCCAGCGTTGATCCTTTGGGGTGGGCATTGGGGCTCAACTGCAGATAAGGAAATCAACTGCAGTATTGTTATTGCTATATTTCGTTGTATTTCTATATTTGCTCATATCCAGTAGATTGATACTGCAGATTCTCTATTCTTGCAAAGTTAATTGACAAATGAAGTCATTTTTATTCGTTCGTCGTCATATCCCCAGGGACTCTGAAATCTGGGAGACATTGCATTTTTAATGCGTCATGACTTCACAATTGGTAACATGTGCGTCTGCTGCACAATGGTTACAAGAGAAAATATGGTAATGTATTTGGCCATGTAATGTCTTACCGATTTATCATATTCCCAGGTGACGGATGGGGTCGGGTTGCCGCTCACGTTACAGAACAGAAGAACCGTTTCTCCAAGGATGGCGTTCACAGTCTGGTTTGTGTTTGATATATCGGGAGCCACTGAAAAATACAAGATCATACACGCATTTGATCACTCCTTGTATCTTACTGATAAAAGTAATCAACAACTTGAATGGCAGTTATATAGTTTGCTTTTCACATATATTGTGGAAATCTGAAACAGCAGGTACTGTGTAAAGTGTGCAATTTCAATGTAACATCAGAGTAATGGAAAAAATTACGTTTACATGATGTTTTCCAAGTAGCCATTTATGAAAATCAGTTCATATCTCAAATAAAAACAAAACCAACATACAATGGATCATTAACCCAAATGTCATATTCATTATCCAGAAGTATGACAGATGTGAACAAGAAACTCAGACTCTTAATACGGTGGTAAGAGTGAAGGTCATAGGTCGTGCAAATCAAAATATGCACACGCAAAACGAACCGTCATATCTTATTCCGTAAATAAAATAGTCATGACATAATACATGAAGCAATGGGTGATAAATGGCCAACAATGACTTTTAAAATGCCTGCTGTGGTGGTCATTCCGTTCTATGGTGAACTTTTAGAGACATCAAAACATGGCGTCATTCTTGCGACGCTTCAGCTTTACACATACTGCTTGGAGTACAGAGGAGAAGTCGAACATGTGAAAGGTAACGTCGGAAAGACCGACATACGTACAGATCACGACAACGCGCCACATTAGATAACCACAGACCCGTGAAGATTCCGGGATAGAATAGGTCTTCAGCAACCCATGCTTGTCGTAAAAGGTGACTATGCTTGTCGTAAAAGGCGACTAACGGGATCGGGTTATCAGACGCGCTGACTTGGTTGATGCATGTCATCGATCTCAATTGCGTGGATCGATGCTCATGATATCAATCACTGGATTGTCTGGTCCAGACTCGATTTTTTACAGACCGCCGTCATATAGCTGGAATATTGCTGAGTGCGGCGTAACACAACAAACCAAAAAAAGATAACCACATCACTTAAGTCAGGAGAGCTAAACATTAAGACTAACGACATACTAAGGGTTAGGGGAGATGTTGGTGCTGAAATCGCAAGGGAGACTGGGAAAGCTGACGTCAGAGGGACTGCAGTGGAAGTTACGTGGTCAAGGTCAACTGAAAATAACAAAAATATAGGGTTTCGTATCATTACAAAGTATGGTATCAAATGGAAATATGTATTGCAAACAATTCCTTATTTACAGAATCATACCCTGTTGAGGTGGTGAAATTGGGTTTCACGTCGCGCGAATGATTATTGAATTTATATATTCATGCACGTGTGTGTGTGTAGCTGCTTGTTCTAATCCGGCCTGATGCCGATTTATAGTGCTAGCACACAGATACCATGCCGCAGTTTAACATGAATACCCCACTCAGACACAGTATACTGAATCCGAGCCGACCAGTCCTTGTTTTAGCCTCTTAATGCCGAGCGCCAGACAGGGTAACAACAAGTACCATCTTTTAACGTCTTTTGGTATGACGCGGCCCGGGATCGAGCCCCGGACCTTCCGCTCTCTGGGCGGACGCTCTACCACTAGACCTAGGAGGCGGTCTATTCATTGCTGGTGAATTGATACTTTATAATAATTCTTTTCTGTATCAATTCTTCAAAATATATTTTTGATATTGTAAATTTTAGATGAAGCCCTACCTGACAAGGACCCATTCAAAAACTGTGCTTTGCCATCAGGTCTAAACATAAAAAAATATCAATAGAAAACTGCTCAGCTTCAACATATCCGGTTTTCTAATGTACCTGTATGCGTCTTGTTTTGGCCATCATGGTAGTAGGTCGTAACAATCAACACGTTGCTCCTCATCAATTGAACAATATATTTTATTCTGGACACAATGAACAGCAAATCAACGTACCTGATCAGCCATGTGATAGTACCAGCATCCGTATGAAGAAGACCCACTTTCCTTGCTGAAGTACATATCAGCTCACCCTACACCAACACATGAGAAGAAAGTCACTTCCGTAATAACAATGCTTGTGGTAAAGAACAAAATCGATCTTTGAAAAAATAGTCTTTTATAGTTTTACATTTTGATAATTCAGGTGTTATTGATTTTTCCATAACAGTATTTGACCAATGTCCGATACATACACCGTAAATTGCTGGGTAGTTCAGTTAGATGTGAGTGAATGAGTATATTGTTTTACGCCGCTTTTAGCACTATTTGAGCAAAATCACGACCGGGACTCCGAAAATGGGCTTCTCAAATTGTACCTTTTCGGGGGAATCGAACCCGGGTCTTCGGCATGACAAGGGAACACTTTAACCACGAGGCTACCCTGCCGCCCCTTAGTAAGATGTGGGGGTGGGATGCTTGTTTGATTTTTTGTTTGTTTTTCAGTCTGTACATGTTGTCTCTGAAGAATTATATGGTCCACAACACATTGTGTTTTTCAGAACATCCAGAATGTTCATTTTATACCATTATATATTTTGTTTGGTAAAATATATTTCAAGCTTGTATGCGGATTCAGATCACTCTTCAGGTCAATAACCTTTTCACTCGATAGTTGCTGCAATCTGACATTGCCTTTATGATTAAAATGGCGACTCGATCTAGAGGTTTGAGTAGCCCACTCTTATTATGCCGCCCCTTCCCTTTTACTGTGGTCCACTAACCCCTCACAGTGTTGCTACCCACACTTTGCGATCACCCCCCCCCCCCCCCCCCCCCCCTCCTCCCAAATCTCTCAAACTGTATCAAAATGTCCAGTCATTCTCTTCTCATGACCTCAAGAGTTATTGACATATTTGAGTTTGAGTCACAAACTGGCAAGTTAGTGACCACTAGTTGATTGTGTAGTTTAGGGAATTGGTCGAGTAGTGTAAATGAAATCGGAAGAAATAAATGCAAGGCACCCGTGTGACACTGCATCAGGTGGTGGTCAAAAGTCGTAGATGGGTTACAACATTCAATGTGGCAAAAAAGGCATTTCTTGCTGTATTCATACGACACACTTATCACATATTAGATTAAATGTAAAAAGGCTGAGTTTTCAGCTGTAACGCACCAGGCTATTGTCACAATCTGTAAGCTTGTGGTATGTTATTCTAAATGTGTTCCTCAAGTTACAGCCACTTTTTGCATTTGGGATTTTGCGCACCATCACATCTTACCAGATCAAACTCAGTAGTGATGGGAGATGCGTCCGGCTGCTTGTGTCCAGGAGGACAAACGGCACTGAATTAGAGACATCACACATTGTACACATTTAACAGTATGGAGTAATCAAATCATCCTGTCATGTAATTGAACTTTCAGTTAGTCAGCCGCTTCGGTGTGTTTTGGAAACATATGTGAACTTCAATGCAAATATGATGGTAATTGATTCAAGAGTCATAAACAAATGCTATTAACCTATCATACTTCTTCGGTAGCAACATTATGTGGCATTACACAGAGGATTAGGTGCATAATCGGATGGATGTAGCGGATTGTTGCACGAATATCTACACACAGATCACGAAGGTCAGAGTGATGGAAACGCCGAGCTGGATGATATACGTGTTACGTACTGGAATGCTTTCAATGGCGTGGTGCTGATATTATTAAATGGGACGTTTCCCTCAAGAATCCTTGTTACATTGCTTGCAACTGAAAACAAAAGAAATTGTTATTTTTTAAAATATTATTCAGTTTGCTATTTTACATATTTTTTTCAAGACTGCATGTAAATGCTTCCGTCTGCGTGAGACAAACCATTGATTGCTATTTTACGTCACTGTTGACGTCATATGTCGTTGGAATACTATGATACGCAATAAATTAAATAAATGGTGACATATTCTAACGTGAGCTACCACGAATTATAAAAGCATAGTCAAAGCACTGAATAGTGAAGATACGTTTTTACTAAAACGTTCGACTGACGAAAAATGTGATAGGAAGCGGTCCTTACCTATCTTGTAGGCTGAAGCTGATGTATTCCCATTTGTAGCGTTACAGACATAGACACCATCATACTTCATCACGCTGGCCTCTGTGATCCCCATGATCAGTATCTCGGCAGGACCCAAGTGCTTATACAACTTATCAGCGGTGATGTCTTCGCCATATTTACTCAAGGTAACGGAAGGTGGAGGAATCCCTTCTCCCACGCATTTCAACCTAAGTGCTCTCATTCCAGGGCTGATGACCACGATGGGAGGCTCCCCTTTCACAGAAACTGGCTCTGTAATAAAACATAGAATGGAAACTACCGTGAACCAACTAAGTACTAACCACATTTAATTATGTCACTATAAAGTCTGCCTTTGGAAAAAACTTATCATGGTCAAAATCAATGTCATTATTATACGGTAGTGGGTGGTGTATAACGCCGCTTTTAACAGCATCTCAGTTATATCACGGCGTGGTGCTTTATGGTTTGAAGTGCGTGGAGTTTTGAAGCTACACATTTACTTATATGACACGAAACATTTATGATATCACCTTTTCAATATATATGGGACAACCTTTCAATTCATACATTGACACATGATGGCATGATTGCTACAATCAATACAAAGAAACAGTAACGAAGGCACCTATGACATGTAGGTTGACAATGCCTTCCTTGGTTCCTTGTGTGTTGTTTGCGACACATCTGTACATTCCTTTGTTTTTCTCGTTTACGGACGATATGGCCAGCGTTGATCCTTTGGGATGGGCATTTGGGTTCTCCTGTTGATTTAAAAGTAGCTTGACACATCTGTAATATTTGTGATTAGTATAACATTTATGTGGGACATAAATGTGTCCCGTCATGTCTTCTGTTAAATTTTCTTAACATAAATTAAAAAAATATCATATACACTTTCCTGCTACATTTTTGTTGGCTTTAGATAAGATATCACTTGCACGATCCATACTTTGGTGAGAAGATGACACACATTCATATAATACTTGTCCATTATCATCACTTTGCACCTAATATTTGACATGCATGGCGGTTGAAATGTGATTAGGCTACACCAGCTATGCCACACAAAATGCAGGTTATATGCGACTTGTATACATGTATCGCTTCACGAATAGGAAAATGACATACGCATGTGACAATGGAGCCGTGTACCAAGCTGGTTCTCACACACAGTAGTTATGCCCCTATAAGTAGTCTTGTACAAGATTGCACGTTTGAAGCAAAAACATAACAAATAAATATGTGTATTTCAGACATTTCAAAACTATTTATTCTGAAAATTGAAACTGTAGATTCACTATACTCGTGATTATACGTTTCGTTTTAAGTAACTCAATAAATTATTCTTACGCGCACGTCCAACCCGTGAACATCCGGTTTGAATATGTCTTCAGGAACCCATGCTTGTCGTAAGAGGCGAATAACGGAATCAGGTTGTCAGGCACGCTGACTTTGTTAATGCATGTCAGAGTATCCCAATTGCCGTCATGTAGCTGGAATATTGCTGAGTGAGGCGTTAAACAACACAAGAACAGGAACACGCACGTCTTGTTACTTTCCTGTTACGTACATGCAATTTAAACAGGGAGGTCATTGGCTACATTACATTATGTTACATCTTCCAGCAATATTTGTATGCATCCAGTTAGCCTACATATATGGACAGCTTTTCAAGGATGTGCACGTTCTTGTTCGATGTAGATAGACGCTTAGATGTGCACGTAACAATCATTTCATTTTCAATACTTTTCATGAAATCCCAATTTGTCACATCCTGTTTGCATCAGATACACAGTGATTACAACAAACAATATAGAATGTCATTGCTCGTCTAATTAATGTCTTACCGATTTATCATATTCCCAGGTGACGGATGGGGTCGGGTTGCCGCTCACGTTACAGAACAGAAGAACCGTTTCTCCAAGGATGGCGTTCACAGTCTGGTTTGTGTTTAATATGTCGGGGGCTACTGGAAAAAACATGCACGCATTTTATGACATACAATTGCAATCATTTCACTGTTAATCAACAGACGTAATAGTCATGCAGTATAGCTATGCGTGTGTCACTGCTATGCTTGTTTCTTACGTTTAATTATACTTATGGCAATCGAAAATGTCAAACGGATGATGTGTAATTCAGAAACCTTTGCATATAAACTGCTTGCTGCTAAATGTTATAATAAATCAGAATAGTTATAGCAAATAACCCAAAACTTTCACAAATTAAAAACAACGCACACATAAATCCTTCATAGCACAGCAACATTCATAACGTGTGTGTGGGGGGGGGGGGGGGGGGGGGCTGCCATTGTAGACATTTTAAAGATCGATTCGGAATTATTTGAGCCTTGATGAGCAGAGGGCAGATGAAAGTGAAAGTTCGTAGCTGGGAAAACAAAACAAAAGCATTTGCGAAGAAACATGTTTATCCACATACGCCTTACTTATGACACTTATCATGTTTCATAATCTTGCGAAAAACGCTCATCAATGGGGAAAACTTACAATTTCAAGCCAGCTTCTGCGGAAACGATTGTGTTGATGGGATCAGAATGATATGAGACACGTCGAGACACGACAGCTTGGAACATTCACGCAAACTTTCAGCTTCATAGGTATTGAGATTACGACAAATGTCAACGACGGACGGACAACCCGCCAGACCTAAGCTCAATTGACGTTCAAATGAGCTTAAAACTAAGAAGCATGGAGTAAGAACATACGAAGGGGAGAAGATGTTGTTGCTGATGATACAAGGGAAGCTGGAGTCGTTGACGTGTTTACTTGTTCAAGGTCCACTGAAAATCGAACAGATATACAAGTTTCATGCCTAAACAAACCTTATCACTTGACAGAGAATAAAATATTGCACTTGTTATCAGGATTTTACCTTTTTAATGAATTGGTTCTTTGTGGTTGAATCACCACATCGCATTTGTCTATGAAACATAGTTAATTTTAATATATAGCCTCACCACTCATGGATCCATTTAAGAACTGTGCCTTGCCATCAGGTCTAAACAAAAATTTACATCAATATATCATTGTTTAATACCACCAAACAATGTAGTAGTAAATCTAATGAACTGAATATGTGATCAGGATATTTTTTCGGTGAAAATCAAATTTACAAGTTAAATAGTTTATAAAGCAGCATACCTGATAAGCCACGTGACCGAGCCAGCATCTGTATCAATAAGACCAACTTTTCTTGCTGAAGTACAAATCAGCTCACCCTGCATTAACATATTAGAAAAGCGTTACTTTCGTAACAGCACAGTTTGTAATATCAAACACTTTGAGTCTGTATGTCACACTGTTATCACATTTTCAAATGGTGACAGATCATGTAATAAATAAATAATTTTCTTCATCAATAATACCTAATCCAAAATCAGGTCAGTTACATGTAGGTGTGTAACCCAGGTAAAACATTACCATCCCTCCAGTATTATCATGCACCAAGAGGTTCTAAATACAAACTTCCTCCCACCTTGAAAATATATTGCTAGAAAGGTTACATATAATGTATAAATGTTTATGACGAAATCACCGTCCTAGTCAAAGTTTTGCTGCAATGTGTCATGACGATGTACGCCGTACATGTTTGTAAGAAGCGAACTTTTATTTAAGCAATCTTTGTAAATAATAATACTAATATATTTCAAATTGTTTTTGTTTGTTTCTCCTTCATTCATAGTCCGATATGGTTATGTTCATGGCCCTTTTATTTTCAAATACTGATATCTAGTACCTTTGTAGAGAATACAAGCTTTATAGAAAATGCAATTGTTTGTTAGAACCAGAAATACATCTTTATGGAATTAGCGAATTAAAGCTTCAAAATATATTAGTGAAGTTTAGAGGGGGACTATTACGGTTGACAAAAAAATATGGAAGGTGGCGCAAAAAATGGATTTATTCATGAGAAACTGGCCTTTATGTGATCGAGGTATCGACGATAGATATGAATTTTTACTTGTATGTATTACTGTTGCTATTAGAAGAAACTGTCTACCAAAGACATGTATCACTAATGTAATTAAGAATTGACCTTCACTTTGTGTGAGAGTGAGGGCCAAACATTGTATGAACGTCGTCGCAAGCTCCAACGTTCATACAGTCTGGCTCTCACTCTATGAAGGTTCATACTCCAATGAACTCACACAAAGTGAAGGTCAATTCTTATAAATTTTTTATCACAATTTCTTACCTCAAAAGATTCAGGCCTAGATCTCAACACAATTTTATTTAGTACGTGTGACTTCATGTTTACACTGACAGCCATACAACAACCAGCTATATCGCGGAGTAAAATAGTTCCTCATAAAAGAGAGGTTACATGGGCGTATGGAAGCACAACTTGCTCTCCATAAACATCTTACGCAGCACATGTGTTCAAATCATATCCTCATTAGATGAGAAAGGTCTGTAAAGAACTATCTCAGTAAGTCAGTCACAATGACAGCGCGTCGTAATACATTTACATCAAGTACAAGACGTCAAAATGGCCGACACGATAAACGTGACGGGAGAGATTTCCGAAGTTGTTGATGAACCTTTGGCGGTTACATGTGTTAGTCTTCATTGATCAACTGGCCGATCATTGAAAGGTGAATAAAGATGCGTCAAACAGACACAAAGGTAAATTCATAGATTGCTGGAGGCGGTCAATGTCAGCCTAGGCACGGATCGAGTCGATACTACGATAGTTTAGATGTGCATTTCTTCGTTTGTTCATTAGGATGGGCCATAGCGAGGATATTCGTGAAAAATAATGCAGTCACGCTCTCTGACATTTCTCAAAGTATACTGAAACGCTGAGACCAAGAATAAAGGTTCTAAATGATCAGAAAGAACGCTTATGCATGTTTTCGTGCTAGGGAATTCCCAGGGGTTTCCCCAGGAATGTGGAAGTAGTCCGTCAGTGTTTACGTCATTTCAAGAACACGGTCTCGTTGAAAAACGTATGAACGTCAAATTGTTTCGTTCATACACTTATGAACTTCAATTTCGCGGTCATGTGACCGACCTGTCTTCCAATGGAAAAGCCGTATATCGTGTAAACTTCAAATAAAAAAATTATATATTCATACATTTACAAAGATAATTGCCACCAACAATACAGTACCAATAAACTCACTTGGCCTCTCTATTTATCATGCGTGAAGAGAGTATTCGTTAAATAATGTTTCAAAAGTGTGTACATTGCTACTACTTGTCAATTGTTCTTGGTATTTACACATGTGGCTTTGATTGCTTCATAACTTGACAACTTGATTGATAACTTGACTGATAACTGAGTTTAGTCGATGTCATGTAATGTACAAATATATGCATGGGATAAGGTACTGCTGACAATGCCATTACTTTCAAATTTTCCTTCGTTGTTTTTCGTTACACCAATAAAAGTCCAAAGTTACGACCCCCTTTCACGCGCGAATCTGCTCATTGTAAGATATAATTCGATGACTGTAATTAATACGTGTTCTTTAAGGTTACAGTGCTTCAGTTCAGGGGCTTTGAGTATTACGAATACACATCACATCAAATACATATCTTACCAGATCAAACTCAGTAGTGGTGGGAGATGCGTCAGTCTGCGGTTGTCCAGGTAGACAAAGGGCACTGAATAAGATAGTCATTCATTTTCAGTTGCATTTATTTCAGATTTTACCTTTTATGTTAATGAAGGAATACTGCACCATGTTATGTAAAACAATTCCGGACATTCAGTGATGCAGTCGCAGGAAATATCATTGTATTTCATGATCTCAGAGTTATGAACACATTGCCCTTCCCAACAGTGCTTATTCGACTCTCAGTTACATTATTTAGCACTACACAGGCATGTATGCCCGTAAACGTACGTTTGCACTGGTTTGTTTGATGTGATGTGTGTTGGCGAGCTGATGTGTAGTGTTTGCTATGGTATATTGACACATCCGGACTGATTGTGTTCTAGAAACAGAGAAATGAATGATGGACCACACTGGTCAACTGTTACCTACTGGAATGCTTTCAGTGGCGTGGTGCTGATATTATTAAAAGCAATGTTCTCCCCGAGCATTCTTGTTATGTTGCCTGCAACTGTAAATAAAATGATAAAACGCTGTCCACAATCATAGGAAATATCATGTATCACAGTTCCATATATACACCTGGAACAATGGTAATCACCACCTATTATTTTGGCCTTAAGGTTTGAGAACATGTGTCTTTACTTCAAATGTATGGCACAGAAAATGTATGGCATGTTTCCAGAAAGAGTATTATTCTGTCGATAATTAACGACTTTAGAAACTGGTATTCATAGTATTGACGGACTTTTCATTGTTTGTATTATTGACAAAACTTGCCACGCTCCCGGGTGACAATTAAGTTGAGTCGATTTCTCAATGTCCGTGATGACAATTATTAGTTAAGGCTTCCAGGTATCCTTTGGACATTTGCTTGTCAAAGGGATGTTGTCTATCCAAGCGGAGCAGTGCAGATGTCTCACGAGGCTCTATCGACATTGGATGATCCTTTTTCCACATTAGGTTGCTGATATTTCAGTGTCCGTGTGCTTAACACCCAATTGTTGTAACCGAACTCTCGACAAAAGAAGCTTTGCAGGACATATTTGCATTAATCATGCCTATTATTCGCCACCTGCCACCTTTCACCGTCAGAACATCTCCCTGGAGCCGAAGCGTACCAGAACCGCTGGCAAACAGTCACACCTGTGGATAACTATTTGTATGATTACGAATTATTTCGCTAAATCATGTTTCAGGGTGCGTTTAACCTTTCTTCGTGAGAAAGTAAAGTACAAGCCAAAATAGGGTACGGCATCGGACCTCAATTTTCTCCCTCATGCGTCAAGTTTGGTATTGTGTTCAGTATGTTTACCCTACATCTTTGTGTTTACCGAAGTCAACAATATTTTAGCCTGTAAATAATTGAGTATGGACCAGAGAAGTGTTTGTGGGGGTATATACAAAGCCACACGACGACGGGGCTGACATGCATTCAATCGCGAAGCAGGTACAGGCAGTGACCATGGAGTAGTGGGGAATTATTAGAATCCGGGTCCCCACACGTACTAAAAGCATATGTAAGATAGCTACGCAATACTTCGCAAAGAAAAATGAAGAACGAAGCGTGGCTTATTTCACGATAAAACATTGTTCTACCATAACGTCATTTCTGTAGATTCGAAAATGAGCTCGCAACTTGAAGACGTCAGATATTGGACGACGTTGTTTGAGAGGGGAGTGTCTGGTAGGTTGTTCCACATAGATGTAGCTGGGCAACGCAGATAAGCGGTAGCCGAACGATCGCATTCAAAAGCGGGAGAGATATGACAATCGGTATTGGGAGAAAAGGTACAGGTCATCGACGTGAGGATTGTGAGAATTTGCGGGAAATACCCACCTGTTCATAAAATGGACTTGTCCCACATTACCGAGGTCGGATTCAGTTGCAGGAATCATCATTCGGGTTAATATTTTTAAAGCTTTTAGATCATTCTCAAAGAGATTATAAGAAATAAACGTCCCGCGCCCCTCATGGTTTATTCTCCCTGTAGTGTTTTGTTGTTCGATAACCAACTCCGATCCCATTCGTCGTTTATTCCTTAAATACACAGCGCTGAATAAATAACACTATCAAAGTGACTCATCCTTTCTCTTATAAAAAAACCCGTCTAATTGACTCGGATAAAATTTAATGTAATGCAGTTCTTACCTATCTGATAGGCTGAAGCTGATGTGTGCCCATTTGTAGCGTTACAGACATAGACACCATCGTACGTCAACATGTTGGCCTCTGTGATCCTCACCAGCAATATCTCAGCAGGATTCACGTGGCCATAGAACCTGTCAGCGGTGATGTCTCCGCCGAGTCTACTCAAGGTAGCCTTAGGTGCAGGTATCCCTTCTCCCACGCATTTCAACCTGACTCCACTCATCCCGGGACTGATGACCACTATGGGAGGCTCCACCTTCACAAAAACTGGTTCTACAATAAACATACAACATTGAGACACGTATCTTACCCACAGCGTCATCTTTACATAGAGATAGGGAACACTTTAAATTATCAGTTAAGGAATATACCGTGTGCACTCTTAGCTTTTGGCGATCGGTCATTATATTCCACAGGTGGCGCTAAGTTTCCTTTCTGTGACGTCATGAAAAATGGTTGACGTCATACCGTTTCGTGGTATGAACGATGCATCAGTATGACGTAATTATGCTTTAAGTGATCAATAACCAGTCGACATAGAGGTGAGTGAGTACCCGCAAAATTGTTCTATGATAGAACATGAATCCTATAAATGTTGAACACTTTTAAAGTAGGACAAATGTACTCCTTCTGCTTCACTCAGTTGTAAAACTTGAACGAAATGGGACGTGTATTCTCTGACGCACCTATGACATGCAGGTGGATAGTGCCCTCCATTGTTCCTAATGCGTTGTTTGCGACACATCTGTATTGCCCTTCGTTTTTCTCGTTAACGGACGATATCGCCAGCGTTGATCCTTTTGGGTGGGCATTTGGGCTCACCTGTTGAGACCGATGATATGACATACTATTAGATTCAAACATATTCCTAATTTGTGTTACTAGTTGAACATTAATGTGTGACATACATGTAAAGACCTACCGATAAGTGAACTGTTCATTTTTCCTAATATCAGTAAAAAGCGTCACAGACATCTTTCTGATACATTCAAGGCCTACCAATGAAAACTGACTGCTATAGACTGCTATAGAGAACCGTTATATGCCTACAATACACAAAGAGTCGGCAACATAAAACAATGAAATCATAACACAAAACTAAGAAATAGCCTCATAAATCTGAGGGCACGATGCCGAAAACATGGAAACGCAACACTAACACACGTAGACAGGATCCTTCAAAACTGGGCATGCGCAGAATGAAGTTGACCGTCATGATCATGAAGACCGTCATCATGATGACGATCAACAAACGAGTAAATGTACGTCTTACACAGCCAATATAGACGATTCTAGACTTTATTGTTGTATACAGAGACTGCTACTGATGGGGGTTCACATTAATCAAGTTACTTTGCTCAAAATATAAGATGCCTATCTGTGTAAACATACAAGTACAGGGAATCAGAATCGCAGCCAAAGAACAGACGCTTGATTGATTGTCTTTATAGTCTACCGAGTCAACATAATTGTCAAAAAACAGTTACTGTCGCTGAAAAGTATTTAATTTGCATGGCCTCTCTAATATTCACTTTAATATATTACTTATGGTAAGTAAATTACATGTATATGTAGACACCCAGCCTTGCTGTGTGACACGTCAGTTCGTCCAATTATAACGTTAATAAGCCGTATAATATACATATGTAATTCGCTCGCTCGCACGCATGCCCAACCTCAACTCCTCAGCCACACTCTAGCCCTCTCACTAACTCAACCACTAACTCACTAACTAAATAATTTGGATAGTCTATAACTTGTTAAACGATTCCCTACCTGTTTATCATATGTCCACGTGACCGATGGCTCAGGGTTGCCGGTTACATTACACAACAGAAGAACAGTTTTCCCCGCGATGACGTTTACAGACTGGTTCGTGTTCATTATGTCAGGGGCCACTGAAACACACATGCATCGTTTCAAGTTGGATAAGACCTTTATATGATGGCAATATGTCTTACACACCTCTCTTGCATAACTAAAGAATGACAGACAAACATACAGATTCTCAGTTAATATTAATAATACATATATACGAACCTACCCCACAGCCAGTATTGGAATTTCTTTAGTAATAGACATGTACTCTTTTGTATTGCAGACAAAAAAGAAAATATTGTTTAAAATATAAAAAATGTCCATAATCATACTGATCTGCTTCCATGTTAATTTATTACAAGTATGCCAGTTACCCAAGCACAAAGTCATCTGATATCAGTGTCTATTTTCGCGGGAAAACTGTTGTGCATCAAGTCATCAAATCTTACTCGGGGTTAGAGAAGAAGGTTTCTTTGGGTTGACGTTAGCGTTACAGCGATCTTCATTACAACAGCGGAACCCTGCTTCACCCAAAGTCGTCATGTGGTCTTCACACGCCTTGTAAATATATGCATAAAGTGTAATCACATCGTGTGTGGTGGTAAAGATATGATGGTCACATTTGTATATTTCAAAACAAAAGTAAAAAAAATCACTGCTACGATATTGAACTGTATATGAATTCTTTTACAATCATAATTTAGTCTTTATTTTACTTAAAGGACATTACGTTTTACATATTGCCACCAGGTTAAAAAAGCTCAAAACATTGCCACTAATTGTAAGTATTATAAATACACTTACAACAGCCTCCACTGAACCATGACATTTTATTGTGTAGTTTACACGATATACTGGTTCATCAGGGTATGAACGACACATTTGGAGTATCATACGTTTCACGAGATTATTTTCTTTAAATAACGTAAACACTGATGAATTATTTCCACATTCCTGGGGAAACCCCTGGAAATTCTTCCCACGAACAAATACATAAGCGTTGTTTCTGATCATTTGGACCCTTTGTTTTGTGAACCAAACGTTGAAATGTACATCCAAACTACTCGACCTGTGTCTTGAAATGACAGTAACAGTCAAAATCAATCTATAATTTTACCTCAGTATCGATTTGACACAGCTGTATAATAACCTTTAAATTACCGGCCAATTTATTAATAATGGCTAACACTTGTAATCGCCACAGGTTCATTAACCACTTCGGAAATCTCTCCCGTCACGTTTATCTTGTCGGCCATTTTAACGCCCTGTTTAAGATGTATTACTGATTTACGGAGGTAGTTCTCAAGAGACCTTTTTCATCTAATGATGATATTATTTTAATCTAGTTGCTGTTACTAATCTACAAAAGATGTTCCTGCGGAGCAAGTTGAACATACATACCTCACGTCACCTCTCCGTTTGATGAACTGTTTTATTCCGCGTTACAGCTGGTTATTGTATGGTTGTCAGTGTAAACATTGAGCCACACGCACAAAATGAAATTCTAATACATCTCTCGAGGTATAAAATAGTGATATAAAAATACGAGAATTGACTTTCACTTTGTGTGAGTTCATACTTTCAAAGAGCGAGGGCCAAACCTGTATGAACGTCCGAGAATTGAAGAAATAAGTTCTTACCGTTTTCTCCTCACATCCAAGTTCATAGAAGATAATTCCAAATTTGAAGACTCTTCTTACTGAGCAATACTGGCAAGGGAAGATATGAGGGTTGTCAGCAATTACGATATAAGCACACTTCAGCAATACTCCCGGACAAACTAAACGGGTAAAACTAATCTTTTGCCGGGCAATAGAACGCTTACACAGATGTTTCATGGAGCCAAAAACTGAAACAAACAGGAAATGGTTTTCGATGGTCATATTCGGACAGGTTTGCAGTGTCACGGTGACTGTTTTCTTCCTAGTAACGTTTTGACAACGTATGCAATTTGTTTTTGTAAAATACAATTTTGAAAGCGTATACATTCTTTCGCCCCGCATTGATTGATGTCAGTGTGAAAAGAATACGGCAACCATATAAGGATTTGAGATACATAGTATATAACTGATTTTGTTTATTTACTCTTTCTATATGAAAAAAGATTCTTTCAAACTATAAGGAAGAGTAGAAACCATTGAATCTCATACTATGTCACAAAGCCTAACTGATGTATACTTTAACTGATATGACGTTTGGACAGTTTAAATTTCAACCAACGCAATCAACACTTCAAACCCGTCACCGTCGTACCCTAAATATAATCGGTTTGACAGCTTATATATCTTTATGGTATATTATGCTGAGGAAGCTCGCCTCGTCTCGTTGACAAGGACATACTGACCAGTAGAAACAATTCACACACTGACTATATTAGAAGTAGATATACCTGCTCTGGACCACACTCTGTCTCTCTCTGGCAAAAGGTTGGTTGTTGAACAATCTCACACGTTTGACATATAAGGGTCCCTGTTCTGATGGTTGTTGCTGAAAATATCAATAGTGACTTCATAGTAGATGTTGATTATGTAATGACAAATTGGGTATAATTGGTGATCACGAAAAAAGACTTTATGTCTTGTCTGATTGATTGTCGCCGTGTAAAAACTACGTCGACCGTTGCTCATGCCATTAACCACAAGTTTGCCTTGCCATGATATAGCTTTAATAGCTATGATATAGCCAATTAACACCTAAAACAGCACGGAACCAAATAGGAAAATACATCGGACATAATTTTTTGTCATTGATGCGTCAAATATGGAAATATCATCCACATATCTACCATAAAACTTTTTTGAAGCTTAAGAGTCGTATGACGCTCTTTGAAATCTTGGTGGAAAGAGCATGCTCGATTGTCTCAAAAGTGGTGAAATGTAAACACTAAAGGCTGGAGCTGCTGGAATATTGCTCGACATGACGGGACGTATACCTGTCTTAATAAAACACAGTGTATGGCACTTTGCTTCATGAAGAGGACTTTAGTTTTGCAAGTTGCACAACAATATTTAGCACCCGATTATTTAAGGATGTTCAGTTTTGTCTGTGTTCACTATGAAGGAACTCACCCATCATCAAGACACTGTTATTTGAAACGATAATATTTGAACTGCCACATTTATTTCTTGTGCCATAAAGTAATTTTTCACACTAATGGTATTTACATCAATGTAATGTGCTTATTTTATTTTTAGAAGCTTATTTATGAGAATGTTTTTTGGGAAATGGCAACATTGAAAGACTTAATACTTACAAGGGGGAAGAGAAGACGTCGTTGTTGGTACTGATGACGTTTCAGGAGATGCAGGAATTGTAATTGCTGTTGGTGTTGTTGTGCCAGTCACAGGGTTGAAGTTAGCGTTACAGCGATCTTCATTACAACAGCGGAATCCTCCTTCGCCCAAAGTCGTCATGTGGTCTTCACACTCCTGGTAGATATGCACAAACAGTGTAATAAAATTATGTGTGACTAGCACAGACCTGGAGTATTATCTCAATAACTCATTTTAAGAGAGAGGTCTGTTTGGCCTTCGGTAAGATGTATCACAAGATGTATTGTCGTTGGCGTGTCTTAGTCACTTCCGTCAAACAACGAGTTGCCATGTAAAAACTCACCGTTTTCTCTTCACATCCAAGACTATAGAAGGTCAATCCAAATCTGAAGACTCTTCTCACTGAACAATACTGTTGAGGGTGAAATACATGTGTGTGTGAATGTACAGACAGCATGGGTATAGTTCAGCTCGACAAAGCAACTGTAAACACGTGGATACTTTGTGTACTATAATACAGCTGGGTTCCAACATATCATAACGTTTGATACAAATATCTTTTGGATTTATTGTATAAAAACCTGACAGTTCTCATACAGATTCTTAAGCATATGTAATTATAATTATTTTATACATGGGCGCCGCAGTTGGATTTGAATTATTCATTATATTTTAAGGAATTATTCATTGAGCTATGAAATTCTTGCATATTCGAATCTGACACCAATTTATGTATTAATGTGTACATAGAATGCTAATTCTACATTTATAATTTTGACACAAACGAATTCATTAACATTTAAATGAACCGACGATATTACCAATTAAGTGAATATATTTAGAGAGAACTAGAAATACCTGATCGGGTCCACACTGTGTCTCGCTCTGGCAGAAGCTTGGCTGTTGAATACTGGCACACGTTTTACATAGCAAGTTCCCAGTCCTAATTGTAGTCACTGAAGACATGGACACACAATCATATTTTTTATTATATTCAAGAACTCAGGGTACTCCTTATCCATGTCTAGTTTCCTCCACAAACCAAATATTAGATTATTTTAACACACTCACACACATGTAATAGTGAGAAAGACAGAATTTTCGATAAGGCAAACACATGCTGATTAATACAACGCACGTTCATTCTTTATTTCTTTGTATCACGACAGCAAATGTTCCCTGGAGTACAAATGCTGAGGATCTTCACTACAGATGGCAAACATTCAAAACAGGAAGACAAATCAGGATACGATATGTTAAGTTCCAGGGACAGATTGAGTTCAGTTAATTGATGTGGTGTTATCTCAATGTTGGATGAAAGACAAGATGACGAATGCCATTTGTCAATGTGGTGGAACCCATGAGTCTGGCACTGTGCTTCATAGAACAAGGATGATGATTATGGAATAGTCCACGTACCAGGCTGAGATCTGGTTGCTGCAGTTTCAGTTGGTGCTGGCGTCAGGTGGTTGTTGTTTTCATGGCTGTTACAAAAATCATCATTGCAGCATATGACGCCACCGTATGATAGTTCATCCTCCCCTTTCATGTGTCCGTCACATTCCTGCCATCATGAGATGTCCTTAGACATTGTCATACAAAATATATACAGCTGTATCAAATGTACCAAACTGTACGTACAATTTACATCTTATGTTTTGTAATGGTAGTTAACTAATCCATTTATCCATTCAATTATTAAACTTTGTACGTAAAATCAACTATTTAATAATCAACAACACATGTACACCTGTAATTATGCAAAAGATTCCGCAAAAACGGATCAACGCCGAACACACAAAACTATTTTCAAAACCGAATCCAAATTGAAGGAATATATTTGTACACTTATATTATACAAGATAATGTTCTCTAATCTCAGATACATATTAACCTTTGTGTACCAGAGTGGTGGCCATATATTTACTTGTGAGACATGGCTCGCTTCATGTGGTCTCTTTTGATACTGGTTTATGAGTCTCCGTTTGACAACAGAACTGTTTGTTCATGGGAGGCCTAGCGTGTACATGTCAGAGGTTACAAGCGGTGTATTGCAGATAACGTCTATATCTGTCTTCTTAAAGGCCGGGCCAATGTATAATTAATACATATTTTCAGTAGTTTCGATCACGCCATTGAATAGTTCGTTGACCCATTCAGTATTCTATGCTATAATGCTATTATGCATGCAACGATTAGAACATCACCTGTATCTATCACCTACTGGCACACGTGATAGGTCCTTGTGATAAGTAAATGACGTTATGTATCTTTCTATTGCACACATTTTTTGATCATATATACTACTCGACTATACATCGCGGTGAATTCACATCTCATCACATTTAGTGTATAGACACGCCATACAAATCGTGATTAATTAAATCGATATACAACACACACATACGTATAACTCACTCACTCAACGAACACGAACACCATGGACACAAGCACATAGTTATATGCTCCTGAAAGCACATTCGTCTACAACAATCGGAATTTAAAACACCTCCAATAAAACTTGAAGTAAATGTGAACTATCAACGAAACGAGTATAACCACCAAGAAAGCAGCCAACAGTCTCAAAAAAGGACTGAGGTCTACATTGATTTACATGAGAAAAAATCAGGCTAAATAACTAACCGTCTTCTCCAAACAACCAAGGTCATAGAACGTCAATTGAAACTTGTACCTCTTCCAAATAGAGCAATACTGAAATATAAACATATTTGATTTTCGTATTTACATTGATGTAAACACAGGCTTTGACATATTCTGGAATGTTTCCTTTATAAGATGTATCCTTCAAAGAATTCAATGAAAGTTGTCCTAGTAATACACTTCCCAATACAGAATGAAATAACAGGTACATTGTAAATGGTGGTTACATGGTGTCCTTGTATTTACCTTATCCTGGCCACACTTGGACACTGTGGAGCACTGGCTGGGATGGCGAACTGCCTCGCACTGCAGACACAGTCGGCTACCTCCCATAGGAACAGCTTCATAGGGGAAGATATGTGACACGAAAATAATGTACTAGCAACAAATACGTGGTACCAGATTCATAGACAGCTACATGGGGAAGATAGGTGACATCACAAGAATGTACTAGCACTAGGTACGTGGTACCAGACACTGAGACAAATGCATGGGGAAGATAGGTGACACCACAAGAATGTACTAGCACCAGGTACGTGGTACCAGACACTGGGACAAATGCATGGGGAAGATAGGTGACATCACAAGAATGTACTAGCACAAGGTACGTGGTACCAGACACTGGGACAAATGCATGGGGAAGATAGGTGACATCACAAGAATGTACTAGCACCAGGTACGTGGCACCAGACACTGGGACAAATGCATGGGGAAGATAGGTGACATCACAAGAATGTACTGGCACAAGGTACGTGGTACCAGACACTGGGACAAATGCATGGGGAAGATAGATGACATCACATGAATGTACTAGCACCAGATACATGGTACCAGATTCATGGACAGCTACATGGGGAAGATAGGTGACATGAAAGGGTTAACGTACCAGACATTGATACCACATACCACATTTCTTTTCGGATCAGCTAAAAGCCAGGACTACTGCCAACTAAAATGTGTAAACACGGTCCATATGCTAAGATCTCGACTATCCAGGTTTCACTGTATATGAATCTGTCACTCACGGAGTCCGCCACACAGCTTGGAGTTGCAGTGGTCGCCGATACAACATTCCTCACACCCGTGCGGGCTGCTCCCGCCTGCCACCGACCCTGTACCTTGACATAGCTGTACAAACAAGATGCACAGCAACATGGATATATGCAACAGAGCAAAGGAGCAGACAAATATCAAGTTGAGGAGAGTGAGTTTTGGTTTCACGCTCCGTTAAACAGTTTTTCAGTTATAGAACAACGCTTCTTAAGAGAAAGTCTGAAGTGACGTAGGACTTTGACGTTCAGGACGTTTCTGAGACGACGAGCATGGGAATTGCCCTGACGAGCAAGAAATCATAATCAGGGCGAAGAGGGATGCTAACCCACGATCGTACTCTTCTTCCTAGCCTACAAGATGCATCTCTGCAGGCCGAATACTGGCGCCTTAGACGGCTGGGCCCACCGAGCCCAAAGAGCAGCTCCAAGCTAAGTATAACCAATTTTGGTTGCGACATTACGAGACTTAAAAGGATATCATACGGAAAGTATAACGGACCCTCTGTACTGAGTGACTTCAGTCTGGCTTTGCCTTTGCGAGCGACTTTCATCATTATTAGGGGCGTTCAGCCTGGTGGTTAAAGCGTTCGCTCGTCACGCCGGAGACCCGGGTTCGATTCCCGAAATGGGTACAATGTGTAAAGCCCATTTCTGGTGTCCCCCAGCGTGATATTGCTGGAATGTTGCTAAAAACGGCGTAAAACCATACTCACTCACACATCCACTCATCATTATTATCCTTGGGACAGATAGGTCCCTGTTGTGAGTAGGTTATTGTCTACATTTTATAATCTTTTATTGTTATAAAATGTTATAAAATATAGGTTCCATATAATGAAGACATCAGCTGAGTCAGGAACTGATGTCTTATAAACACTTCCATGACGTCATGTGTGTGATATCATATTCCATTGTTTGGAATGGATCCCGATTAATTTGCCGCACATACACAAACGGACCATTTTCTTTCCTCATGTACATAAACTAGACACAAGGTAACTATGAACCTGATTCTCTCTCCATACATATGAATAAAGTACAAGGTAAGTATGGCGCGTTTCTTTCTTCATATACACAATCTAAGTACAAGGTAAGTATGGACCTGTTTCCTTCCTCATATACACAATCTAAGTACAAGGTAAGTATGGACCTGTTTCCTTCATCATATACACAATCTAAGTACAAGGTAAGTATGGATGTGCTTCTTTCTTCATATACACAATCTAACTACAAGGTAAGTATGGACCTGTTTCCTTCCTCATATACACAATCTAAGTACAAGGTAAGTATGGACCTGTTTCCTTCCTCATATACACAATCTAAGTACAAGGTAAGTATGGATCTGTTTCCTTCCTCATATACACAATCTAAGTACAAGGTAAGTATGGACCTGTTTCCTTCCCCATATACACAATCTAAGTACAAGGTAAGTATGGATGTGCTTCTTTCTTCATATACACAATCTAACTACAAGGTAAGTATGGACCTGTTTCCTTCCTCATATACACAATCTAAGTACAAGGTAAGTATGGACCTGTTTCCTTCCTCATATACACAATCTAAGTACAAGGTAAGTATGGATGTGCTTCTTTCTTCATATACACAATCTAACTACAAGGTAAGTATGGACCCGTTTCCTTCCTCATATACACAATCTAAGTACAAGGTAAGTATGGACCTGTTTACGTTTCCTTCCCAATATACACAATCTAAGTACAAGGTAAGTATGAATGTGCTTCTTTCTTCATATACACAACCTAACTACAAGGTAAGTATGGACCCGTTTCCTTCCTCATATACACAATCTAAGTACAAGGTAAGTATGGACCTGTTTCCTTCCTCATATACACAATCTAAGTACAAGGTAAGTATGGATCTGCTTCTTTCTTCATATACACAATCTAACTACAAGGTAAGTATGGACCTGTTTCCTTCCTCATATACACAATCTAAGTACAAGGTAAGTATGGACCTTTTTCCTTCCTCATATTCACAATCTAACTACAAGGTAAGTATGGACCTGTTTCCTTCCTCATATACACAATCTAACTACAAGGTAAGTGTGGACCTGTTTCCTTCCTCATATACACAATCTAACTACAAGGTAAGTATCGATCTGCTTCCTTCCTCATATACACAATCTAAGTACAAGGTAAGTATGGACCTGTTTCCTTCCTCATATACACAATCTAAGTACAAGGTAAGTATGGACCTGTTTCCTTCATCATATACACAATCTAAGTACAAGGTAAGTATGGATGTGCTTCTTTCTTCATATACACAATCTAACTACAAGGTAAGTATGGACCTGTTTCCTTCCTCATATACACAATCTAAGTACAAGGTAAGTATGGATCTGCTTCCTTCATCATATACACAATCTAAGTACAAGGTAAGTGTGGACCTGTTTCTTTCCTCATATACACAATCTAAGTACAAGGTAACTATGGACCTGTTTCCTTCCTCATATACACAATCTAAGTACAAGGTAAGTATGGATCTGCTTCTTTCTTCATATACACAATCTTACTACAAGGTAAGTATGGACCTGTTTCCTTCCTCATATACACAATCTAACTACAAGGTAAGTATGGATCTGCTTCCTTCCTCATATACACAATCTAAGTACAAGGTAAGTATGGATCTGCTTCTTTCTTCATATACACAATCTAACTACAATGTAAGTATGGACCTGTTTCCTTCCTCATATACACAATCTAAGTACACGGTAAGTATGGACCTGTTTCTTTCTGCACCCTGCCGTGTACTGTGTTGGACTGACACCTGTCGATGACGCATAGCATTGCTGAAATGAAACATGGAACCTCGTTTACAAGAGGACTACAACGAGTAGGGGCGAAGCCCTAGACGCATCAGTTACAAGGGTGTCAATTTGAATGAATGAGTAAATAGTCTTATCTACGATATTACACATGCATTGGTGTCGCGTGATTTAGAACCAGAGCCATAGATTTGTCTGCACTTGAAGCTGTATGCCAGTGTGATGGGTTGGGGACATCAATAAGGATGGTATTTGCACAGAGATAGTCCATTCAGATTTAAAGGTTCTGGTGGTCAACTTACTTCGTCGTCTTTGCACTTGATAATCTCCCCACAAGAAGCAGGTTTCACAGCCTTGTCACAGTCATAACACCAGGGGCCCTCGCCTACTGGTGGAATCAGTGATATACCAGAATTCATTTAAAAACACACATTAAGGTTATATCTTGGTTCAGTTTCTAGGGCATTGAACCTTTGCCATCTAAACTTTCCCTAAACTGTAACCTGTACACAAAATAATGTTTCTTGACAGAACCTGAATATAAAATCTTTAAAACTCATTGGAAACACAAGAACACTTTAAATCTTCAGAGAATAAGGATATTAGTTTTGATTAATAACACAATTTTGACAAATAAGAATATACGTCAGTTAACTTTGTATTTACATAATTATAACAAGAACACCGTATGTAAAAATACAGCGATTGTAATAACAGAAACTAACGAACGGTAGTATCTAGCCCAGTCCCTCTGTGGAGCAACGCAAGTAATTAATGGGCATGAGCAAACACCGACTTGTCTCCCTCAGAAAGCGACGCTATTCGTTTTGCACCGTATATCAAAGCTGCTTTAAACTGGCTCACAATGTAATCCAGTTGGGGTTCTAAAACTATCATAAAGTAAGTGATGAAGTGAAATGGTGACACGGTGCTTACGGAAATTGTTCATCCATCGTGTCAGTACATTTTTAATGAACCGCCTCCGTGGTATAGTGGATAGCGCGTCTGCCCGGAGAGCGGACGGGCACGGTTCGATAACCGACAGCACCATACCAAAAGGTGTTAAAAGATGGTACCTGTTGTTAGCCTGCCTGACGCTGGGCATTAAGGGTATAACACAAGGACTGGTCTGATCGGAGTCAGTATAATGTGTTGGTATCCACGTTAAGCTGTGACTTGCACACATACACACAAGGGCGCGCGCGTGCAAGCACGTCGATATATATGTGCATTATATTTGAACGCCACGCTAAACCGCATTTGACCTCATCTCACTTTTTGTATTGCCAAAATTAACCCTGTTGTTGTATTTTGTAAAATAAGGGTTGATCTATGCCCCCATTGTGTGCACTGTGACCACTTGCAACTACTGTCAATTATTACAGAGTAACATACACATTTAAGGATTGGATAGATATACGAAGATAAAATAATCTAATGCTCAAATTAACAGGGGTCCCTTAAATATTGTTCCCGGTATCCCTCTGTTATGTCGATTACAGTGACAACTCGGATTAGTTGTGCTTGATAAATCCATACACAATCACACTAACTATCCAACTAACAAACTATATGCAGCAATATATACTTATAAAATATATCCAATTGTTGCTGGTACATTAGATACATCAATACCCTATTTGTTTTGACGTTATAAGAAAAAACAAGTGGACCATCACCCTAAAAACAATAGTTTGAAATTATGAATTCGCCAACACGAACCTGCAACTCTGGTGCATCCAATATTCACAATGACCACTATCAATGCTGAAAACAAATGATGGAGTTACCAGTTAATTCGTTCCTTTACTTAAAAACTTTTAAACATTAATGGCATGATATTCATATAAGGATACACAGGAATTACAGCATTTCATTCCAAAACATACATATAAATAATCTTACAAAGCATGTGAGTACAGCTAACGAATGTGTTTCGTGTGACGTTTATGGGCTGATGTTTGGGAGGACTAGCAGCTGATTGTACATTTATTTTCTATATGAGGTGAGATGGTTGGTATTGTAGTGGACGAACATGAAATTTGTATACTTAATTTACAGCCTTTTGACGAAATAATCCCAAATATGTTAAATATGAGTATGACGGAATGCAAGCTACAATTCAGATTGAGACGCTGTACACGGGCTTGCAAGATTCTGTCGTGGCTTTTCGCTGCATATTTCATGAGCTCGTTGCTAGCTATGTTTCAGAGAAATAAATACAAACTCAATCATCTTTGGTCATTGTTAAAAAGAAAAACTTCAATTCTGGGAAAAAAAAGTAAAAAATTCGTGTGCTAGCTGCTACTGTAACTTAGATCCACACACAATTTCAACGAACCCTGACTGATAATATATTTTTCAACATCAATGGCATGGAAACCTCATATGAAATTTGAGAGATATTTCAGGTACAAATTCAGAACTCTTCTACTTTTATCAACGGCAGGCTTTTTACACTTTAATGTATATAAATCTAAAAAATGAACTGATAATACCAATAATGTCGTGGATCAATATCTATCACAGTGAATGACATCCATGTACATTCGTTATGCAGAATAGCACACCGTTGGCGTGTCAGCATCCAGTGCTCTTCTGTTCGAAACCTATATGAACCCTGGTTTTCACCACCCTACTCGTGTTCCTTGGTTCCATATATCCGTTTGTTATTCGTGGTGGTAATGTATTGTATGTTGATTTTGTGTTATTATTTCTCAGGTCTACATCACCTGGAGGATTCCTTCTAAATCAGATTGATTCGCTGGATATAACTGAAATATTGTTCAAATCAGCGTTCACAACATGTCGCTTCTCCAGATGAAAGTCTTCCAACAATTGACGCCACACCATGATATTAATTCACGTGTCCTTTGGCCAAATACCATCCAATGTTCTGATTTCTTGTATTCAGTAAAATACCACAGCACTTGCAATAATAACATTGAACTATCTACACAGTATGAAGCATTTGTACATGTGATTCGGCAAACATATTTATTCTTGTTGAAACATTCACATTTACATTTAGTAGAATACATAAATGTGAAAGAAACTGTTATCGTTTAAAAGTCACTCGGAATTTCGATTATATATAGTAGAATAAATGCTTTTGGTCATATGATGACGTTCTGTCTTACTATCGCTATGATGAAGTCATTACAGCAGGTATAGATGGAGTCTATGAAAGTATTGAAATAACTTACCAGCTACGTGAGTCTGCATCGCTCCCCTGTAGCGTGTAGCTTAAGTGACATAGGTTTCTGTCTGGGCGGGCGCTATATCAAGGGACATACACTGCTGATAACGACGTGCGTCGGGGATATCAATTGAGCTCAATCATTGCACACTAAGATATGACCAAATACGTAATAGTTCGTAAGGGCAAATGTTAAACTGAATAAGTACAATCTATAAGGCACAGTGTCGGTGCATTTGTAAACCACTGAACTCTCGTTATCTCGAACCTCGATCATCCTTATATATATCTCCTTTTTTATCACTGTTTTGTACTTCATGCGAAGTAGCGCCAGATCTATACGTGTGACTGTTTACACTGACAGCTATGCAACAACCATCAGTATCGCGGAATAAAACAGTTCACGAAACAAGAGAGGTGACATGAGCGCATGTATGCTCAACTACCTTTACAGGCACATCAGTCACAATGGTGGTGCGTCGTAATACATTTATATCAAGTACAAGACGTCAATAATATCCGATAATCGTGGCGGGAGAAATTTTCGAAGTCGTTAATGAACCTGTAGTGGTTACATGTGTCAGTCATCATTGATCACTTGGCCGATCATTGAAAGGTAATTATGAAGATGGGACACACAGAAAGCATATTGAGAAGGAGATAGTCTCACTCATATACAACTCGACATTATTACGATTATCTAAGCGTTTCCAACATGTGCACAAAGCACATTATCGTGCTGCTCCGTGTGGGTAATGTAAACGATAGCACAATGTACGCAATTGTAAGGTAAGTATCGCTTTAGTTCATATGATATAGAAAGAAACGGTGTGAGGAGATATCACACGTTACAAAGTGAATCATGAAACTGTTTTAAACGATGTGTTGGTTTCCTCAAAGACTCTTGTGCAAGTGGGATGCGGCTCAGTAGCTTTGCGGTAGGAGCGTTAAAGGGAAACTTAACCTGTTATGCTATTACATTTGCAAATGCGTTCTGCGTTAAATGTCTGTGTATGTTATGATCAGACGAAACTTAAATTCATTAGTGTTTACCAAAACCGTATACCTTTATTTTGAAAAGACGTTTGTATATAATGCTTAATATGTTTAATGTTTCACATATGATCAGAAGGCACTGGTGTCTCAAAGGCGAATATTCTACATTTGTGACTATCATGAATGTGTTTCATCTGGTATAATGTCATATCACTTGAATTAAATAACTTTCCTCGTTTTGTTTGTGTATTAATGGCGAACTACTGTATGTAACATTTGCCACACCAGGTTGTAACCTTGAATACTTTCGAAGGAAGTCCAGGGTTAATAGATCCAAAGTGGTGATAATAGGGATTTATCATCCAAAGCTGGCTTCCACAGGAGATATCGCTTGGTGAGATAAAGCGATATCTACATTGTAGATATCGCTTCGATGAAATTGCATCACAATGTTTTGCAGACAATTGTGACGTCATGGTTACCAAATGACATCATAAATCGTTCTTCTACTGAAGCTTAGCAGTACTTTTTTCAACTTTTATGAACTTGTGTTGATATATTTGATATCAAAAGACACTCGGGTGAGATTCTCTATATACAGTTCAACTTTATAGGAAGCAGTGTTACATTATCTATCCACTCCCTCGCCTTTCACGTTCCTACTTCCTGACATAACATCAACTAGTCCCACCCCAATATGATACTTATATAAATAGTTATCCAATTGTTTTAGCCCTCCATGTCTGGTTTGGATAATTGGCAAGAGTGAAATCCTGAGGCGTGTCTCTAATCAGGCATATTGTCAACTGAGTTCAATATTTTCATCAGTTTCAATGCCCTTACATAATAGTGAATAAAGCTATAGATGCATCGCATATACAGTCACATTTGACACTGTTGTACTACGTGTGGTGTTCATATGACTTGGTTTGAAAGTTCAATTCATTGCTTCTGGGGTTCTTGCTACAGTCAAACAGTTGAACTGATATAGCCTTTTCATATGTTTATTTTATGTCATGTTTGATTTCTCCTCAATCATTTTTTTTATCATTTTGAACCTTTTCTCACCAAATGTTGTCCCTCCAGATGTGAGATAGACCCGCAGTGTGGCAATTCAAGAATATCGTATGAAATACATAATCTTCTTTCCGACAGCAAAATAATGCTCGTGAGATGTATGCGAAGATTCACTGTATTGAAACGTGTTATTTCTACAACTTTGAAAACAGCTTACAGTAACATTCAGTAGTTACACAGAGCAAGCAGATATCTATAACAGACATGTTGGGGTATTAATGATAAGCAGTTTTAAGGTTATCAGGTATGAGGTGATTATTATTTTGAAATACAAAAATAATTAAACTGAAATGTTAATATTGAAGACGCATTAAAAATTAATATGGTAGCCTAGTCGTGTAACGCGCCGAAATTCGCTGTGCAGAATTGTCTTGCTTAGTCGGACCTGGATCCACTGACTTAATTGGGAATCTTTGGTTGCAACACCAACTCACGTTTTTAGGTTTCATCACAGTGATAACCATCTGAGACGTGCGTCGCTTACATTCGAGCTAACATCCATATGAAATTGGCAATCACCATATAACAGAAATACTGTTCAAAGTGGCGTTGACCCCAACATACTTACTCATTATGATCACAAACAAATGAAAAAATGTATCTTATGTTTATATGCTTAAACTTATCTAGTGTGGCATACATTTTCTTGGCCATCTAACCATGACCAAGTTGTACAACATATCTGTGTTTTTTTCATAAAGTTCTTTGATGACAACGTAATTGAGAAGAGTTTGATAATATCTGTAACGGTAAGGGGAATCTCTGTTGTAGGAATAACGCGTGATACATGCCAGGGAATAGTGGTGTCTTTACCGAACTATTATCATTGGAAAAGACTTTTACCCATACTAGAAATCGTATGTTTGAAGCAGCTGTCTGATTAGTGCACGAGTACATGGTACACTGTCATTGTTTCTTTCCTGTCAGCACACACCGAGTGCTACTGAAGTTTCAAAATCAGATCTTAATAAATTGATCAAAGAGATTTTTTTTTTTTCTTACAACGTGTTCATACAAATTTGAAAACGTTTCAGTTAAGGTCGTCGACTATTACATCCTCAGTTTACTATCTCCTCACTGTATATACGAGGGATGTTCCAATATATGCATATACATGTCGTAAGTTATAGGTTTGATGCGATTGTCATACACATTTGCGGTAATGTGCAATTTTGATATTGACATGTCCACGGAAGCAACATACAATAAAACTTGTTGTGTTTAATTGGACTCTGGAATCTGTCATCTGTCCATCACTATATATTCCCTTTGTACAGTGTGTCCTTCTTGGGGATCCCGTCCTTGTTACATCCTGACTCGATGCAGCAGTAGCTGCAGGTGAAGTCTTGGTAGTATGGGTTTCCTGGCACAAGTTTCTCACATTTGTTATCATCCGATGTTAGCTGCCACCACTTCGTCTCACAGTCGTTAACTGAGGCACAGCTGGATATTGTAAAATGAAATAACATGAGTGAATGAACTTTACGCTGTTTTGTGCAACATAACAACAATATCGTTGTTGGGGAAACCATAAATGGGTTTCTCACACGAGTTGTATGTGAAGTGTCTAAGCCGTGACCATCCAGCGTTTATACCACCTGACTATCCCAACGGTTCAGATTAAAGTGAAAGGATTAGCCTTTTCATGTCAATATTTAAATTAATATTTCAATGCATCACGAACTGGGTTTCCCTCAGTGATTATTTACAATCATTGCTGATTTGTTATATATGTTACACGATTGCGTGTCTAATTGTACACGTTGATCACTAAAAGAGACCTTATTATATATTTGGTTTAAGAAATATTGCAAACTCTCGAATTAATAAAATCATTTAATTAAAAGGAAAGAGCAAAGGAAGATGTCCTCAATGCAAGTCGATTACGAGACCAATAATTGAAAGTAGTAAGATATAGGTATGTGCATATATGTGTTAGGAGTAAAGAAATACCGACCTTTTAGTAACTGACTTCCTTCCGTCAGCCTTGGTGTTGATAGTGGTCATGCAGAAGGGTGTCATACTTGGACATTGGGTGTCTGATCCAGGAACCATACCGCAGCGAGGACCAGAACACGTCTCACAGGAGAGAGATGCTGTGAACAGAACATTGAGATGGACCGTTAGTGGAATCTTCTTTTAGATGTTGGAGTGGAGTAAATGACACATTGACATTGATATAGTTTGGGGGTTCATCTCTTAGATCTTGAATTGCAGTACACAGAACATTGACACGCACAGATAGTGGGATCTTCTTTTAAAAGTTGTACAGCAGTAAATGGAACCTTGGCATGGACAGTTTGCATGATCTTGTGGAAAGTTATTGGTATATTCTCTAGTTGTTGCTGTGCTACCGTAAATGGAACATTGACAACGATAGTGAGTTTTAAACATTTGGAAAGTGTATCTCAACATCCGTGCAGCTTCAAAATGATCATTAACATTATGTAATTGTTCTCAAAGATCATTGTTCCATATTGTGTATCCCTTTTTTAATACTTCCGTGACTTCTAATACACATATACATTCATTCTACAAAATCATCACAAAACATACACCCATCAGTGGTCCAATCACTTCCACATTTTGATTGACTTAGTAACAAAATAAATGTGGGTTCACATAATCCATGCCAGTGGAACTTTTCTAAATACATTGTGCAATACATATTGTATACATTTCTGAACATTCCTTGACAACACTGCTGCAACAGTACAAATTCCACCGCGCCTATCCCCATTTACTGGGAATACCTTTAACTATAGTTGCTTTGTCGGGCAGTTGTGACGTTGGTACATCTCGTGTAGTTGGAGCGTCAGCAACTATGAAATGAAAAAGTCATTTATCAATGAATCCCTTCAAACACATATTCTGCATTGCATCCCCGTGAACAGGCTAACAAAATTATGACGGATGAAAATTAATTTTCACATCAATTGTGACGGAAGAGTTTCTATATCATGTAAACAAGTTAGCTTTTACATCATTTACTATTTGACCATACTGTCGTTACTGGAAGGTTTTAGTTACTATTAAGAGAAAGGTTTTCTTTACTCAACTGGACAATACTGCTCCTTTCGTCTCGTTCACAAACTCAGCCTTGCCATCGAGCCTGGAAAAAGTGAATGTCAATATGTCGGTCAAGTTTGTAGAATTCGTCTGTCATGGTCGATAATTCCCAATCTGCTATTTAAGGATCTTTATGTGACACTTAGACTATTTCACAAGCGTGATGTACATTGACTGACGCCTTTCTGATTATACTTCACAAACTCAATACATTCTGTTTACAGAAACTCCGTGCGTATAGATACATACATAGATGCACTACCTTATAAACCACGTGACAGGTCCAGCGTCTTTAGCGAGAACACCAACCCTCCTGGCTGAATCACAAATAGAGTCAGTCTGAAATAAAGATCAAACCCAAATAATCGCTTTACAACAGAACCACTTGACTTGTAAACAAAGTGACGAAAGTTTGCATTATTTTACGAAGTTTCCAGCATGTTCGTAGTTCCCAAACCCCAGCTGAACGAGGAATACTTAGTCATAATATAAAGATACTTATGTTCATTTAGCACATTTAGATGTTGGTGCTTGTGAATGGACTTTGGAATCAGAGATCACGCCATAGAGGGCTGGCTGACTGAAGAGGACATAATGCGACATCATACTTGCCAGGACTACATTTTCTATATTTTCTGTGTTCAGATGAATTGTAATTTATCTGGGAACGAAATACTTTGACGGACCTCTGGAGTTTACTTGGCATGTCCTTTGAATCAATCTGTAAATGTTCTTTGAACAAATAACAAATATAGGAGTTCGATTTTCTTTTCCTTTCGGGCCATCAAGTCTGTAAGAATGCATTTCTTTCTGTCATGATTGTATATGTACACCAGTCTCAGACTGACTGAAGTAAATGTCTTCCCAAACGGATAAACAGAGGTTATCACGCGAGTGTGTTTGGGGGTGGTAAATATACTGTATTAGGAATAAACATTGTATTTAGGGTTTAACCTCTTTATCATATAATGTCATTCTTCATTTCTGTGCTTGTAAATCGCTTTCCATCTCTCACAAACATTACCGAAACATTGCAAGTTTTCCTGGAATGTGCGCATTAATATATGTTACGTCACACGGTAAGTGATTTGTCAGTCGGACAGTGACAGTAGCCAATATAGTTCCAACTGAAATCTGTTTCTTACACAGTAGCAAAACAACATATACGCAGAACAACAATTTCCTGCACAAATTGCGTTAACTTGCCTTTCGCGGCAATCCATCAGTCTGTCCGCTAGAGTAACTGCCTTTGTCAAAGGGAAGCTACTCTAACCCTACTCTAACCCCAGTCACGGCCACGGCCAGACGTTGTTGACAGTCTGTCATGCCATAACGTTAAGAAGTGCAGTCAGATGTATACACAGCGACAAAACGAAACAAGGTAACAATTCGAACATATTTCGGCCAAATCCAACTATTAATATTTATGGAAAAGGTTCCAAGTCGCAGAGGTCTACAAGCACAGATATGGCTACTAATCCCGCTTTGTTTCGCAATTTATATATCCAAAGTTGCCAAAACTTGGAAAATGCCTTAGCTACGTCACAGTGAGACACTGATTTTCAGTATATTAGACTGTTCCTTTGATAATGATAGCAATTATCCCAGTAGTTTCTCCAAATTCCCTATGGTTCCTCGATCGCCGAATGATAGGGGCTACGCCATGTTTGTTTGTAAATTCTGAAAGTAGTCCCTACTTGACCTTTGATATTTGCATCTCTATCCGCATATGACGCCAACAGATATCGTCTTTAGCCGTTGGCTTTATTCGCCGAGAAACCCACCCATTATATGATCAATCGTGATATCCTACTAAATGAATTTCATATGGCAATTGCATGCATTACATTGGGGGAATGGTATCGTAACGTTCTCCAGTCCATGTTAACCTAGCTACATTCACCCATTCCTACATTCACCCATTCCTACATTTACCCATTCCTACATTCACCCATTCCTACATTCACCCATTCCTACATTCACCCATTCCTACATTCTCCCTCACCCTGCCAGGGAGCCAGAGTTTGACGTTCTACTGTTCTATCTACATATTTACAACTTTAGTTTCTACCCCTCCTTTTATCATATTATTACATTTAAAAAAAGCCAATGTTGACCCACATTGTGGTGTTAATGAATGAGTTAACTGTGCCTTATTACGAAATTAGATTAATTGAGTACATTTGGGAGAAATATTGACAAGATGGTTACTCTTAAATGTTAAATGTGCCAAACATATCATGTTGTAATACAAGAGATACATGTTATGCCACCTTTGTCAATTCTGTAATTACATGACAATGGCAGCAACGGTTGTAATGTATACATGTATTCACACGTGATTTGTTATATTTGTGAATTAGAGAAGGAAGCAAACGACGCAAACACGTCATGGTTCATAATATATACTGAAAGGGAAAAGAAACGTCTCCATGGATAGATATATGAGAAACCTTATTTGTTCAAACACTGTAAACATACTTTGAGACATATTAAAAAGATGGGACTTGGCAAAACTGATCATCAAGATTGAAATTAGAGTGTCAAATGTTCTTCAAGCGAAACATAACACTAGTCTCTAAGAAAATGGCATCACAAGTCAGTATCTCGTGTGTCCGCCATGTGCATTGATGACTGCTTTGCAACGTCGATACATGACCAAAACTGATAAACTGCAACGTCGATACATGGAATAGATGAAGGTCATAGGCACTTGAGCCCACACTCTGAGGAACGCCTGACGCATTTCAGATGCAATTGTCGGCCTTGGTCGGACGTCATTCAGCCGGCTTTGAATCTCGTCCCAAAGGTGCTCAGTGGGATTTAAATCGGGACTGAGGGTAGGCCACTGCATGGTTCTGATGCCATTCTGCTGGAGGAAATCTCTTATTGCTCTCGCAGTGTGGGCACGGGCGTTCTCATGCTGAAACTCGTGGTTGCGGCGACGTGTCAAATGAGGTATGGCGTGTGGTCTCAAGACTTAATCAATGTACCGAGCTGCTGTGACACCATTGCCTCGTCGACGCACGATGTCCGCACTGATGTGTCGCTGGTGTGTCCCCATGATCTGTCGAGCAGTTTCCGCAGCAGTAAAAGGGCTGATCGCTGTCTCCAAATCTGACGATCCTGACGTCGGTGGTGACCCTTGGTCTTCTAAAACGTGGTCGGTCATCTGTGGTGTTGGTGGTCTGGTACCTGCCGGGCGGTTTGTCCAGCTTGCAATCGTTCAAGGTCTTGGTATCGCTGATTTCTTGTCAATCTTAACGAATGAATGTTATCCGATCTTGGTGGATTTTTATAGGGCAAGAAATGGGGGAACACATGTACATTTGCACGGAACCCACCTGCATCGGGTTACCATGGCCGTTGCCGTGATGCGTTTGGGCGATCTGTTTTATTATTCTATTTTTTAATTTTTCCGGACAAGGTAATGTTAAATTTAAGAAAAGTTGAGAAAATTACCCAGATATTTTAATGACAACTTTTCATGCAATGTTACTTGAGGTGACGTTTCTTTTACGGTTCAGTATATATTCATTTGGTACAGACAAAAGTACCCGATTCCTGGTGTGTGTTTTCAAAAACTAATTTAAACATACACGGGTGTCGTTCTGACTGCAGGAAAGTGTATGAAACGACACAATCATGGAGTCAGAATAGAACTCAAACAGCTTTGCATTATTACAGTTCGCACGCGTAACTTACAGATGCAAATCTGGTTGGCAGTGATGAACCGTCAGCGCCCACAGTCCCAGGAACACAGATGGCACTGAATATAAACCATCTTGATTATACACAGATACATACATCGGTGCACTAACTGTGTGTGACTCATTCAGTCTTTCAAATGTTGATATGAACACAAGAGGTATATGAAAAAGCAAGAAACATACATTTGGAAGCTGCAGTAGTAAGGTGTATGTTGAAGATAATTTAACAAATTTAATAGAGGTTTTTGGAGAGAGAAGAATCGCCTTTGTCCATCTGGATGTAAAATATACCTTCGTGTCATGCTTATCAATAGCATATTTGATGTATTGTGGACACCAAAGAGGGATTGAAACTACTTACTGAAAAGCCTCTCCAGGTTTCATGCCAATTTCACTAAACTTTTTACTATTGTCGAGTGTCTTGGTAATATTGTCAGCAGCTGAAACAAAGTGCATTGGTGTATTGAATGTCAGACATAATATATCAGCTGCATTCATATATCATTTAAATGTGTGTGTTTTTAGACAGTATGTTGATCATTGATAAACACTTATTAAAGTCATCTTATATGGCACATCGCCTACTTACACCAAAAAGTCATAAATAAGTAATTAGAGTTTGGGGTTCAAATAATAATCATTTGAGAAAACAAACACATCTGTACGTAATATTGTTGTTACACATACCAACCACATACGCCTCATTTGTAGATACACCATTATCAGCGTGGCAGATATATATTCCTTCATATTGTTGAATATTTGTCTTGTTGACGCCTGTCAGGAGCATCTCCCCGTCTCCAAAATCTACAATTGATGGGTCGGTAGACAGGTCCAGTCGTCCGCCGTATTTGCTCCAAGTAAATTTAGGAGGCGGTTGAACTTTAGTTTTACACAACAACTGTGTAACACTGTCAGGCTCCAGGACCACTACTGGCTTCTCCACAGAAATTGTTATCGGCTCTAGAATCAAATGCAAACCAATTTACACGTATCAATATTTCACAATGATATGTAATTAAGCTGCAAGGCATTTGCATGTTTAAATATTCTGATCATGTAGCTGGATGTTCTTGGCAAGAACAAACTTATCCATGACAAAACGCATCAGCCTGACACGCATGTCTGTATACATGTATCTCAATAATTCATGATCATGAGGGGACTCACAGGGGTTACTGTTGACTTCTCAAAAGTAGGTATTTTCGGCGCTTAAATCAAATGAACCAGACATGGCATATTTTCTATGGTGAAAACGTCAGCTATACCCATATACAAAGATTACAATGACGGTTGATCAGGTTATTGGCCTCTGCTAGCTTTCACTATCTGTGGATAATTTCAAAGAAATACAAGTACAACATTCCCGGAAATAACTAACATCGACATTTTTTTACATTGATAACTCAATAACACTCTCAACTATGAAAACAAATAATGTTTATCAACATTTTGATGTCACTTAAAATTATGTAATACACTCATATATGTGTACCCTAAACCAACTATGAGACGTCATTTTCTGACGCAGTAATACAATGGATGATGCCTAGTTCATCAGTGACAATTAAAGCCGACAGGTGAGCAGAATACTACAAAATAATCAACAAAATGGAATGCGTTTTTCAGGTATATATGCACCATGTTGCAAGGCTGAATTACATGTCTATCAAATTGGAAAATATACTTACCATGTAAAGTATTAAGGTGAAGTAAGAAGTCAACAAATCAGATTTCATCACAAAGTCTCATTAAGATTACAAACAACTCTTTAGATTCACGACTTACTGTTTATCTTTACATGTATTGTTCCATTAGCCACACCGACTGAGTTCTCAGCCACACAGGTGTAGTCGCCAGTGTTGTCGTTAGTTACGTACGCAAGGCTTAAGTTGTTTCCATCAGGCTTGGCATTGTAAATATCCTGTTGAAGAAAATTAGATAATCGTTACCATAATAATAAAACACGTAAAACAACGATTGCGATACAAACCTTCATCTCGCTTGTTAATGTTAGGGAAATTGCCTTTAATGATGGTATTCAATATCAGAAAAATAACCCCTAAAACGCAAAAAGGGGTAATAATAAAACAAGTAAAAAGGATTGAAACCTTAAAGAAATATTCCTTCAAGTAACTGAATGTGACTTTCATACATACACCCTGCATACCTGTATGGGAAGAGTTGGATAACTAATAATTCAAAAGTATAACACGTCAAAACAGCACTGGGATGCATACCTTCATCTCGTTTACTAATGTGACAGGAATTGCCTTGATAATGTTATTATTTTGTAGAATAAGATAATTTTACAACAGCAAAGATTGAAAACTAATAGAAATATCCCTTCGAGTCATTGAAAGAGTCTTTTGCCCATCAATTGGACATACATAAACACTGCATACCTGTGTGTTATAGTACCACGTGACACTTGGCTGCGGCACTCCTGTGACATCACATGACAGGATGACGTTTTCCCCGAAAAATGCATTGACGTTCTGACTGGGATTTGAAATGCTTGGTGCAACTGAAGGCAAAGTAACAATACAAATTATATGTCAGCACCATAATAATCGTCCTAAAGGTATTACGTTAAATGTGATGATTCAATTGTGTCATATTGAGTGATGGAATATATGTATTCACTTCTAGACAACTCACCTCTTGGTATTGTTGTAGTGATCGTTGTTCCTTCAGTCGTTGGGGGTTCTTGTTTGTAGGTCCCTGGTATGGCTGAAGACCGACCAGGCAAAAGCAGAGAGGAGGAAGGGGAGATTATGTCTGACAGCAACGCGGATGCTGAGGGTAAATTAGTAATAGCCGTTGATAGGAGGCTGGAAGTGACAGCAGCAGGGAGCGACACCCGGCTGGATGTTGGTGTTGGGAGGAAAGATGTAAAAGAGATTGATCCCGATGGAGATACTGCTGGATGTGAAGATAACATTTGATTCACTGAGCTTTGTGAGGGAAAAAGATAGGCCGCTGACGACACACTAGAAGCAGGAACAGACAATGAGATGGTGGTTGATGAACTGGGCAAGGATTCAGATGCTGACTCTCCTCTCGAGGGGGCATAAGTACTTGCACTTGCCTCTGGTGACGATATCCTGCTGTTAGAAACGGAGGTCATTGCTAATAAAGTTGATGGGGAATTCGACCCCATTCCAGATGATGACACTCCCTTTGAGGAAGCATAAGTACCTGCACTTGCCTCTGGTGACGATATTATGCTAGTAGGAACGGAGGTCATTTCTAATGCTGGTGATGATGAACTTGATGCCATCCCAGAGGATGACACACCCTTTGAGGAAGCAGAAGTAACTACACTTGCCTGTGATAAATATATACTGGAAGGAATAGAGGTAATTGCTGATGTAGGTGATATTGAACTTGGTGCCATCCTAGATGACAACACTCCCCTTGAGGAAGCATAGGTACCCGCACTTACCTCTGATGACGACATCATGCCGGTAGGAACGGAGGTCATTTCTAAAACAAGTGACGTTGAACTTGATGCCATCCCAGATGATGACACACCCTTTGAGGAAGCACTAGTACCTGCGCTTGCCTCTGGTGACGATATTATGCTAGTAGGAACGGAGGTCATTTCTAATGCTGGTGATGATGAACTTGATGCCATCCCAGATGACGACACTCCCCTTGAGGAAGAATAAGAACCAGCACTTGCCTCTGATGAAGATATAATGGTGGAAGGAGGAGGGGTCATGGCTAAATTAGGTGATGGGGAATTCGACCTCATTACAGATGACGACACACCTTTTGAGGAAGCATAAGTACCCGCACTTACCTTTGATGACGATATCATGCCGGTAGGAACGGAGGTCATTTCTAAAACAAGTGACGTTGAACTGGATGCCATCCCAGATGATGACACTCCCCTTGAGGAAACACTAGTACCTGCGCTTGCCTCTGGTGACGATATTATGCTAGTAGGAACGGAGGTCATTTCTAATGCTGGTGATGATGAACTTGATGCCATCCCAGATGACGACACTCCCCTTGAGGAAGCATAGGTACCCGCACTTGCCTCTGATGACGATATCATGCTGGTAGGAACGGAGGTCATGGCTAATGTAGGTGATGGGGAATTCGACCGCATTCCAGATGATGACACACCCTCGGAGGAAGAATAAGAACCTGCACTTGCTTCTGATGGAGATATCATGGTGGAAGGTAGAGAGGTCATTGCTAATGTAGGTGATGGGGAATTCGACCCTAATACAGATGACGGCACACCCTTTGAGGAAGCATAAGTACCCGTACTTACCTCTGATGACGATATCATGCCGGTAGGAACGTAGGTCATTTCTAAAACAAGTGACGATGAACTGGATGCCATCCCAGATGATGACACACCCCGTGAGGAAGCATAAGTACCTGCACTTGCCTCTGATGAAGATATCATGGTGGATGGAAGAGAGGTCATTGCCACGGTTTGTGATGATGAGTATGGCAAAGATTCAGATGACGACATTGATGATGACACGCCCCTTGAAGAAGCATATGCACCTGTACTTGTCTCTGGTGACGATATCATGCGGGTAGGAACGGAGGTCATTTCTAAACCAGGTGATGGGGAATTCGACTCCATTCCAGATGACGACACACCCCTTGAGGAAGCATAGGTACCTGCACTTGCCTTTGATGAAGCCAAAGTAGGTGATAGAGAACTCGACATCATCCCTGATGACGCTCCTTTTGAGGAAGCAGTAGTACCTGCACTGGCCTCTGATGATATAATACTAGAAGGAAGAGAGACCATTGCAACAGTGTCTGATGATGGGTATGGCAAAGTTTCAGATGACAACATCGATGACACAGCCTTTGAGGAAGCATAAGTACCTGGACTGGGCTGTGATGAAGATATCATATTGGATTGAAGAGAGGTCATTGCCAAAGTAGGTGATGGTGAACTCGACGTCATCCAAGATGTCGCGCCTTTTGAGGAAGTAGAAGCACCTGCACTGGCCTCTGATGATATTATACTTGAAGGAAGAGAGGTAATTGCCACAGTTTGGGATGAGGAGAAGGATAACTCTTCAGAGGATGACATGTCCTTTGAGGAAGCATAAGTACCCCCACTTGGCATGGATGGTGATGTAAGGCTAGATGGAAAGGATGTCATTAGCATGGTATGTGATGATGATTCAGGTGCTGTCAGTGATGGCGGCAGAAACAGGCTTTGTGAGGATGACGTTACAGCCTCAGATGAGTGTGACATGATCACGTTGTTTGATGGGGCAAGTAGGGAAGCCAAGGGGACATGTGTAGCATAGGAGGCGGACGTGGCCATTATCGACATCGTATGGCTGAAAGCTGTTATCAAAGATTCTATACTCTGGATATTTGACATGGTGGAGGGTTGCATAGAAAGAGACTGTGACAGCATGGTGGGCAGTGTTGATGTAACTTGCACACTTGAGTTCACAGATGTGGACGGTGTCGTGATTGCCGCAGACGTGTTAACTTGCCCAAGGTCCACTGGAAAAATGAAACTTTGTGTCAGTACTCGAAATTACCATTTAATAATGTTCATAAACATTCAGCAGTTACTCAGAATATTTTGTTTTTGTTCATAGTGTACCGTGATATCGTAAATCGTAAAGTGATCTAAAGAATAAATTTAATGTGTGTTTTAATATTAATTTGAATTTCATATAAAAGTAGCATTCAACATTACCACTGAGAGATCCATTGAGAAACTGCGCCTTGCCGTCAGGCCTAAACATAGCATTTGATATCATTCGTTGATTGAAAACGTTGTGGTAAAACGGATTTGTTATGTATAGCGTAATAATTGGTCGAAAACAGCGAATATGAAATATATATAATCGACTCTTGAATAGAAGTTGAACGGTTGATAGAAAAAAACAGCAATTACATTAATAAAACAAAACAGTAAGCACCATGATTAATTTTCCGCTCAAACATGTAAAGCAACATTTTATTATATTAATCTGGGGATGCACACTAGGTCATGAGATAGATTAAATATAGCAAAGACCTCCATACCGTATAAGCCACGTGACAAGGCCTGGATTTGTGTCAATAATACCCACTTTCCTGGCTGAAGTACATACAACCTCATCCTAAAAGTTAAACAAAGTAAATGTTATTATTCATACAACCATTGCGATGGGTATCATTATTTTTCTATAAAATTACAGCGTGAATACAAATTGTAGGATATATCACAAGGCAGATGCGTATGCTATGAAAGGGGCTTTAATATATATAAATGTTGCCATATCGTGTCCATTGAAATAGAAGAAGCACACAAAAAGAAGTAAACTTCAAATTAGTTGGTACATAATACAGTAGGGATTTTGTGCCAGGGAATAGTTTGTCTTACAGAATGTCCATCAGGAGTCATGCAGGCATTGACAGTGTTTTATCTTACGAGGTTAAACTCGTGGGTAATGGAAGATCCATCTGGTCCCGTGAGGCCTGGTGGACACATTGCACTGAAACAGATAAAAGGAAATGCTAATTGACTCTTCACCTGTATGCTGTATATCATTCAAATTGAATGACACATGAACAATATGATTGTCAGTGTTTTAAATAGTATACACATAAGGTTGTACTTGAGATTCAAGAAAATATTGTCAACTGAAACTTATGTTCAAGTAATGAAAACATTGCGGCGTAAATAAAACACCATTTGTAAGTGCCCAATCACAGATCACAGCACAATCACAGTACATATAATATTCCACGCCAAAACGTTTATCGTTTAATGAATGGCAAACGTGTCAACTAATCGAAATTGTTTTCTCTAAGTAAAGATGCATCTCTATAGTTATATATCACTTAATTGGTCGTTTAGAAATAGGTTCAACTTACCTATTTGACAAAATCACGCCATCAGTGTGCTTGGAAGACAAGCACTACGCATGTGGTTGGAAAATATAATGTTCTCCGTTTGTGTTATCTTGCTAAAAGTTTGGTCAATGAGACGTTTTCGTCAGTGTAATGACAGCATAATCACCCTGGTTTAATTATCAAAATACGAACAGGAGATAAAAACAGCTTCAATATATATGGGGTAGCAACATGGCGGTTACATAATATGTTTTAATGAATGTGTGTCATCCTTGAGCTCGAGGCAAATGTGCTGGATATGCATTCCGAAGACTTGATCAGCAAATGCATTAGGAAAGCCAAAAACTACGAGTTACAAGACGTGTTCCATACTCGTGAAACCCTCGAGCAGTGTGTGGAACTGACAAACCAAGATTCATAATCAGTACGAATCTGGGATACAAACCAAAGACCTGCAAATCTAGGCGCGATGCAATTCCCTACAGCAAATTGCCACACCTTTTCTCGGGTAGTGTGACCAGTAGATACAGACACTTTCGTGAACGAGTCCAGCATCAATGTGTCATTGTTGCCCACTTACTGGAATGCTTTCAATGGTGTGGTGCTGATGTTGTTGAATGGTACGTGTCCATCGACTGGCGTTGTCACATTGATCGCAACTGAACATACAGAAAACAGTCAGAACGACATCATCACATTTACATGTTGCCGTTAACCTGCATCTTATACTCAAATTACATTTATGAACATTTTCAGTGTCCATGTTAATACACGAGGTGGTGCTTTAAATCTTTATATTAATCTGGTACAATAGTTTATTTTCGGGAAGAAACAATGGTTTAACTATTAGTTCTTACCTATCTGATAGGCTGAAGCTGAGGTGTGCCCATTTGTAGCGTTACAGACATAGACACCATCATACTTTAGCAAGTTGGCCTCTGTGATCCCCATGATCAGTATCTCGGCAGGACCCGAGTGAAGATATGACTTATCAGCGCTGATGTCTTCGCCATATTTATTCAAGGTAACGGAAGGTGGAGGAATCCCTTCTCCCACGCATTTCAGCCTAGCAATCCTCATTCCAGGGCTAATGACCACAATGGGAGGCTCCCCTTTCACAGAAACTGGCTCTGAAACATTACATTAAAACCACCGTCAATCGACGTCAATATATCAACTGACTTTATTAATATCACTATTGAATCCATTTTCTATAAGTTGTCAGTCACAATCAATGTCATAACAACTTTTATTAAGCGAACTTCCCACCTTTCAGCAAGCATCATTATAAGAATCATACAGCTGAATAGATGATAGTCTTTGTGGGTGGTTTGATGCTTCCAATAAGTATTGAATTGAGTTACTGATGAAGCTATATATGTTTGCTTTTTCGAGAGCACATGCATTCATGCATTCATGTGTCATACATTGACATCCGATGGCCTGATTGCTTTTACCCCCATGTAGAAATAGTAAGTCAGGCACCTGTGACATGCACATGGACAATGGCCTCTTTTATCCCTTGTGAGTTGTTTGCGACGCATTTGTATATTCCTTCGTTTTGCTTCACAATGGACGATATCGCCAGTGTTGATTCCTTGGGATGGGCATTTGGGCTCACCTGTAGATAAGGGAATTATTATGACGTTCACTGTTTTATACATATGAGAGGTCAATCATAAGGATATATATCTTCACTATTCTGGCGAAAGTATTTCGAGTATTTCAAATTATATCATTCTTTCACGCACGTTATTTTCCTCTCATATCTCGTGCATACATCTTTATAAATTAAGAGGGTGAGTGAGTGAGTGAGTTAAGATTTAACGTCACATCGGCAGTATTCCAGCCATATCGTAAATTAAGAGGGAGGATATTGGCTGCATTTCATTACGGTATACCATTCGGCAATATACCATACATTCAGTCGAGGTAGTGTTTTCAAGGATGTTGCTTCATTGTGTATGCAAAGACAAAGCTGATGTTTAGAAGGGTATGGATGAAGATTGACTGTCGGGGTTTACGAGTGACACTGCATTTGTATTGTGTCATAAATTCACCATTAGTCACATCCAATGATTAGGCAGACACAGAATATATTTTGTATTTGATCCTACCGATTTATCATATTCCCAGGTGACGGATGGGGTCGGGTTTCCGCTCACGTTACAGAACAGAAGAACCGTTTCTCCAAGGATGGCGTTCACAGTCTGGTTTGTGTTTGATATATCAGGGGCAACTAAAGAAGAAAAGATCATGCCTGCATTCTATGCCACATTGTCTCGTCTTACTGATGTAGATATGAATCAACTGGCACAGTAGTTCTAGATTATAGGATGTTTGTATCAATGTAATGATTGTATTTTGCAAATGTAATACTGAAATCTGAACCGCAGATGCTGTGTAAACAGCGCACCTTTTCAATGTACCTGTGCTGCATTAATATCTTATGAAATTCTGATTTTGTCTGGAATTCTATATTTAATCAGACATCAAGGAAACATAAGGAGAATGACAACCAAGGAATCCACAAGGGCACATCAGTTAGTGCCATAGTACTAAATATACAGAATAGGATGAGCGATATGATTGCTATAAAAAAATAAAAAATATGCACAAGAAATGTTCTCCTCGTATGCAAGATGAATGACGCGATTATTAGGGCAACGTATGTCAACGCCAAGGTCGTCTGCGAACCACGGTATACGGCATGCATACTACAAAATACATGCGTTGCATAAAAAATTCACAATGACAAATGCAGAATATGCTGAGGAATCAGCAAACAATGGAGAAACAAATGACAATACGTTTTTCATAGCGGTCATTTGTTTTATCAAGACGGATCTATGTGAGCACAATAGAAACACTGATTGGACCGTATACTGAAATTATCCCAAGGGTATAAGAAATTGAGAAACGCATTATAACTCGAAAAACGAGGTTATTTGAGAGTCTTTGATATTCAGTGTTCCAAATCGTCACAGTACTTAAAACGTCATGATACATGCAGCAATGACTGAGAAAGGGGCAAACATGACATTTGTTTGCTGCTCTGGCGGTAATTTTCTAAATCGGATCTGAATTCTATGAGAGTGAGTGAGTGAGTTTGGGTTAAAGCCGCTTTTTTTGCAGTTTTACAGTTATATCGCGGCGTGTCAGCTTAAATTGGGAGGAAAGCCCGAAGTGATGCAGGTTTCAGACGTTAACCACGTCGGTGAAACCCACGAGGTGCTGACAAACCTGGAAACATAATCGGGGCGAACCCGGATTCGAACACACAATCATAGGTGTCTGCACAGCGAATCGCATAAAGAGGCCTTTGATGGAGGTGACATCGAACATGTAAAAGTTAACAATGGAAGGACCGATATACGTTCAGACCACGACAACGCACCCCATCAGATGCTCACTTGACTTATGTCAGGAGAGCTGAACACTTAGAAGCATGATGAGGACATACTGAGGGGTAGAGAAGAAGTTGCTGTTGAAGACGCTAGGGAAGATGCGATTGTTGACGTCAGAGGGATTGAAGTGGTACTTAATTGTTTAAGGTCCACTGAAAATCAAACAGAAATTAACGTTTCATATAATTACACACTATGGAATCACATGGTAATATGGAAAGTTAACAATTCCTTATTTATATTTTTATTACCAGGTCAGGAGGATTTATAATAATTTCGTCTTTGATCATGTTGTACTTTAAGGTTATTCCTCTCTATATCACTTGTTTATGAAACACGTTTGACGTTGTAAATTTTATTGTAGAGACTTACCCGTCATGGAGCCATTTAAGAACAGTGCTTTGCCATTAGGTCTAAACATAAGAATTCGATTAGTAGAAAGCTGTTCAACTTCCATAATCTAATCTACTGTATATGTGTTTTATTTGTTATCATCATAGTTGTTGGCAAACAAGCAACATTATGATCAATATGTTTATGCTACACAAAATGCACAGAAAAAGCAGCATACCTGATAAGCCACGTGACCGAGCCAGCATCTGTATCAATAAGACCAACTTTCCTTGCTGAAGTACATACTGGCTCACCCTATACCAACATATAAGAAGAGAGTCATTTTTTAAATAGCACATGTACGATAGAACAAATTTGTTCTTTAAATTAAAAACAAATTGCACTTTTTTACAATTCAAGTGTTAAAATGATTGATTTATCCAAAATGAATGTGGAACAATATTCCATAATTAACCGGTAAACGTTGGGCAGATCAGTTCCATGTATGCTGGTGCGTGTGTAATATTCCTGTTCCATCTCTGTTAATGTTATGTTTGTTTATGTCTATGCAATATTACAGTTTTTGAAAAGATTGTAATATTGGCTCGACACATATAAAGATTGTGTCCATACTTTGCCTTTCCGGACATTATTGAAGAATCATGTATGTATATTTTAAATTAATTAAATCAATTCGAAGACATTCTCTGATCATGAACTCTATTGCTTCGTTGTCATATTAGAGTTCGAGCTACAAATTGGCAAAACCGTTACCAGTCGTGATCGTCAGTGTTACAACAAAGGCACTCATGATTGGTAGCTTCTGGATTTGACACCCAGAATCACAATGGTAAATGGTCTTCATCTGTAGCGTTCCCGGGGATTGTCGCTCACATGTCAAGTTGTGGAACGTTATTCTAAACTTCTTCCCCAAGTTACCACAACTTACAGAGTTAAGAGATTTTGCGTATTAAGAGTCAAATCAACATTTTACCAGATCAAACTCAGTGGTGATGGGAGATGAATCCGGCTGTGTGCTTCCAGGTGGACAAAGGGCACTGAAATCGACAAATAATATTTTTTTCACAAGAATAAATACACATTTAACAATATGGAGTTATCAAATAATCAAGGTTTGAGGGCCATTGGTTGCATCCAGTAGGCGTGCAAAAAAACTATGGTCTTGGGTTCGAATCCCGATTCGCCCTGATTTTGTTTCTGGGTATGTCAGCACCATAACCGTGCTAGTGGGCATCAACGATCTGCGTTACTTCGGGCTTCCCTCCCATATCAAGCTGACCCGTCGTAACAAAACTGAAATACATTTCAAGGCAGAGTTAAACTCACTCATCATGTTATGCCTAAACAAATCATGAACAAATGTTACTGACCAATCACCCTTCTTGGACTTCACATAATGTAGTACTGCATAAATGGATTGGAACATAAAGGTTTAGTGTGTTGAGATATGTCTACACACAATCTAGATGAACTGAGCGATGGAATCACACAGTTTTTTACGTACTGAAATGCTTTCAATGGCGTGGTGCTGATATTATTAAATGGAACATTTTCTGCTAGCATCCTCGTTACATTGCCAGCAACTGAAACATCAACGTTATTATTATTTAAACTTAAGTCATATTCGGTTGATTGGTTATTTTACGCCGCAGTCAACACTATTCTGGTTACATAATGGCGGTCAGTAAGTAATCAAATCTGATCACAATCCGTGATGACAAGTAATTTAGTACGTTTGGGACGAATTCTCAAGCTGGTGTACAAAAACATATTCATTGCGCTGGATAAACTTAATTATTGAAGTGGCTCATATTTTGTGTTATCGAAAAGTTCAATTGGCTCGAAGGAAAACATGGCATATGATACAATAGTTTATTGACTGGAAGAAACACTTGTTTAACAATCGTCCAATCAACTCCGCTTTTGGCAGAGATTTCTAATAACTGCCGAGGAGTTTTATCGCATTTATTTACCAATCTGATAGGCTGAAGCTGACGTGTGCCCATTTGTAGCATTACAGACATAGACACCATCATACTTCAGCACGTTGGCCTCTGTGATCCCCATGATCAGTATCTCGGCAGGACGAAGGTGTGCATACGACTTATCAGCGGTGATGTCTTCGCCATATTTACTCAAGGTAACGGAAGGTGGAGGAATCCCTTCTCCCACGCATTTCAGCCTAACAATCCTCATTCCAGGGTTGATGACGACAATGGGAGGCTCCCCTTTCACAGTAACTGGCTCTGTTGTGAAACATATAACTTGAACCATAAATTGAAATCGTATTTAACCAAATCAATATTAACATGCATCATAGATAAAATACCCATCGACATAGGAAGCACAGTGGGTAATCTGTTCCGATAGATATGTTTAAATTTCTTGCAGTTTATGATTATTAAGTCACTGGAATAACTCACTGAGGTCAACCCACTACACCTGATGAAGGCGTCATAAGTAGCTAAGAATAGAAGACGTTGCCATCCATAAAAAGTGTCACGTATTCATGTAATTCCAACTTCTAATGCCTTTCAAAGACTTTATTAAGATATGATCATTAAACATGTTAAATAAGATAAATAAAAAATACAATTAACCAACGTGTGAACCAATATTAATTGCAGTTGCCACATGTGTACATATGTGATGCACTAAGTATATACATGACTAGAAACAAAACAAAAATGTCCTATGACACCTATAACATGCAGATGGACAATGCCCTCCTTGGATCCAAGAGTGTTGTTAGCGACACATCTGTATATTCCCTCGTTTTTCTCGTTTGCGGACGATATCGCCAACGTTGATCCCTTCGGGTGGGCATTTGGGTTCCCCTGTTGAGATGTGAAATAGGATGACTTATATAATTTTAATTTTGCTTTCAACTGAACATGTACGTGTGACAATAAGATACACCTTCAAGTATACAAAGACAAACTTTTGTTTCTTGTTCAGTTGTTTACATACGTAAAGAACGCCACAAACATGTTCCTGCTCCATATCGGTTGGCTGTATATAACCTAAACATATTAGTTATCCATATAAAAAGAATCCATATTTTGGTGACATGATGACAATCAATTATATATTAATACAGCTTCATCAAATATGTACTTTGAAATTTGACTGGTCTGTTGGTAGAAATGTAACGCTTTAAAATTTGACGATTACGCCGGTTGTGTCACAACAGATGCTATAAATGCAAGTATCTGCTGCGCAATTATTACAATACCACCAATGGGAGCATGATTTACGCAAGTTTGAGTTGAACCTTATGCCAGGATTGGTCATGTGATATCACAGTGGTTATATCCCTTTCAGTATCATCAGTATCCAGGTGGAAGTTGGGAATAGATAACTTCAAGCAATCTTTGAATCACGCCTAAATTGAGAACCATGTTCTGTTCATATCAGCTCAGAAATATACTTCATCACATTTGCAGTGTCACGGTCATCAAGTGACCCTACATCCAGTCCAAAAGGGAATGGTATGTTTACAACAATTGTACATGTGACTTTACAAACATAAACGGATTCTCTCGCACTCACTCACCAAACCAAAACCCATCAACCCACTCACTTTCATCTTATTTTACGACATGAAGCAAATGCCCGCCATCATTCCAACCACTATTATTAAAACTAGTATGTATCAATCTGTACTGTGTTCACAAGACTATAAAAAAGTTAACTAGGTTGAGATCGTTCAGTGACTCCCTACCTGTTTATCATATGTCCATGTGACCGATGGCTCAGGGTTGCCGGTTACATTACACAACAGAAGAACAGTTTTTCCCGCGATGACGTTTACAGTCTGGTTCCTGTTCAATATGTCAGGGGCCACTGAAACACACATGCATCGTTTCAAGATGGATACGATATTTACATGATGGCAACATGTCTTACATGCCTCTCTGGCAGAAGTACAGAATGACTAACACGCATATTATTAGTTCATATTCTGCGTCTTTGTCATACATTATCATACATTATGCGCAGAATATTTGGACGCGTTTGTATTTAAAATGAAAACAAGATTTGTTATTCACATATATAACTATGTGTAGACGGACAGATATGTATTATAGATAATTTGTAATAAATATCGACCTATCTATGAATACGTCTCTCCTTTTGATTTTAGATTCAAACGCTTACCATTATATACTGGACGATTAGGAGTAGAACAGACACAATGTTTAATATATGAACATATTTACAGTTACACGAAAGTAATTACAGGACCGCCTCGGCCAAAGGTGTTACAAGATGGCACTTGTGTTACCCTGCATAGTGCTCGGCCAAAAAATTGATAAAACAAAAACTGGTCGGACTCGGAGTCAATATGCTGTTTTTGCGTTGGTTATCCATGTTAAACTGCGGTATTTATCTCAGTGGGCTAAGGTTAAAAACCGACATTAGTCTGGGATAGTACAAGCACACACACACACACACACACACACACACACACACACACACACACACACACACACACACACACACACACACACACACACACACACACACACACACACACACACACACACGGAAATGCAAGTACAATGATCTTGAACGCGATTTCACTCACCTTGTTTACAAGTATGCAAATTAACAAGAGACAATAGACAAACATGACTTACTAGTGGGAAGATAAGAAGAGGTTGCTGATGGCGTTGATGTGTCAGGAGATGAAGGAGTGGTAACTGATGGTACTGTACTGCCAGTAACGGGGTTGACGTTAGCGTTACAGCGATCTTCATTACAACAGCGGAACCCTGCTTCACCCAAAGTCGTCATGTGGCCTAAACACTCCTGGTAAATATGCACACATGGTGTAACTGCAGTGTGTGTGATTATTAAAATATGCTAGCCACATATGTATCAGAAATAGTAAATAGCTGAAGAGATCAATGTTCTGTCCGTATGATAAAGGAATGATGTAAATTCTTGACATTTCAGACAGAATGACGTTCCCATTTTTGCGCAAATAAAATATTCAGTCACGTTTCACATATTCACATTCGTTATTTCCTGAAAATATCCTCAAACGACGTATTTCAGAAGTGATCACTCACCGTTTTCTCTTCACATCCAAGATCAAAGAAGGTAATTCCAAATCTGAAGACTTTTCGAACTGAGCAATACTGTCAAGGAGAAATATGAGGGTCTATTAGCATTTGCGATGTAATAAAAATAAAGCCTGACCCTGAAAAGAGAAGGTTTGTAATTATCACTAAGTCACTAATGTAACGTTGCACATGGGACATGCATTTGCTCCGTGTAGTGGATCGGGTATCATTCTTGATTTTGACACATCCGTGAAAGGTATTCCTCGCTGCAATGCAGTATTTAGGATCAGATTGCGAATGTGTTGTCTACAACAAGATAATCTCATAAGGGCTATTGGCATGATTCATGTTTCATTGGTAGAACGCAGGGAGAGGTAGTCAATATACTCAATGTTGAATATGTTTCTGCAATGTTAATTATGGGCTCCACACAGGGCGACAAAGGTTAGTCAAAGAAGTCCGGGATCAATTAATCAGAAACAGGCTTTAAGACATCGAGCGCAAACAGCCAATCACATGGATTGCCACACCATATAAACAAATGTTTGACTAATCGTGGGGCATGACCCATTATTAGTCAAGTCATATCAAACGTTCTCTTTTACTGCACGCCCTTTGTCGTCATTCTGGGTTGTTTCCTCCCTTACAACACACCCCCAGCATGTTCTGTTGATTGTCGTGTTACACCTAGCCCGTCTTCGTCTTGATCCATCAATTACCATCACTCGATACCTCTTTGTATTTCTGCAAACATCTGTTATTTTCTAATATCCCCTACTATGTTGTGAGGTTTTTTCACGATATCGTATTGCATGGTATCCTTGGGACAGCCGAGGATTACAACAAAAGGTCTCGGAATTTGGGTCGTATCGGAAGTACCCGGATGAATACCTTGAAATAGGTCAAATTACCAGTTTCTAGTAAGCAGTCACAGGGGTAATACCCCGAGGGTCTCAAAAATGTATTTGGAACTTGGGGAAACGTTCTGCGCACTCTTCTGCAGGTTTAAATGTATGCACGTTGACTTTTTCTCTACTCTTTATTCCCCTGGACTTTTCTTTTACTTTTTGTCCCATTTGCCCCCCGGCATTTCCTTGACTGTATTGAAAGTACCCAGGGTCTGCTCTTTCCTCGGATAACATACTGGTATAGGTTTTTGAGATCGGTACAATGTATAAGGGGTTACTAATAGACAGTTAAATATCACCGATTCTTTATATTTTTTCTTACCTTCAAATGGCTATGAAGTCATTAATTTGGTGGTTTTGATTTATTTTACCGACACTGCCTAAAGCACATTTCCGAGAGCTTTCCATATATCAGTAATACACGGTATGGTTTCCAAAAGGTGTCACATGGCCAACCCCTTATGTAATATGGGCGGAAATGGCGTTCGATCCCGGTTTGGACATGCAGAGGATATAACTGTGTTTAATGAATTGCATTTTGGATTAAGACTAAGACTAAACTGCATGGAACACCAGAAACCATTAAATCACATTTGGGCTGTGAAGATAGGAAGTTTTGACAATTCGAATTTGAATTAGCATTTTGTTCCTCAGAGAAGCGTCATATATCACTCCGATTATTTCCGTCCCCAATTGTTTGACACACCATATGCATATTATTCTCAGGAAGATGTCTCCCCTCGTCTCTAAGGTGAGAAGAAACTTTTGGCCAAAAGAAACCATTTACTCATATCAAAACATGAGAATGTAACAATGATTTTACAAACTGTGTTCTTCACAGTAGAACTATGCTTACCTGACAATGTAGAGTTTTAGGAACTTGTCACATTAGATTCTGAGCAAAACAATGACTTTTGTTCAAACAATTTGGGGTCAGAGCGTGCTTGCTAAAGTAAATGGACGGTACACGAACGAGTAAAAATATATGATTTTTATTTTAAAATTTCAAACTTGAATGGTTAACTGGATATAGCATTTCTAATACTAATACAAAATAAAAACTATTAAGAAATAACTAGACATACCTGGTCTGGTCCACACTCTGTCTCGCTTGAGCAAAAGGAAGGCTGTTCAACGATCGCGCACTTTTTACATTTTATGTTCCCCCTTCTGAGTGTGGTTGCTGAAAATATCAATATATTTGCATAGTATACATCGATGAGGTAATGATAAAAAAAAGGGTAAAAATGTAGGGGCCATGTGGACAGACTATGTGACTGGTCTCATGCCATCAACCACTAGTTTCTCCTGCATGATATCAATAGCATTGAATGCGGTATTATAGAATGTTCACTCACTCATCCATATTTTACGAAAACACTTGTATGTCACTTGTCCTCGGATCACAAAGAGGGGGTTTGGTATATTACGTCGTTGGAACTAGAACAATGCCTCATTGAGGAATGGCAGCGGACTACCCCCAGCGTCATTCGATGTTTGACGTCGTGGTTGCGTCATCGTGTTCAGGCATGCATTAATGCACAAGAAGCTGGTCATGTTGAATAAGTATTGGGACAATGATATTGTGAAACTTATTAAAAATAGTCTACTCTTTGTTGCGCCATACCCTCTGTATAGCGTTTAAACGTGGCATATTTTCTTTGTGCTTTTAGAGAATGTGTTCATAACGTCACCAGTTTTATACAGCACTTTGCAGGTGCATTTCGTTCCACGTAGTCCAAATCTGTGTGGCAACATGCTCGACATTTTACAAATAAATTGCCAATTGGTCCTTCTTTTTGTCACTGAATACATTTGGTTGTATTCGTGCTTCATATGTAAGTGATAATTTATATTGATTTTATCAAAATAGTGGAAAACATTTTAGTTCGAAAACTTTCTGTGTAACATTTGTTTCATTGATTCTATTGAAATTATCTCATATGCTTCTTCAAATAAAATACTGAAATTGCTACAATTTGATTTACTTGGTGGAAGAGAAGCCGTCTTTGTTGGTGATGCTGATGTTTCAGTAGTTGCAGGAGTTGTAATTGCTGGTGTTGTTCTGCCAGTCACTGGGTTGGCATTAGCGTTACAACGCTCTTCATTACAACAGCGGAACCCTCTTTCGCCCAAAGTCTTCATGTGGCCTACACACTCCTGGTACATGTACATATAGAGGGTAAAAAGATTGTGTGTGATCTTTTAAGATATTGGCCACATATGTATCATAATAGCAAAGAACAGAAGATATCTATGGTTTGTTCGTGGGATAATGTAATGTAGAATTCTGATAGGGCAGGATATGCTTATTAGTACCAATTTCGCAAACACCTGGACTGATTGTTCAGTGACCTATTGATATAATTGTCATGACGCTATTTCACTATTTTTGTCCCCTATGAAATCGGTTTCAGCGTATAATCGAGACTGGTTATTCTCTAGCGTTGGGTTTGATATTTTCTTGAAACGGGTCGAAGTATCTGCTGGTTCACTGAAGTTCCCAAGTTTCATCAAATAAATGTTTTGCCCGTAGCATTAAAACTGCTCCCAGCCCCCACACACCTCCACTGTGTGGCTAAACAACATATTTCTGAAATATTTATCTTTACTTATATGGAGCAGAATCTCTGCACGTGTAAACAGCAAACATAAAATCAATAAATGCGCTTTCAAGTCACTGTCTGGTCCATCACAAGATTGTCTGTTAAATACTTCATTGTTCACAGGCCGCCGTTGTAACAGGAGTATTTTCTGTGTGACTTCAGGCAACAAACAGTCACTTATTTTGTTGGGTGCTACCGGTGCATACCCTTTTCCCAAAATCCTGCTGTCACTGCTATTTGGTCTTACATGCCCAGTGGAATTGTTAGGGCAGATATTTGAGACTGACCATTCTCTGGCGTTGACGTTTTATGATTTACAGAGAAAATGAAATCCTTTTTTTGCTCTTCACGTTTCACATATTCACATGCAGAGCTATGCGTGATGATGGTTCAGATTTTAGGAATAGATCATCATTTACCACAATATTTGGGAAATTATTACTTACCGTCTTCTCTTCACATCCAAGTTCATAGAAGGCCAGTCCAAACCTGAAGACTTCTCGCACTGAGCAATACTGTCAAGAAGAAATATGAGGGTCTGGGTCTTACACCCTTAAAACATTCCTCTTTATCCAAACACCCTGATATATCAGGGTGAAAACACATACATCATTTCCATCATGTAATGATATCGTCAAAAATAGTTTTCAACTATTTGTTTATGAATGTTACATTTTTCCTTAATATTAAGGTTTTTAAACATTAAGGAATAGTGAGTGAGCTTTTAGCAATAGTCCAGCAATATCATGGCTGGGGACACAATAAATGGGCTTCCCACATTGTACCCTGTAGGGAATCGAACCCGGGTCTTCGGCGTGACGAGCAAACGTTTTAACCACTAGGCTACCCGACCGCCCCCATTAAGGAATACACGAGAACATTGAATCGAATATCGCCTGGCACAATTTATAACAGAAATAAACAAGATATGGAAATCTGGTATATATTTCCGAGGGAGCTTTAATATCTCGTATATATCTTACAAGAAACTCCTGGTCATTCGAAACCAATTAGAATATTACAAGGAGTGAGTGAGTTGGGTTTAACTTCGCTTTGCGTATCATGGAGTGCCATCGGGTACGGGTATGGTGCTAACAAATAAACCTAGACACATAATCGGGGTGATCCGGGATCCGAACCCACAATCATAGGTTCCTGGAGCGCCCAAAAGACGACTGGGGCAGCCGTGCTCCCTGCGATAGTTGAAGATAACTATGAGTCGAATTATGGAACACGGGAGGTACACGTTAGTGGAGGAATAAGTGCCACGGACACCCTGTAATGAAATAAGAGTGAAGTAATTCTAAAGTATGTGGTACAGGTTCAAAGGTTCATTATTATCAGCTAAATGAAGCCGAAGATAGACAATATAAGGACCAAGACCCCAATTGACACTGACAATGATCACAGATTAATAAACCATGGACAAATATACAAGCTGGTCAGCTAAGGAACTACATAACAGCTATTACAGACGATAGCTAAAACAACACTCTGACAAGACAGTCGACAATACACAATAGACAGTCAATTAAGCCGGCTGTTATCAATTAACACCTGAGAGTTATTTAACTCAACTCTCGAATGAGTTGAATAACCTCTGCTTGTTCAGGGAGAGGAGAGCACTGAGGGTCTCTCCCTAAAATATGTATATACCAATACGCCTGAACAAAAATATAGCCTAATGGACTTCACTCTCTGAGCAAGGGAATTCTTGACTTCCCGTAAATACAGTTAATCGAACTACAGCCAAGGTACTTGACCTAAACTAGGTAATCCCGGGAAACGCAGTTGTTCACCGATTACTAGAAAAAAGGCTTAAAATATATAAAACCCTAGCCAATAAGCCCATATAATCTGCTTCACAAAAGATGCATACCCATTACCAATTAACAGCGAATATAAAGGGAGAAGTAGCCATACCTGGTCTGGTCCACAGTCTGTCTCGCTCGAGCAAAAGGCTGGCTGTTGGACGAACGCACACTTTTTACATTTTATGTTTCCCGTTCTGATTGTGGTTGCTGAAAATATGAAGAATATGTCATAATAGGCCTCCGTTACATAACAATATGTAGGTTTATATTGATGGCTGGATGGCTAAGGGCGTTCTTCATACTGTGAACCGCCAGCTTCTCTAGTTGTGATATCACCTGGATATAGCTGATTATGGCAAAATAGAATATTTTTTCATTCATTCCTGTCTTGAAAATATATTTGCATGAAACTTGAATCATGAAGTTGGCTAATTTGCTAAGTACATGCCAATATGTAGACACCGATTGTCTAGGGGTTGTGTTTAGAGAGACCTAAAGAGAGGCACCATTCAGTTTTAAAGAATATTATATGAATACCAACTTTGCATGAAATCATTGAATCTTATAGTTTTTAATTTAAATAAATCATAAATGACAGGTCAATTAACACTGGTCTTAGCTAGCATTTAGACGTTGTGCCAAAGTTGATTATAACGTCGGCTAATACTCAATGCGATCACCTTGAACAATAGGTTTGGCAGGGTAATTTGAAGTATTGCCATGAAAAATATTCTTAATCAGAAATAGGTTTTTCAGTATGTATTTTCAAGTTTCAAAACCTGTGTGCATTTCTTTTCACAAATAATTCAAATAGAATTAAAGGAAATTGAATTATCCCAAAATATGCAAAACCGAAAATAATTAAACAATAGTTCGTGTAAATGGCCACACATAATGATGTGAAACATTTCAAATAGTCTTTGCCTTATTTAATTATCACATACATACAGTATTGAGGACATGCTTAACACCAGCAATAGATCCATTACTTTGATCAATTAAAACCATAAGGTGAATAGCACAACAAAATAATGACAATATATACATTTCGTGGTTTCTTTTATTAAATGGCAAATCGAGACACATTGTTTTGGGGATGAGTGCCAGATGAGTTGGAAGAACAAATCACTGGATCATCTTCAAATGTATCCACGGTTTTAACCTCCGTTGTGCCTTGGTCACTGAATTAAAAGAATACAAAAGTATCAAATCGTATGCAGCATTCAAATGTCATTAGGTAAAGCATGACCTGTTATGATGTTTATTTAAACTGAGGGTTGGGGGTAATCAGGGATCTTGTTATATAAAAAATGCCCCTTCTTTCAAGAGACAACGCATTGTATGCCTGGAAATATATGTTATCATTAACAAAGGTATTAAATAACACAGGGATTTGCATTAATACTCTGATACCCTCGGCCCACTGGAGAATACTGTTTGAACATTGACCTATAAATTAATTGAATTTTAAAGAAAACGGAATATAACTATTAATATTTTTTGTGGAAGATGTTTGCATTATTGAACCAGCCAAACTTTTCTTCGGCCACCAGTCTTGTCGGTGTTGAACTTTAAGTAAATACAGAAAGAAAACCTGAAAGAAAAAAACAAAACAAATCACAACAAAGTATAACATTTTCAAATAAATCAGTATCGATAAATCTCATTTACTCATGGTATCATAGGTTTCAGTATTGGCCACTATTTTCATCTTGCAATGGCAACAAACTGCAATTATTCTAAAGCAGTAACTTTAATTTACCTCTCCTCTGTATGGGAAACTCACGATTCAAGTATTAATGAAAAGAAGAGATCGCCTTTGTAGCCCGAGTTTCTAAAAAACACTGATAAATATTTTCACCAAATAACAAATAAACAAAATAATTTAGTGAAAGCAGTCTCGTGTTGAAAGCATGAATGCTGAATATGAATTATGCATTGACCTACCAATACAAAACAAAAATCCCCAATTGCGGAGATCGATGCTCATGATGTCAGTCATTGGATTGTCTAGTCCAGTCTCGATTATTTACAGACCGCCGTGATAAAGGTAGAATATTGCTGAGTGCGGCGTTAAACAATAAACAAACAAACTAGCAAAAGATAAAAATCCTTAAAATTGGGAGAAACCGATGTGAATCTGTGATTATTTGATGTGAAAATAAAATAATAATATGGTATACTTTCACATGTTAATAATAACATTTACATCTTATTATTTTTTGGAAAATTAATAAAATGGATATCGATATTAGATAAAATTAGAAGAAGTCCAAACTCTTCAACCTTGACAACCTAACATTTCATGACCATTTTAAACCTCATTTACTTTGTACAAATCGCACCCTTAGTTTTAACTCACTGCCAGCGGTAGTAAAAAAGTGCAAAATACATACAAATAATTGCAGGCGATTATGCTAGATCTACATTGCATGTTCCGTGATATCTAATCACCTGCTCGGCGCACATCACTCTCCATCTCCTTATCCACATGCTCACGATATATGATACTGGCGGAATCGAATATCTTTTGATCCTTCAGTATTAAAGCCCTTAGTGTGACCACACATTATTCAGCTTCACTAAACACGGCTGTGTTTTAAATTTATAATATATGTTTTTACTCAAGTTATTTCTGCATGAACAATGGTTGTTGTTTCTCGAGTATGGTTTGGATGTGAAGGTTAACATTATACAAACATAATAATTACAAACTTACCGCAATATTCGAGGAAAACATTTCGCAGACGGTCGAGCTAGTGTCTTCTCATATCGCGTCGTCTTCTTGAGGAGAGGAGACGCTGTCAATTTAGAGTTGCGTCCCTTGACTAAACTTCACGAAATGTAACACAAAGGGGACGTTGTAAAAGCGATGGGCCAACCTGAGAAATTTGTCGGCGGCATCGTCAACCAATGCCAACGCCAGAATGCTGGATTGTGCCTATTTTAAATTTAGATGTCTGTCTTAAGCAAGGCTGTATGAAATAAGTTTATTTTGTATTGAGGAACATACTGAAATTGACTCACTAGGGGAAAGGGAAGACGTCTTTGTGCTTCACAACCTCAGGACCAATAACTAATTTGGAATAAACTACAAACAAGGCATATTTTACCTGCTGATTAACACAACAAAGCTCAACTTTGCATATCGACAATCGGTGTTAGTAAAGGTGAGGTACAAAGACATAGGATTTTCAATGCAGTTGAAAAATATTCATTCTTTCAAGAAGACGTTTCATGACATACATTGTTTATGAACCAATGAGAGAATGTTGTTTATCGTCGCACTCACTGTGGTTAAGTTGGTTTAATAGGCAAGCAGTTCAGTTACATAACGGCCACGTACCAGGCTGAGATGTGGTTGTAGCAGGTTGAGTTGGTGCTGGCGTCAGGTGGTTGTTGTTTTCATGGCTGTTACACAAATCATCATTACAGCATATGAAGCCTCCATGAGAGAGTTCATCCACCCCCTTCATGTGTCCGTCACATTCCTGCCAACATTAGACGTCCTCAGAAATACACATATCACTTCATCAGCTGTGTTGTCATGGTCACTTAAGTAAAACAAGTAACCATGAAATGTCACAAAATATGCATAGCCCAATATCACTAACACATTCGGGTAGGAATATAGATCCTCAGCAACCCACGCTTGTCGTAAGACGCGCCAAAATGGACTGCGTTATCAGCCTCGGCGACTTGGTTGATGCATGTCATCGTATCCCAATTGCGTAGATCCATGTTCATGACGTCATTTACTGGATTGTCTGTTCCCTAATCGATTATTTAAAGGCCGCCGTGTGACGTTAAACAACAGACAAGGACAAGTAACAAATATCACATTTTTTATCAGGTTGTATTGTTAGAACATCAGCGCCAACTTCCATGTGTTAGGGCTGGGGAGGGGTGTGTGAGATTTTATCCAAACATTCTGGCTTAATAAATGAAAAAAACTATCATGTGTAAGAGACCGACAATTTCATATCCTTGGGGGAGGGAGTGTGTATGTGTGTGTGTGTGTGTGTGTGTGTGTGTGTGTGTGTGTGTGTGTGTGTGTGTGTGTGTGTGTGTGTGTGTGTCTCAAAATTCTAAATGAAAAAATATGAGGTTAAGTGGCTATAGCTGAAAAATATCTTATTCGATAGAAAATGTCCCCAATCCCCACCCCTCACCACCCAAACCCTTACCCCCTCACCCACCTATCCCCTGCTCCATAGAAGGTATTACAAGTAAGAGCCAGGCAGGATTACTAATATTTTTGTAGTATCGAAACCTGTTTGCCTGTGTTTGTCGAGAACTTTTCAAAATGTGTATCACCCTTTTAGAAGCAAGGGCTACCTTCAGATATTATCTTTTGATGCTAGTTTATGACTTTCTTCTTAATCCCACAGAAGGCCTAAACTGTACACGTCGGGGTTACATGGTGTATATTGTAGATAACTGTGCAGGGTTGGGTTCTCCCAGACCAAGGTAAAGTGTTATTCATATGTATTTATAGGTAACCCAGGTTATAAATGGATTTCTTTCGATCATGCTTTGTGGAAGTTCTTTGACATGTTGTCCATATTCTGTGTCTATTTTATCATGTTTTATCCATACCACAATGTTATCATCTATGCCACGATAAGAACGTAACAAGTACCTGTTCTACAAGTTAACCCACAATCAGTGATAGGGCGCTACTCAATTTGTAATGATGTCAAGTAGCCTTCTATTGATACAGACTTTATCTTTTCAACAGGCTCAGTGTAAATGCATCACATGCACATTAAAGCACCAATGTCAAATACAGTCATATACTTATTATCTGCTGTCCCTAACTACACAGTGACTTTACATTCCGCAGCTTTCCTCCCACTTTAAGCAATAAACAATACCGTTCAAAGCGGCGTTCAAACACAATTCACTCACTCTCACTCACATTCCATAACATGAAATATCACCCTTGAAGATCCGGGGTAGAATAGGTCTTCAGCAACCCATGCTTGCGGCAAAAATGACTATGCGTGTTGTAAGAGGCGACTAACGTGATCGGGTGGTCAGGCTCACTGACTTGGTTGATGCATGTCATTGTATCCCAACTGCGCGGATCGATTCTCATAATGTCAATCACTGGATTGTCTGTCCAGATTCGATTATTTACAGATCGACGTCATATAGCTGGAATATTGCTGAGTGCGGCGTTAAACAACAAACAAACAAATAAGCAAACAAAACATAAAGTATAGTATAACAATAGCATAAACTTCATGATTTACGAAATCGAAACACAGCACACATAGATATACACTGCATAACATAATCCGACATGTACATTAATAAGTTCTAATGAGTTTAAAGGTCATAACAGTTGAAACGATAAATCCCCGATTCCAAGAAAAATGTGAATGATCACCGACACAGATAACCTCATCCACATACGGACTCTACTACTCTGACACAAACCGTGGTCGAGGTATTTATGTACATGTTATATATATAAGGCGGAATTACTCACCGTCTTCTCAAGACAACCGAGGTCATAAAACGTCATTTGAAACCTGCGCCTCTTCCAAATTGAGCAGTACTGAAAGAAAGACTTGTGATGTTCACACTTAAGTCTCTGCAAATACAGGTTTGTTGGTTTGTTACTTACTAAAGAAGTTTTCATTAATATAGTCTGACCTACATTTAAAAAAAATTCTTTGAACGTCATCATCGTTAACAGAGGTAATGCGTTTCGCCTTACAGAATGATGTTATAATAACAGGTACATTGAAAATGGTGGTTAAATGGTGTCCTTGTATTTACCTTATCCTGGCCACACTTGGACACTGTGGAGCACTGGCTGGGATGGAGAACTGCCTCGCACTGCAGACACAGTCGGCTACCTCCCATAGGAACAGCTGCATGGGGGAAGATCGGTGACATGAAAAGGATACACTAGCAACAGGTACGTGTGATCAGACAATGGGGTAGGAAATAGGGGAAATACCGATGGTATGAAGAGGATATACTAGCACCAGATACGCCATGCCATGCAGGTCCATGTTTCAAAACTATGTCATCATTTTCCTAAACATTATGCACTGATATACCAATTGCTTAAATGAGCGAAATCTGGACATGGCCATCTTTAATGTTGTGTTTACTCTTATTCTGAAAAAGGGGTTTTAAGTACCTTTATGAAATCGTCGTACGCGATTTACAATATTAAGTTTCGTTTCAATATAATTTTTATTAAGATGAAATGGAGCGTATACATTTCATACACCTATGGCCCTGATTATAAGGTCCCGGACTATCCAGGTTTGACTGTATATGATTCTGTCACTCACGGAGTCCGCCACACAGCTTGGAGTTGCAGTGGTCGCCGATACAACATTCCTCACACCCGTGCGGGCTGCTCCCGCCTAACACCGACCCTGTACCTTGACATAGCTGTACAAACAAGATGCACAGCAACATGGATATATGCAACATGGTGAAGGAGAAGACAAACATCAAGTGGAAGAGTGGGTGGGTTTGGTTTAACGTTTTACACATTATGCCAGTTATGACGAAGGGTCGGCTTCATGTGGGAGGAAAGCCCGGAGTATGGCATGACTAATACTATTTTTTACAGATTATCTGTCCCGAGTAAATGAATTATGTATTTGCGGGAGACTTTCAACATGGTTCTAGGTGGGATAGATAACGGGTAAGTATTGTGCTGCGGGTAGGTTGTCTAGATTACGTTTGTCTTTTTTTACTGATATCACATGGACAAATGTGGGTTTCGTAATCTCAAGAGGCGACACCAGGTGAATCAAGCAGTTGTTGAACCGACGTGGCATAAAACCAGCTGTAACGGTGGATGACATTATCATTCTTTAAATATTTGTGACAATGCGTTGATATCGAGTAACGTTGCTATGTCCACTTTGCAACGCAAGAACAGTTGGGGTGAACTAGCTGACCAGGACAAATAAACAATGAATGATGAATTAGAATTACACAATAATTTCACCTATATACGTAACCCTGTGGGTATTATATGGCTTAAAGGTAAGTTTCGAGGTTGTTATAGTGTTTTGTCACATCATCAAGACTTTTTGTCACATCAACAACACTTTGTACCGTCTCTTCTCTTTAGTGTCACAATGTAGGAAAAAAGAATTAGAAGAAAGTGTCGCATAACAGTTATCTATAATTCAGTTTTAACGACAGTCTAATTCATATTCATCATACAAGATAATGAGGAAATGAAAACTGTTCTATGCAACAAGATCAAGGTAGCGTAAATTCTTAAAATAAAATATGTAGGGTCAAGCAAACAAGAAGTTCGAAGATATACAGCCAGATCATACACCAGAGAACGCACTGGGAGACAGGCTATTGGGTATCTGGACCAAAAGTTCTGTGTATACGCACGTGGAGACAAGCATGGGGCACTGGTGTTATTCCGCCCTTGATAATAGATGGGGTATGTATGCTGAATTAGAGGCCCAAGCTGTCCTCAGATACAGAAGACAAGCATCGGGTACTGTGGTCCTACTCAGTCCCGAAAAAACCAGGGGGAGACAAGCATTAAACAATGTGCACCTTGTTTGTCCCTGAACACACTGGGTGAAGGACTAAGGTGGCCTAAGCTGACCTCAGATACAGAAGACAAGCATCGGGTACTGTGACCTATCCGTCCCCCTAACACGGGGAGACAAGCATTTCGTACTGAGCTCTTATCCGGCCCTGGAACACACGGGGGGACATGCATCGGATACTGTGCCCCTATCTGTCGACCCGGGACACACGGAGAGACAACCATTAGATAATGTGCACCTTTTCTTTCCCTGAACACACAGGGTGAAGGGCAGGGGGTAACGTGCTGCTATCGGGCACTGGAACATACGAAGTTGCAAGCATTAGGTTCGTATACTGGGCCCTTTTCGGGCTCGGAATACGAAAGGGGAGACAATCATTGGACACTGTCTCTGTTCAGCCCCGGAATACGAACGAGGGTATTAGATAAATGGAACCTGTCCAGCCCCGGTATATATATGTAGAGACTAGTGTAGTACTAGAACAGAAGCCTTCGGCAAAGCTCCCTTAAGGTAGGTATGTTTCCTTCATCATATGCACAAACTGAGTACAAGGTAAGCATGGACCTGTTTCCTTCCTCATACACTCAAACTCATTACAAGGTAGGCATGGACCTGTTTCCTTCCTCATACACCCAAACTCATTACAAGGTAAGCATGGACCTGTTTCTTTCTTCATATACCCAAACTCATTCCAAGGTAAGTATGGACCTGTTTGCTTCTCCATATACACAATCTAAGTACAAGGTAAGCATGGACCTGTTTCCTTCCTCATACACCCAAACTCATTACAAGGTAAGCATGGACCTGTTTCTTTCTTCATATACCCAAACTCATTCCAAGGTAAGTATGGACCTGTTTGCTTCTCCAAAGACACAGTCTAAGTAAAAGGTAAGTATGGACCTGTTTCCTTCCCTATATACACAATCTAAGTGCAAGGTAAGTATGGGCCTGTTTCCTTACTCGTATAAACAATCTAAGTACAGTGTTAGTATGGACCTGCTTATTCATCATATACACAAATTGAGTACAAGGTAAGTATGGACCTGTTTCTTTCTGCACCCCGCTGTGTACTGCGTTGGACTGATTCCTGTCGATGAAGCATAGCATTGCTGCAAAGAAATACGCAATTATGTTAACAAGACGACGAACCGACCAAGGGTGGGTCCCTAGCCGAAGAGTTGAAACGGTAACAATATGAACGGCTGTGTAAACAGTGTTATCTATAATATTACTCGTGCAATGTTCTTCCATGATTTAGAACTTGTCATTGATTTGTTTGCACTTGAAACTGTATGCCAGCGTAATAGGTTGGGGACATCAATAAGCCTGGTATCTGCACTAGGATATTTCACTCAAATATAAAGGGACTGACAGTGAACTTACTTCGTCGTCTTTGCACTTGATAATCTCCCCACAAGAACCAGGCTTCACAGCCTTGTCACAGTCATAACACCAGGGGCCCTCGCATGCTGGGGAATCAGTGATATACTATGATACACATATGTGATATACAACAATACAAATTTGCGATATATAAAGACCATTAAACTGTACTTGTACCTGAAAGATATTTGAATATTTACAATGACAGTGTTAAACTAAATGTAATCTTTTGCCATTTACTAAAGAACGAAGGTAGATGACAATCTATTGAATCATGTTTACGGATATTTCCAGTTTGCAATATATATATATATATATATATATATATATATATATATATATATACACATAGATATAGCTATATATATATATGTGTATGTTTAAGATGAGTATCATTTCTTTTTTATCTGTAAACATTATATTGAAGTACTTAAAGTTTATTTGCCAAATTTATTTTGGACATTGTATTCGTTATGTCCTGCTATCAATAAACTCAAAGGTTTGCTGTGTACAACTCAGGATGCAATAGTCTGCACTAGCTAGTAAGTATATTATGCATTCAAAAATATATATGACATCTTAAAATTCATGTAGTTTGTTTCACATTGTATTATTGACATTGCTGTTCTTGTATATGGGTCAAAGGTCTTGACAATAATTCACCCCAAAGACATTCTTTAAATACATACATTACGGTTTGATCAGTTCATTTTTGGGACATGAACTGACTGTCAACAACTTAAATGTCCTAGATATGTTTTCTTCAAACTTTGCCATGATATAGAACATGTGTAAATGATATACAATGTACTTACATGGACATTCTGCCATGATACTTACTAACACTTTGTACGATTAATTATTTTTTTCAAGTTGAATGACAAGTAGTTTAATTCCTAAGGGGGTTTACAAAATACGTAAGTTACTCTGCTTCAAGAGAGTCATATTTAACAATCATTAATGACCAGTCCGCGCTTAGACTTTTGCGGTATATGTTAAATAACATTGGGCAGTGTGGTAACGTATTCCTGAGTATTGAGGTCAGCTAGAAAGCTGTATATGAAGCTTAGGCTGTTGTACATAACTTAACGGAAATAAAAGGAGGTAGACAATTCACCATTACCTGTGTACGAAGCACAACAAGTTCGAAACAGAATCAGAATGTGTATTGTGTATCATTTTCATCCAAAATAAACACCAAAAATCTGTTTTGGGTTCAGTACTTCTAGGTAATAACAATATAATAGGAATACGATCTCATTTACTTGAGATATGATTTGAGTAAATATAATTTGAAGCAAAATTAAAGTCAGTATTTTGTCCTGGTCCTCTGTGCATCACTGCACGCATGACACTTAATGGGCATGCAAGGGATTAAACGTCGAATTATCACCCTTTCAACGCGACACCATTCATCTTGAAGACCTTGCTAAACATGTTCTAATCTATTAAACTGTCACCTGTTAGGACATTACAGTGGAGTGAAAGGTGATTTGACTATCTATGGTAGCATGGTCGGTCCCTATATCCTGCTGTGTGTAATCCGGGCGGCCCTGTGTTGTCTGGCACTATCAGCCTGTAACTCAAGTCAGGAGAAATGGCTCAGCTAGAGTTTGCCATGTAGCATTAGCCAGGTTTCCTTCAACAAGTAACAGTTGTTTCTCCAGCCATACGTGGCTCGACCCAGCACTGCTACATTATTACTCCAACAGGTTTCTGGGTACACTGTTATGTTGGCAAGGTGGTGATGTTACATTATTACCTCAACAGGTTTCTGGGTACACTGTTATGTTGGCAAGGTAGTGATGTTACATTATTCCCTCAACAGGTTTCTGGGTACACTGTTATGTTGGCAAGGTGGTGATGTTACATTATTCCCTCAACAGGTTTCTGGGTACACTGTTATGTTGGCAAGGTGGTGATGTTACATTATTACCTCAACAGGTTTCTGGATACACTGTTATGTTGGCAAGGTGGTTACGTTTCATTATTACCTCAATAGGTTTTTGGATACACTGTAATGTTGGCAAGGTGGTGATGTTACATTATTCCCTAAACAGGTTTCTGGTCACACTGTTGTGTTGGCAAGGTGGTGATGTTACATTATTACCTCAACAGGTTTCTGGGTACACTGTTATGTTGGCAAGGTGGTGATGTTACATAATTACCCAAACAGGTTTCTGGGTACATTGTTATGTTGGCAAGGTGTTGATGTTACATTATTACCCCAACAGGTTTTTGGATACACTGTTATGTTGGCAAGGTGTTGATGTTACATTATTACCTCAATAGGTTTTTGGATACACTGTAATGTTGGCAGGGTGGAGATGTTACATTATTCCCTCAACAGGTTTCTGGTCACACTGTTATGTTGGCAAGGTGTTGATGTTACATTATTACCCCAAAAGTTTTCTGGGTACACTGTTATGTTGGCAAGGTGTTGATGTTACATTATTATCCAAACAGGTTTCTGGGTACACTGTTATGTTGGCAATGTGGTGATGTTACATAATTACCCAAACAGGTTTCTGGGTACACTGTTATGTTGGCAAGGTGTTGATGTTACATTATTACCTCAATAGGTTTTTGGATACACTGTAATGTTGGCAGGGTGGTGATCTTACATTATTCCCTCAACAGGTTTCTGGTCACACTGTTATGTTGGCAAGGTGGTGATGTTACATTATTGCCTCAACAGGTTTCTGGTCACCCTGTTATATTGGCAAGGTGGTGATGTTACATAATTACCCAAACAGGTTTCTGGATACACTGTTATGTTGGCAAGGTGGTTACGTTTCATTATTACCTCAACAGGTTTCTGGATACTCTGTTATGTTGGCAAGGTGTTGATGTTACATTATTACCCCAAAAGGTTTCTGGGTACACTGTTATGTTGGCAAGGTGTTGATGTTACATTATTACCCAAACATGTTTCTGGGTACACTGTTATGTTGGCAAGGTGGTGATGTTACATTATTACCCAAACAGGTTTCTGAATACACTGTTATGTTGGCAAGGTGGTGATGTTACATAATTATCCAAACAGGTTTCTGGTTACACTGTTATGTTGGCAAGGTGGTGATGTTACATTATTGCCTCAACAGGTTTCTGGTCACACTGTTATTTTTGCAAGGTGGTGATGTTACATTATTACCCCAACAGGTTTCTGGGTACACTGTTATGTTGGCAAGGTGGTGATGTTACATTATTACCCCAACAGGTTTCTGAATACACTGTTATGTTGGCAATGTGGTGATGTTACATCTAAATCCAAACACGCTCCTACCAGCCTTGAATCCCATCCCGGTATGTGCGATTTAAGCAGGTCGTAGGCGTTGGAAGCCTTATCCCTTTTTACTTCTCGAGCCAAGCTTAAGATAAAACTTTTAAGTATAATTCATGTAAATAATAAAATGCAGTTTTAGCCATCTTATTTCATTCCTTAGCCCACTATAAACACTACACTATTAGTCACAGCCCCTTTTCTAAGCATGCTGACTACATGGTTAGTTTATGAATGTTAGTTCAGTGATTAGTATGTAATGAGTTTCGTCAACACAAACCTGCAATGTTGATGCACCCAATAATCACAACGACCAGTATCAGAGCTGAAAACGAAATGATAGGATTGCACACGCTGACTAATAGTAGATTTTTCAACAAGATTGGCATGGAAACGCCAGAGCGATTTTTTAGATATTTGTAGTACATTTTCACAATGTTTATACTTTTATGAGCGGGAGGCTCTTTAAACTAAGATTCTTTAAATCTGAGCTACAAATGAACTGATTTTACAAATTATGATGACTTAAATAAATGTATATTTTAAAAAGGGGATATCTGGTAGTATTAAAATAACTTACCAGCAATGTGAGTCTGCATCGTCGCCCAGTATAAACATGCGTGTATCTCCGGTAACATACAGTGGGTGTGTGCCTGGCCAGACGACTATATCCAGGGACGCACACTGATAACGACGTGTGTCGGGGATATCATTTGAGTTCAAGCATTACACACTGCACAGGGCAGACGTGTTCACTTTTTCAAGGACTTTCTTACTTTCGAGATACGTTTCGATGGCTTTGGATTTGATCCTTCCTTTGAAACCTAACGTGTATGTTGTGTCATTTCTGAATACGATCGGCGCCATTAGGACCCTATATGTTTATATCAGAGTATAAAGTATAAGCCTATAGATGTTTGTGTAAACCCAAATATTATGTATTTACCTTAATTATTTTGCTTGTGATCAGAATGCATTGGTGCATCATAGGGAATCAGGGAAAATATGGTGTGTTTGTGGCTTTTATTAATGTTTTGTTTTTTGTTTCTGTCATACAGTTTATAATGGAAGCGTATTAGTGCCACATTCTAAAACAAATATCATCAACGTATATGATATTGTAATGAGTGTATCATCTACTTTCGAGCAATATGACTGTCTGAATAACGAAACTCATGATTATGTTTACATCTATATACACAAACTCCTTTATCCACACAAGATACTACTGGTGTGCGTCGCCTATGACTACAATGTAATTTAAAGTTTGTACTACACCCGAAGAGCCGTTGAACGGCGGCAGATTTTGTGTGGATAACGGAGCTGTGACAAAGACGAATATCTGTACTTGCAATATACCTATGTAATGATTGTGAGTCCAGATACTCCATAGGTCTAGTACCTTGTATCTTCAGGAAGTTTAAAATGTCCTTGCCAGACAAAGTGATTGAGTCTTTATTCCATAAGACTAGTTTGCTATTTGGTCTATTTTCATAGTATTTGGGTGAATACTATAGACCAAAAACGACTGAACAGCAAACTACCTCAATACAACCAGAGTAAGTCAGTACTGGACAAAAAATGCTCTGCAATCACTTACGAACGAAACCTGAGTTTCGAATGACCACCCAGTAGCAAGACGACCTGTAAACGATCCGACGAAGCCTGGAGGTAAAGACAAATGACTTTGACATGGGTCTTATATTAATTTGTATGTATTTTTTTTTCTATATTTGCCATTTAGCTCATCTATTGTATTCTATACAATTTCTAATAATTAATTATCCTTCATGCCAAAGGCAAAGCAGATGTAGCTCACTTATATTTTATGTAATTAATTCTATACATTACCATCATGTCAAGGCCAAGCTGACTATAGCTCACCAAGAAAAGCTAATTAGCATCAACCATATGCTATCAGAAATATCATTCTACTTCAATCCTTTGGTTTCTTAAGCTGTAAATTGCTGAATGACCATAAAGACTGTATAGACACCCAGACTATGTAATTAACGCAATTACCATCCTGTCACGATCACGTGATATTACCTTTACCTGTCAATTACTTAATGACCATTGAATAGGCATCCAGACTATATAATTGTCTGATCATATCTTCAAGCCATCATCAAACTGACCTTAATTTCTTACAGACACAAAAGTATTGAAAAGGAGATGGTCTTACTGAAATAAAACTCGACATTATTACGATTATCTAAGCGTTTTCAACTTGTGCACTAAGTACATTATCATGATACACCGTATGAGCAATGTAAACGATAGCGTAATACACGCAATTGTAAGGTCGGTATCGCTGGGGTTAATATGATAACACAGAAAGAAACAAAACAGTGTTACAATGTTACAAAGTGAATCATGAAGCTTTGTTAAACAATCCTTTGGTTTGCCTTTAGACTCTCTTGCACGTGGAATGCGGCTCGGCAGCTTTGCGATAGGAGCCTTGAACTGAATATGCTATCACATTTGCAAAATCTTTCTGCGTTATAGGTCCCTGTATGTTATGATCGGACGAAACATAAATTTAGGGTTGTGTGTGTTTACCCAAAATGTATATTTTTATTTTTAAAAGATGTTTATATATAATCATTATGTTCAATGTTTCGCATGTTGTCTGAAGACACTGGTGTCTCAAATGACACAAGGCCCTATATTCTACCTTTGTGATTATGATCATGAATGTGTTACATCTGGTATACTGTCATTTCACATGAATTGAATAACTTTAATCCTTTTGTGTGTATTCCTGGAGAACACTGGATGTAACATTCGCCATACCAGGTTGTAACCTTGAATACTTTCGAAGGAAGTCCAGGGTAAATAGATCCAAAGTGGTGCTTAATAGGGATATACAGTTGAACTTTATAGGAGGCAGTGTTACATAATCTATCCACTTTCTCGCCTTTCTCGTTCCTACTTCCTGACATAACATCAACTATTCCCACTCCAATACGGTGCTTATAGATGTAGTTATCCAATTGTTTTATCTCTCCATGCCTGGTTTGGATGATTGGATTTCCGAGTAGGAACACGCCAAGCAATCGTTATTATGCACGCCATGCAATCGTTATTATTATCCTTTTTATTTTAAAGAGGGCAGTGTGAAGTCTGTGGCAAGGGGGAAATTAATTAACATAATCATCAAACGGTTAAATATAAAACAGGTGTGCTATGGCAAGTTGAATACTTTTTTGCTGCAAACAATTAATAGGATGTATATACAATGTGCTGTCACGCGGTTCTGTCCACACCGTAACGTCGGCCACGGAGAATAGCCGGATGGGAGACCGCATTCAGCAGCTTCACACCTGAGAGGGTCTTGGGCTTTGGTCCTGCCCCACACGGAGGCCATGTAACACGTGTTATGTCTAACTATGTGTTAACTCACGTTTATGGGTTTCATCCCAGTGATAACCATCTGAGACGTGGGTTGCTTCGTGATGACATGCCATATGAAGTTGACAATCGTGATATAAAAGAAATAACTTACATGTACGAACTCAATACCATCACAAACAAATGTGTTTCTTTTGTTGATATGCTTAAAATTCGCAGGCGTGACACACTTGTTCTTGGCCATCAGACCTTAAATGGATATCTGCGGTAGTGACGACCGCACTCAAGTGGCCGGAGCTTTTACGAGTGATCTGACAGGTTAATATGACGTCATGAAAACACACAAATTTTATTGGTTAATGAGCAAAAGGGTGACGTCATGTAAACACCCACCTACGTGGGCCGTTTGACAACAAGGATGTATAAGTTTTAATGGTAATACATATCCATCAAACGATTCCAAGACTTTTCAACAAAGGGTCTTGGGTAACAAAACCTACCTGCTATGTCTTCACATCTTCATACAATGATACTGTGGAATATCCAACACAGTCCAACACACAAATTATAGTTCTGCGCTATTCTCTGGACGAGGACGAAATACGTTTGTCGTGATGAATAAGAGCAGTGTAATTGAACGATAAACCATAACATGTATCACGGCACCAATCATAATTCGGTGGTGTACGGTATATCTGCAGTTTATGAATAGTATTTCTCACAATACATGCGGTGTTTTTTCCGTTGTGTTCGCCTTGTTGTCATCTGGAATCTGAATGACAACGATCATGTGAAAAAACCCTGGTAATGGTCACAAATATTTTAAAGTGATGAAAGTAGTTTTTTGTCGTTTCCGTCAAATGTTTTCATTGCCAAGTAGCAATGCCGAAGTCACTTGATCTTTGAAACCAGATTCCCTGTTGATTGGCATGTGAAATGTCATTTGCATGAGGCCATCTATATTATTTGTATGTGTTTCTCCCCTCAAGCCTTAATTGACAAGGGAGCGGGCGGACGAAATAAAATATATTACTTATTAAAATGTAGTTCAATAATTGTGTAAGTTATTTTATGAGATTTAAAAAAAAGTATTAACGCCTGGTACTAGAATCTAGTCTATGAATTAAATTATGAAGTAGATCGAGTCGCTTTGCCTCGGAAACGAATTTTTAATAAACAACTGAAAAAAGATAAAGTTGATGGTACAATGGTATATCTAGTAGTATTTATTTTATTACATCGTTGCGCAATTATCCACAGCGGCAGGAAAAATTGAGACACGTAATTAAATTTTATATTATTTCACGTCGGAATGGAGATAAAATACGGACAGCCTCACAGACTTCGAAACAATGTTCAGATAAATATTCGTTCACATTAATTCTGTCATGTGCGTGAACATGGATTTCAACATTATTTCCATCCAGCTTATTCAGGTCGCTGGCTTCACAGATCATTTTCTCTTGTAAACTACTTCGGCATGAACACATGTTTTGTCTCGAAGCTCAAAAGCAACAATGTTTCTCTCAGATGCATTTTTTCGCCATCCATGACGAGCATCTATCATAATGTCAATGCCTTGACAATCTTCCTGATCATTTGATTTCAACAATGTAATAATACACACGGCCTCATTCACGGCGTCATCACAAGGTTCCTTCTGAATACCCACCTGATCAGGGTTACGACCTCGGGGTGAATTAATAAATTAATTTGCATTTTTAGAAAAGAAAATAGAATTATTAAAAAACTGTACTTCCTGTTCTTGGTACGTTTGGATTGCACTGCGGATTTCTTTTAACTTCCTAAAACGTTTTGTTTGACTTATATCTGGATATGGAGCCATTTGTGGTATCCAGGGTTTGTCATTCAAGCTGATACGAAGTTTGACGGTCAATGGTGATCTTGTTCCCGTATGGTTTTCAAAAAGCTTCTCTCGACACTCGGTTGTGTTTACATTGTCTGTCATTGTTCGAAATTGAAACACCGCCACCTTGCGGGCTATTTATAGTCAGGGTGGGGATTTAAGCAAGTAGTACGACGTGTCTTGGTTTTTTAAAATGTTAATTGATGAAGAGTTTGATAAAATGTGTAACGGTGAGGGGACACACATTTGTAAGAATAACGCATGATAAATGCCAGGGAATAGTGGTGCCTTTACCGAACTATTATCACTGGAAAAAAGACGTTTACCTGTGTCATACTAGAAATCGTATGTTTGAAGCATTTCATAAGTTACATGTGACAGCTGTCTGATTAGTGCACCAGTTGTACATGGTACACTATCATTGTTTCTTTCCTGTCAGCACACATAGAGTGTTACTGAAGTTTGAAAATCAGATCTTAATAAATTGATCAAAGAGATTTATTTTTACTACACAACTTGTTCATATGCATTTGAAAAAAATGAAAGTAAGGTCGTCAACTATTATCTCTTCATTGCATATATATACTAAAGATGTCCCAATAATGTCACATGCATGTCCTAAGTTATACGTTTGATGCGATATTCATATTGCGATATTCACATTGGCATGTCCACAGAAGCAGCTGGCATTGTTTTGTTTTATTGAACCTTCGCCTCAAGAAGAAGATATTCTATTACACATACATATTCCCATGCTTCCTTATATCACATGTCGTTCTCTCTATGACTATATATTCCCTTTGTACAGTGTGTCCTTCTTGGGTACCCCGTCCTTGTTACACCCCGAGTCTGTGCAGCAGTAGCTGCAGGTGAAGTCTTCGTTGTCTGGGTTTCCTGGCACAGGTGTCATACATTTGGCCTCAGTAGATGTTAGCTGCCACCATTTCGTCTCACAGTCGCTGGCTGAGACACAACTGGATATTGGACAATGAAAGAACGTGGCTGAATGATAGAGAGGAGAATTTACATTGCTTTTTGCAACATACCAACATTATCGTCATGGGGGAAACCATTAATTTTTTTTTTTCACACGAGCTGTATGTGCAGTGTCAAACACGTGACCATCTAGAGCTAATACCACTGGCCTGCCCCAACGGTTCGAATGAAAAGGAAAAGATAGCCCTTTCATATCAATATTCAAATTAGGTTTCCCTCAGTGATTATTATCATTGCCAACTTGTTTATATTTAATACAAGTTTGCGTGTCTAATTATACACGTTGATCATTAAAAGAGGCTTAAGTATATATTTCGATTAAGAAAAATTGCAAAATCTGGAATTAATTAAATCATTTAATATGAATGAAAGAGCAAAGATGTCCTCAATGCAAGTCGATTACGAGACCACGAACTGAAAGTAGTAAGATATAGGTACGTGCATATATGTGTTAGGAGGAAAGAAATACCGACCTTTTAGTAACTGACTTCCTTCCGTCAGCCCTGGTGTTGATAGTGGTCATGCAGAATGATGTCATACTGGGACATTGGGTGTCTGGTCCAGGAACCATACCGCAGTGAGGACCGGAACATGTTTCACAGGTGAGAGGTGCTTTGAACAGAACATTGAGATGGACCGTTAGTGGGATCTTCTTTTAGACGTTGGAGTGGAGGAAATGACACAATGACATTGGCAGTTAGTGGGATCTTCTTTTAGATGTTGGAGCGGAGTAAATGACACATTGACATTGGCTGTTAGTGAGATCTTCTTTCAGATGCTTGATTGCAGTAATTGAAACATTGACATGGATAATCAGTGGAATCTTCTCTGAGATGTTGGATTCCAGTACACGGTACATTGACATGGATAGTTAGTGGGATCTTAGATATTAGATTGCAGTACACGGTACATTGGCATGGACAGTTAGTGGGATCTTAGATATTAGATTGCAGTAAACGGTACACTGACATATATAGTTAGTGGGATCTTCTTTTTTATGTTAAATTGCAGCAAATGGAACATTGGCATGAACAGTTAATAGGATCTTCTCTTTGATCTAGGATTGCAGTAGTCGGTACATTCATATGGACCAAAAGTGGGATCTTCTTTTAGATGTTGGAGTGCAGTAGGTGGAACAATGGTATGCACAGTTAGAAGGGTCTTCTTTTCAATGTTGTAGTGCGGTAAATAGATAGTTTGCATGATCATGTGGAAAGGTAATGGTACCTTCACTAGTTTTTGCAGTTCTGCCGTAAATGGAATATTGACAACGATGGTGGTTTTGAACATTTGAACATTTGGAAAGTGTACTTCAAAATGCCCGTAGCTTCAAATATATAACTGAACATTTTCTAATATGTATCTTTTCTCAAACATTGTTAAACACTCTGTATCCCTTTTTTGAATAATGCTAATAAATATAAATTCCCGAAACCGTCCTTCTACATTATCATCACAAAATATACACCCATGTGTGGTCCAATCACTTCAACCTTTTGATTGACTTAGTAACAACAAATACAAAATGTGGGTTCAAATAATCCGTGCCAGTTGTACTTTTCAAAATACATTGTGCAATACACATTGTATTCATTTCTGAACATTCCTTGACAACACTGCTGCACCGGTACAAATTCCACCGCGCCCATCCCCATTAACAGGGAGTACCTTTGACTGCAGTTGCTTTGTTGGATAGTTGTGACATTGGTACATCTCGTGCAGTTGGAGCGTCAGCTGCTATGAAATGAAAAAGTCATTTATCAATGAATCCCTTCAAACACATATTGCTGCATTGCATTCCTGTGTAAATGCAATTATGATGGAAGAGCTTCTATATTATGTAAACTAATAAGCTTTACATATCATTTATCATTTCATCACATTCTAAATTTCCAAGTATTATCGACTAAAGAGAGAAAGTGTTTTATTACGTAACTGGACAATACTGCTCCTTTCGTCTCGTTCACAAACTCTGCCTTGCCATCGAGCCTGGAAAAAGCGAATGTCCATGTATCGGTCAATTCCCCATCTGCTATTTAACGGTTTAATGTGCTATTTAAACTATTTCACAAGCGTGATGTACATTGACTGACGCCTTTCTGTTTATGCTTCACAAACTCAATATGTCCTCTTTACAGATACTTCGTGCGTATAGATACATACTTAGATGCACTACCTTATAAACCACGTGACAGGTCCAGCGTCTTTAGCGAGAACACTAACCTTCCTGGCTGAATCACAAATAGAGTCAGTCTGAAATAAAGATCAAACCCAAATAATCGCTTTTCAGCAGAACCACTTGACTTGCAAAGCAAAATGATGAGCGTTTGCATTATTTTACCAAGTCTCTAGCATGTTCGTAGTTCTCAAACTATAGCTGAACGTGGAATACTTAGTAATAATATCAACATACTTATGTTCATATTGCACATTTAGATGTTGAAGGGTTGTGAATGGACTTTGGAATCAGAGAACACGCCATAGAGTGCTGGCTGACTGAAGAGGATGTTCAACGATGTCATATTTGCCAGGACTGCATTTTCTATGTCTGTGTGTTCATGTGAATTCTACTTCATCTGGGAATCGTAACCTTTGAAGAACCTCTGTAGTTTACTTGGCATGTTCCGTGGAGAAAATATGCATTTCACCACGGATTGAAACTGTATATCTAACATTACCACATGCATACATAACTCTCAATCAATCTCTACATGTTCTTTTAAAAAAAAAAAAAAAAAAGAGATCAATTTTCATTGTAAACGCTAAGTCACATTTCCTATGCCAATATCACCTGGCATCCTTTCGGGCCATCGAGACTGTAAGAATGCATTTCTTTCTGTCATTATTGTATATATACACCAGACTCAGGCTGACTGAAGCAAATATCTTCCCAAACTGATAAATCGTGATATCGTACAAAATGAATTTCATGTGGCAATTACATACATTACATAGGGGGAATGGTATCGTAACGTTTTCCAATACATGATAACCTAACTACATTCACCCATTCCTACATTCTCCCTCACTCTACAAATGAATGATCCTTCCAGAAGCAATAGTTTGGTGTTCATCTGTTCCATGTACATGATTTCAACTTTAGTTTCTTCCCTTTATTATTATATTACTACATTTAAAACAGTTCATGTGACCCACATTGAGGTCTTAATAAATATGTTAACTGTGCCTTATTACGAAATTGGATGGATTGAGTACATTTGGGAGAAAGATTGATAAGATGGTTACACTGAAATGTTAATTGTGCCAAACATGTCATGTAATTACACTGGAGACATGTAATACCACCTTTTTCAATTCTGAAATTGCACGACAATGGCAGCAACTGTTGAAATGTATGTATTCACACGTGGTATGATTCCAGTAAATTATAATATTTATGAATTACAGAACGAAACAAACGCGTCACAGTTGATAATATAAATTCATTTCGCAGAGATGAAAGTTCCCGACTCCTGGTGCGTGTTTACAAAAACTAATTTAAACGTACACGGGTGTCGTTCTGACTGCAGGAATGTATATGAAACGACACAATTCTGGAGTCAGAATAGAATTCAAGTAACTTACAGATGCAAATGTGGTTGTCAGTGATAAACCCTCAGCGTCCACAGTCCCAGGAACACACATGGCACTGAATGTAAATCGTCTTCTTTATACACACATATACATACATCGGTTTACTAATTGTGTGTGACTCATTCAGTCTTTCAAATGTTGATATGAACACATGAGGTTTATGAAAAAGCAAGAAACATACATTGGAAGCTGCTGTAGTAAGGTATATGTTGAAGATAATTTACCATATTTAAAAGAAGTTTTTGGAGAGAGAAGAATCGCCTTTGGTTATGTGGATGTAAAATGTACGTTCGCGTCATGCATATCAAAAGAGGGATTGAAACTACTAACTGAAAAGCCTCTCCAGGTTGCATGCCAATGTCACTAAACTTGTAACTATTGCCCAGTGTCTTGGTAGTATTACCAGCAACTGAAACAAAGAGCATTTGTGTATTGAATGTCAGACAATATATCAGCTGCATCAATATATTAAATGTGTGTTGTTCTGATGGTATGAGGATTATTTAATGACATCTTATATGGCACGTCGGCTACTTACAACTTCAAAACATGTCTTAAATGAGTACCTTTAATTTAAAGATCATATAATAATCAATTGAGAAAACAAACACATGTGCATGTAGTGTAATATTCCTGTTACACATACCAACCAGGTATGCCTCATTTGTAGATACACCATTATCAGCGTGGCAGATGTATATTCCTTCATACTGTTGAATATTTTTGTTGTTGACGCCTGTCAGTAGCATCTCCCCGTCTCCAAAATCTACAATTGTTGGGTCGGTAGGTAGGTCCAGTCCTCCGCCATATTTGCTCCAAGTAAATTTAGGAGGCGGTTTAACTTTCGTTTTACACAACAACTGTGTAACACTGTCAGGCTCCAGGACAACTATTGGCTTCTCCACAGAAATTGTTATCGGCTCTAGAATCAAATGCAAACCAAGTTACACGTATCAATATTTCACAATGATATGTGATTAAGCTACAAGGCATTTGCATTTTTAAATATTCTGATGGAGTTGGATGTTCTTCGAAAGAACAGTTTTTTGACACGCACGTCTGTGTATCTCAATAATTCACGAGGAGGTTTTGTGTAAAGAATGAAGTTTCGATGCTGTTCCTCAACGGGACTCACAAGGGATTACTGTTGACTTCTCAAAAGTATTTTCGGATCTTAAATCAAATGAACCCGACACGGCATATATGTATTATGTTGAAAGAGTCATCCCTACCCATATCCATATATTCATATTGACAGTTGATTGGGTTATTTTCCTCTGCTAGCTTTCACTATCTGTGGATAAAGTTCTTGGGACGGTAGTTACGGTAAAGTTGTGTAATAAATACATAAAACAATAATTCTTTTATATGTACCCCAACTCAAATTTGTGATAAACGTGACGTTGTTTTCTGGTGTCACTGTACACTGGATGTATACAACTAATTCCGCCAGGTCAGCAGATTACTTGGAAATAATCAACAAAATGCAATGCTTTGCACATACGAATCATGTTGCCAGAAACCTACCATGTTAAGTATTAAGGTGAAGTAAAGAGTCAACAAAACGGATTTCATCACAAAGTCTCATTTAGATTACAAACAACTCTTCGATTCATGACTTACTGTTTATCTGTACATGTATTGTTCCATTAGCCACACCAACTGAGTTCTCAGCCACACACGTGTAGTCGCCAGTGTTGTCGTTAGTTACGTACGCAAGGCTTAAGTTGTTTCCGTTAGGCTTGGCATTGTAAATATCCTGTTGAAGAAAATTAGATAACTGATCACATGGGTGTTAATGTAATGTAATGGAAATTGCCTTTTAATGATGGTATTCAATATCAGAAAAATAATCACTAAAACGCAAAAGGGGTGATACTAAAAACAAGTAAAAGGGATTGAAAACTTAAAGAAATATTCCATCAAGTAATTGAAAGTGACTTTTGCCCATCATTAGAACATCCATAAACAGGCTTGGCATTGTAACCTCGCTGTTGAAGAAAGTTGGATAACTAATGATATAAAAGTATAACACGTCAAAACAGCACTGGGACCCATACCTTCATCTTGTTTACTAATGTGACAAGAATTGTCTTGATAATGGTATTCTATAGTAGAAATAGAATTCGTAACACCATAACGCAAACGGGATGAAGATAATTTTACCTTAAGATTGAAACCTTAAAGAGCTATTGCTTCGATTAATTCAAAGATGCTTTTGCCCATCAATTGAACATACATAAACACTGCATACCTGTGTGTTATAGTACCACATGACACTGGGCTGAGGCACTCCTGTGACATCACATGACAGGATGACGTTTTCCCCGAAAAATGCATTGACGTTCTGACTGGGATTTGAAATGCTTGGTGCAACTAAAGGCAAAGGGTATATATGTATATGAGTATCGTGTTTAAGAAATAACTTTTATTTTAAATGCATTCTTTAAATCATGTCATAATGAGTGATTGAAAAACATGTATTCACTTCTAGACTACGCACCTCCTGGTATTGTTGTAGTGATCGTTGTTCCTTCAGTCGTTGGTTCTTGCTTGTAGGTTCCTGGTATTGCTGTTGGCTGACCAGGCGAAAGCAGAGAGGAGGAAGGGGAGATTATGTCTGACAGCAACGCGGATGCTGAGGGCAAACTAGTAATAGCCGTTGATAGGAGGCTGGAAGTGACAGCAGCAGGGAGCGACATCCGGCTGGATGTTGGTGTTGGGAGGAAAGATGTAAAAGAGTTTGATCCCAATGGAGATTTTGTTGGATGGGTAGATAATATTTGATTCACTGAGCTTTGTGAGGGAAGAAGATATGCCCCTGACGACAAACTAGAAGCGGGAACATACAATGGGAGGGTTGATGATGAACTGGGCAATGATTCAGATGCTGGCTCTCCTCTCGAGGAGGAATAAGTACCTGCACTTGCCTCTGATGACGACATCGTGCTCCTTTCAACGGAGGTCATTCCTAACGTAGGTGACGGGGAATTCGACCCCATTCCATATAATGACACTCCCATTGAGGAAGCATAAGTACCTGCACTTGCCTCTGAAGACAAAATGATGATGGTAGGAACGGAGGTCATTGCTAAAGTATGTGATTGTGAACTCGTTGCAATTTCAGATGATGACACACCCCTTGAGGAAGCAGAAGTACCTCCACTTGCCTCGGATGAACATATTATGGCCGAAGGAAGAGAGGTCATTGCTATTATAGGTGATTCGGAACTCGATGCCAACACAGATGATGACACACCCCTTGAGGAAGCATAAGTACCTGCACTTGCCTCGGATGAAGATAGTTTGGGCGAAGGAAGAGAGGTCATTGCTAATGTAGGGGATGGGATATTCGACTCCATTTCAGATGATGACACACCCCTTGATGAAGCAGAAGGGCCTGCACCTGCCTCTGATGAAGATATCATGGAGGAAGGAAGAGAAGCCATGGCTAAAGTAGGTGATGGGGTATTCGAATCCATTCCAGATGATGACACACCCCTTAAGGAAGCAGAAGTACCTGCACTTGCCTCGGATGAAGATAGTTTGGTCGAAGGAAGAGAAGCCATGGCTAAAGTAGGTGATGGGGTATTCGAATCCATTCCAGATGATGACACACCCCTTAAGGAAGCAGAGGTACTTGCACTTGCCTCTGATGACGACATCGTGCTCCTTTCAACGGAGGTCATTCCTAACGTAGGTGACGGGGAATTCGACCCCATTCCATATAATGACACTCCCATTGAGGAAGCATAAGTACCTGCACTTGCCTCTGAAGACGAAATGATGATGGTAGGAACGGAGGTCATTGCTAAAGTATGTGATTGTGAACTCGTTGCAATTTCAGATGATGACACACCCCTTGAGGAAGCAGAAGTACCTGCACTTGCCTCGGATGAACATATTATGGCCGAAGGAAGAGAGGTCATTGCTATTATAGGTGATTCGGAACTCGATGCCAACACAGATGATGACACACCCCTTGAGGAAGCATAAGTACCTGCACTTGCCTCAGATGAAGATAGTTTGGGCGAAGGAAGAGAGGTCATTGCTAATGTAGGGGATGGGATATTCGACTCCATTTCAGATGATGACACACCCCTTGATGAAGCAGAAGTACCTGCACCTGCCTCTGATGAAGATATCATGGAGGAAGGAAGAGAAGCCATGGCTAAAGTAGGTGATGGGGTATTCGAATCCATTCCAGATGATGACACATCCCTTAAGGAAGCAGAAGTCCCTGCACTTGCCTCGGATGAAGATAGTTTGGTCGAAGGAAGAGAAGCCATGGCTAAAGAAGGTGATGGGGTATTCGAATCCATTTCAGATGATGACACACCCCTTATGGAAGCAGAGGTACCTGCACTTGCCTCGGATGAAGATAGTTTGGTCGAAGGAAGAGAAGCCATGGCTAAAGTAGGTGATGGGGTATTCGAATCCATTTCAGATGATGACACACCCCTTAAGGAAGCAGAAGTACCTGCACTTGCCTCTGATGACGACATCGTGCTCCTTTCAACGGAGGTCATTCCTAACGTAGGTGACGGGGAATTCGACCCCATTCCATATAATGACACTCCCTTTGAGGAAGCATAAGTACCTGCACTTGCCTCTGAAGACGAAATGATGATGGTAGGAACGGAGGTCATTGCTAAAGTATGTGATTGTGAACTCGTTGCAATTTCAGATGATGACACACCCATTGAGGAAGCAGAAGTACCTGCACTTGCCTCGGATGAAGATATTATGGTGGAAGGAAGAGAGGTCATTGCTATTATAGGTGATTCGGAACTCGATGCCAAAACAGATGATGACACACCCCTTGAGGAAGCATAAGTACCTGCACTTGCCTCGGATGAAGATAGTTTGGGCGAAGGAAGAGAGGTCATTGCTAATGTAGGGGATGGGATATTCGACTCCATTTCAGATGATGACACACCCCTTGATGAAGCAGAAGTACCTGCATCTGCCTCTGATGAAGATATCATGGAGGAAGGAAGAGAAGCCATGGCTAAAGTAGGTGATGGGGTATTCGAATCCATTCCAGATGATGACACACCCCTTAAGGAAGCAGAAGTACCTGCACTTGCCTCGGATGAAGATAGTTTGGTCGAAGGAAGAGAAGCCATGGCTAAAGTAGGTGATGGGGTATTCGAATCCATTCCAGATGATGACACACCCCTTAAGGAAGCAGAAGTACCTGCACTTGCCTCGGATGAAGATAGTTTGGTCGAAGGAAGAGAAGCCATGGCTAAAGTAGGTGATGGGGTATTCGAATCCATTTCAGATGATGACACACCCCTTAAGGAAGCAGAAGTACCTGCACTTGCCTCTGATGACGACATCGTGCTCCTTTCAACGGAGGTCATTCCTAACGTAGGTGACGGGGAATTCGACCCCATTCCATATAATGACACTCCCATTGAGGAAGCATAAGTACCTGCCCTTGCCTCTGAAGACGAAATGATGATGGTAGGAACGGAGGTCATTGCTAAAGTATGTGATTGTGAACTCGTTGCAATTTCAGATGATGACACACCCATTGAGGAAGCAGAAGTACCTGCACTTGCCTCGGATGAAGATATTATGGTGGAAGGAAGAGAGGTCATTGCTATTATAGGTGATTCGGAACTCGATGCCAAAACAGATGATGACACACCCCTTGAGGAAGCATAAGTACCTGCACTTGCCTCGGATGAAGATAGTTTGGGCGAAGGAAGAGAGGTCATTGCTAATGTAGGGGATGGGATATTCGACTCCATTTCAGATGATGACACACCCCTTGATGAAGCAGAAGTACCTGCATCTGCCTCTGATGAAGATATCATGGAGGAAGGAAGAGAAGCCATGGCTAAAGTAGGTGTTGGGGTATTCAAATCCATTCCAGATGATGACACACCCCTAAAGGAAGCAGAAGTACCTGCACTTGCCTGGGATGAAGATAGTTTGGTCAAAGGAAGAGAAGCCATGGCTAAAGTAGGTGATGGGGTATTCGAATCCATTTCAGATGATGACACACCCCTTAAGGAAGCAGAAGTACCTGCACTTGCCTCGGATGAAGATAGTTTGGTCGAAGGAAGAGAAGCCATGGCTAAAGTAGGTGATGGGGTATTCGAATCCATTCCAGATGATGACACACCCCTTAAGGAAGCAGAAGTACCTTCACTTGCCTCTGATGACGACATCGTGCTCCTTTCAACGGAAGTCATTCCTAACGTAGGTGAAGGGGAATTCGACCCCATTCCATATAATGACACTCCCATTGAGGAAGCATAAGTACCTGCACTTGCCTCTGAAGACGAAATGATGATGGTAGGAACGGAGGTCATTGCTAAAGTATGTGATTGTGAACTCGTTGCAATTTCAGATGATGACACACCCATTGAGGAAGCAGAAGTACCTGCACTTGCCTCGGATGAAGATATTATGGTGGAAGGAAGAGAGGTCATTGCTATTATAGGTGATTCGGAACTCGATGCCAAAACAGATGATGACACACCCCTTGAGGAAGCATAAGTACCTGCACTTGCCTCGGATGAAGATAGTTTCGGCGAAGGAAGAGAGGTCATTGCTAATGTAGGGGATGGGATATTCGACTCCATTTCAGATGATGACACACCCCTTGATGAAGCAGAAGTACCTGCATCTGCCTCTGATGAAGATATCATTGAGGAAGGAAGAGAAGCCATGGCTAAAGTAGGTGATGGGGTATTCAAATCCATTCCAGATGATGACACACCCCTAAAGGAAGCAGAAGTACCTGCACTTGCCTGGGATGAAGATAGTTTGGTCAAAGGAAGAGAAGCCATGGCTAAAGTAGGTGATGGGGTATTCGAATCCATTCCAGATGATGACACACCCCTTAAGGAAGCAGAAGTACCTGCACTTGCCTCGGATGAAGATAGTTTGGTCGAAGGAAGAGAAGCCATGGCTAAAGTAGGTGATGGGGTATTCGAATCCATTCCAGATGATGACACACCCCTTAAGGAAGCAGAAGTACCTGCACTTGCCTCTGATGACGACATCGTGCTCCTTTCAACGGAGGTCATTCCTAACGTAGGTGACGGGGAATTCGACCCCATTCCATATAATGACACTCCCATTGAGGAAGCATAAGTACCTGCACTTGCCTCTGAAGACGAAATGATGATGGTAGGAACGGAGGTCATTGCTAAAGTATGTGATTGTGAACTCGTTGCAATTTCAGATGATGACACACCCCTTGAGGAAGCAGAAGTACCTGCACTTGCCTCGGATGAATATATTATGGCCGAAGGAAGAGAGGTCATTGCTATTATAGGTGATTCGGAACTCGATGCCAACACAGATGATGACACACCCTTTGTGGAAGCATAGGTACCTGCACTTGCCTCAGATGAAGATAGTTTGGGCGAAGGAAGAGAGGTCATTGCTAATGTAGGGGATGGGATATTCGACTCCATTTCAGATGATGATACACCCCTTGATAAAGCAGAAGTACCTGCACCTGCCTCGGATGAAGATATCATGGAGGAAGGAAGAGAAGACATGGCTAAAGTAGGTGATGGGGTATTCGACTCCATTTCAGATGATGACACACCCCTTGATGAAGCAGAAGTACCTGCACCTGCCTCTGATGAAGATATCATGAAGGAAGGAAGAGAAGCCATGGCTAAAGTAGGTGATGGGGTATTCGAATCCATTCCAGATGATGACACACCCCTTAAGGAAGCAGAAGTACCTGCACTTGCCTCGGATGAAGATAGTTTGGTCGAAGGAAGAGAAGCCATGGCTAAAGTAGGTGATGGGGTATTCGAATCCATTTCAGATGATGACACACCCCTTAAGGAAGCAGAAGTACTTGCACTTGCCTCTGATGACGACATCGTGCTCCTTTCAACGGAGGTCATTCCTAACGTAGGTGACGGGGAATTCGACCCCATTCCATATAATGACACTCCCATTGAGGAAGCATAAGTACCTGCACTTGCCTCTGAAGACGAAATGATGATGGTAGGAACGGAGGTCATTTCTAAAGTATGTGATTGTGAACTCGTTGCAATTCCAGATGATGACACACCCCTTAAGGAAGCAGAAGTACCTGCACTTGCCTCTGATGACGACATCGTGCTCCTTTCAACGGAGGTCATTCCTAACGTAGGTGAAGGGGAATTCGACCCCATTCCATATAATGACACTCCCATTGAGGAAGCATAAGTACCTGCACTTGCCTCTGAAGACGAAATGATGATGGTAGGAACGGAGGTCATTGCTAAAGTATGTGATTGTGAACTCGTTGCAATTTCAGATGATGACACACCCATTGAGGAAGCAGAAGTACCTGCACTTGCCTCGGATGAAGATATTATGGTGGAAGGAAGAGAGGTCATTGCTATTATAGGTGATTCGGAACTCGATGCCAAAACAGATGATGACACACCCCTTGAGGAAGCATAAGTACCTGCACTTGCCTCGGATGAAGATAGTTTGGGCGAAGGAAGAGAGGTCATTGCTAATGTAGGGGATGGGATATTCGACTCCATTTCAGATGATGACACACCCCTTGATGAAGCAGAAGTACCTGCATCTGCCTCTGATGAAGATATCATTGAGGAAGGAAGAGAAGCCATGGCTAAAGTAGGTGATGGGGTATTCGAATCCATTTCAGATGATGACACACCCCTTAAGGAAGCAGAAGTACTTGCACTTGCCTCTGATGACGACATCGTGCTCCTTTCAACGGAGGTCATTCCTAACGTAGGTGACGGGGAATTCGACCCCATTCCATATAATGACACTCCCATTGAGGAAGCATAAGTACCTGCACTTGCCTCTGAAGACGAAATGATGATGGTAGGAACGGAGGTCATTTCTAAAGTATGTGATTGTGAACTCGTTGCAATTCCAGATGATGACACACCCCTTAAGGAAGCAGAAGTACCTGCACTTGCCTCTGATGACGACATCGTGCTCCTTTCAACGGAGGTCATTCCTAACGTAGGTGAAGGGGAATTCGACCCCATTCCATATAATGACACTCCCATTGAGGAAGCATAAGTACCTGCACTTGCCTCTGAAGACGAAATGATGATGGTAGGAACGGAGGTCATTGCTAAAGTATGTGATTGTGAACTCGTTGCAATTTCAGATGATGACACACCCATTGAGGAAGCAGAAGTACCTGCACTTGCCTCGGATGAAGATATTATGGTGGAAGGAAGAGAGGTCATTGCTATTATAGGTGATTCGGAACTCGATGCCAAAACAGATGATGACACACCCCTTGAGGAAGCATAAGTACCTGCACTTGCCTCGGATGAAGATAGTTTGGGCGAAGGAAGAGAGGTCATTGCTAATGTAGGGGATGGGATATTCGACTCCATTTCAGATGATGACACACCCCTTGATGAAGCAGAAGTACCTGCATCTGCCTCTGATGAAGATATCATTGAGGAAGGAAGAGAAGCCATGGCTAAAGTAGGTGATGGGGTATTCAAATCCATTCCAGATGATGACACACCCCTAAAGGAAGCAGAAGTACCTGCACTTGCCTGGGATGAAGATAGTTTGGTCAAAGGAAGAGAAGCCATGGCTAAAGTAGGTGATGGGGTATTCGAATCCATTTCAGATGATGACACACCCCTTAAGGAAGCAGAAGTACCTGCACTTGCCTCGGATGAAGATAGTTTGGTCGAAGGAAGAGAAGCCATGGCTAAAGTAGGTGATGGGGTATTCGAATCCATTCCAGATGATGACACACCCCTTAAGGAAGCAGAAGTACCTGCACTTGCCTCTGATGACGACATCGTGCTCCTTTCAACGGAGGTCATTCCTAACGTAGGTGACGGGGAATTCGACCCCATTCCATATAATGACACTCCCATTGAGGAAGCATAAGTACCTGCACTTGCCTCTGAAGACGAAATGATGATGGTAGGAACGGAGGTCATTGCTAAAGTATGTGATTGTGATCTCGTTGCAATTTCAGATGATGACACACCCCTTGAGGAAGCAGAAGTACCTGCACTTGCCTCGGATGAATATATTATGGCCGAAGGAAGAGAGGTCATTGCTATTATAGGTGATTCGGAACTCGATGCCAACACAGATGATGACACACCCTTTGTGGAAGCATAAGTACCTGCACTTGCCTCAGATGAAGATAGTTTGGGCGAAGGAAGAGAGGTCATTGCTAATGTAGGGGATGGGATATTCGACTCCATTTCAGATGATGATACACCCCTTGATGAAGCAGAAGTACCTGCACCTGCCTCTGATGAAGATATCATGGAGGAAGGAAGAGAAGACATGGCTAAAGTAGGTGATGGGGTATTCGACTCCATTTCAGATGATGACACACCCCTTAAGGAAGCAAAAGTCCCTGCACTTGCCTCGGATGAAGATAGTTTGGTCGAAGGAAGAGAAGCCATGGCTAAAGTAGGTGATGGGATATTCGACTCCATTTCAGATGATGACACACCCCTTAAGGAAGCAGAAGTACCTGCACCTTCCTCTGATGAAGATATCATGGAGGAAGACAGAGAAGCCATGGCTAAAGTAGGTGATGGGGTATTCGAATCCATTTCAGATGATGACACACCCCTTAAGGAAGCAGAAGTACCTGCACTTGCCTCTGATGACGACATCGTGCTCCTTTCAACGGAGGTCATTCCTAACGTAGGTGACGGGGAATTCGACCCCATTCCATATAATGACACTCCCATTGAGGAAGCATAAGTACCTGCACTTGCCTCTGAAGACGAAATGATGATGGTAGGAACGGAGGTCATTGCTAAAGTATTTGATTGTGAACTCGTTGCAATTTCAGATGATGACACACCCCTTGAGGAAGCAGAAGTACCTGCACTTGCCTCGGATGAAGATATTATGGTGGAAGGAAGAGAGATCATTGCTATTATAGGTGATACGGAACTCGATGCCAACACAGATGATGACACACCCCTTGAGGAAGCAAAAGTACCTGCACTTGCCTCAGATGAAGATAGTTTGGGCGAAGGAAGAGAGGTCATTGCTAATGTAGGGGATGGGATATTCGACTCCATTTCAGATGATGACACACCCCTTGATGAAGCAGAAGTACCTGCACCTGCCTCTGATGAAGATATCATGGAGGAAGGAAGAGAAGCCATGGCTAAAGTAGGTGATGGGGTATTCGAATCCATTCCAGATGATGACACACCCCTCAAGGAAGCAGAAGTACCTGCACTTGCCTCGGATGAAGATAGTTTGGTCGAAGGAAGAGAAGCCATGGCTAAAGTAGGTGATGGGGTATTCGAATCCATTTCAGATGATGACACACCCCTTAAGGAAGCAGAAGTACCTGCACTTGCCTCTGATGACGACATCGTGCTCCTTTCAACGGAGGTCATTCCTAACGTAGGTGACGGGGAATTCGACCCCATTCCATATAATGACACTCCCATTGAGGAAGCATAAGTACCTGCCCTTGCCTCTGAAGACGAAATGATGATGGTAGGAACGGAGGTCATTGCTAAAGTATTTGATTGTGAACTCGTTGCAATTTCAGATGATGACACACCCATTGAGGAAGCAGAAGTACCTGCACTTGCCTCGGATGAAGATATTATGGTGGAAGGAAGAGAGGTCATTGCTATTATAGGTGATTCGGAACTCGATGCCAAAACAGATGATGACACACCCCTTGAGGAAGCATAAGTACCTGCACTTGCCTCGGATGAAGATAGTTTGGGCGAAGGAAGAGAGGTCATTGCTAATGTAGGGGATGGGATATTCGACTCCATTTCAGATGATGACACACCCCTTGATGAAGCAGAAGTACCTGCATCTGCCTCTGATGAAGATATCATTGAGGAAGGAAGAGAAGCCATGGCTAAAGTAGGTGATGGGGTATTCAAATCCACTCCAGATGATGACACACCCCTAAAGGAAGCAGAAGTACCTGCACTTGCCTGGGATGAAGATAGTTTGGTCAAAGGAAGAGAAGCCATGGCTAAAGTAGGTGATGGGGTATTCGAATCCATTTCAGATGATGACACACCCCTTAAGGAAGCAGAAGTACCTGCACTTGCCTCGGATGAAGATAGTTTGGTCGAAGGAAGAGAAGCCATGGCTAAAGTAGGTGATGGGGTATTCGAATCCATTCCAGATGATGACACACCCCTTAAGAAAGCAGAAGTACCTGCACTTGCCTCTGATGACGACATCGTGCTCCTTTCAACGGAGGTCATTCCTAACGTAGGTGACGGGGAATTCGACCCCATTCCATATAATGACACTCCCATTGAGGAAGCATAAGTACCTGCACTTGCCTCTGAAGACGAAATGATGATGGTAGGAACGGAGGTCATTGCTAAAGTATGTGATTGTGATCTCGTTGCAATTTCAGATGATGACACACCCCTTGAGAAAGCAGAAGTACCTGCACTTGCCTCGGATGAATATATTATGGCCGAAGGAAGAGAGGTCATTGCTATTATAGGTGATTCGGAACTCGATGCCAACACAGATGATGACACACCCTTTGTGGAAGCAGAAGTACCTGCACTTGCCTCAGATGAAGATAGTTTGGGCGAAGGAAGAGAGGTCATTGCTAATGTAGGGGATGGGATATTCGACTCCATTTCAGATGTTGATACACCCCTTGATGAAGCAGAAGTACCTGCACCTGCCTCGGATGAAGATATCATGGAGGAAGGAAGAGAAGACATGGCTGAAGTAGGTGATGGGGTATTCGACTCCATTTCAGATGATGACACACCCCTTGATGAAGCAGAAGTACCTGCACCTGCCTCTGATGAAGATATCATGAAGGAAGGAAGAGAAGCCATGGCTAAAGTAGGTGATGGGGTATTCGAATCCATTCCAGATGATGACACACCCCTTAAGGAAGCAGAAGTACCTGCACTTGCCTCGGATGAAGATAGTTTGGTCGAAGGAAGAGAAGCCATGGCTAAAGTAGGTGATGGGGTATTCGAATCCATTCCAGATGATGACACACCCCTTAAGGAAGCAGAAGTACTTGCACTTGCCTCTGATGACGACAACGTGCTCCTTTCAACGGAGGTCATTCCTAACGTAGGTGACGGGGAATTCGACCCCATTCCATATAATGACACTCCCATTGAGGAAGCATAAGTACCTGCACTTGCCTCTGAAGACGAAATGATGATGGTAGGAACGGAGGTCATTGCTAAAGTATGTGATTGTGAACTCGTTGCAATTTCAGATGATGACACACCCATTGAGGAAACAGAAGTACCTGCACTTGCCTCGGATGAAAATATTATGGTGGAAGGAAGAGAGGTCATTGCTATTATAGGTGATTCGGACCTCGATGCCAACACAGATGATGACACACCCCTTGAGGAAGCATAAGTACCTGCACTTGCCTCGGATGAAGATAGTTTGGGCGAAGGAAGAGAGGTCATTGCTAATGTAGGGGATGGGATATTCGACTCCATTTCAGATGATGACACACCCCTTAAGGAAGCAGAAGTACCTGCACCTTCCTCTGATGAAGATATCATGGAGGAAGACAGAGAAGCCATGGCTAAAGTAGGTGATTGGGTATTCGAATCCATTTCAGATGATGACACACCCCTTAAGGAAGCAGAAGTACCTGCACTTGCCTCTGATGACGACATCGTGCTCCTTTCAACGGAGGTCATTCCTAACGTAGGTGACGGGGAATTCGACCCCATTCCATATAATGACACTCCCATTGAGGAAGCATAAGTACCTGCACTTGCCTCTGAAGACGAAATGATGATGGTAGGAACGGAGGTCATTGCTAAAGTATTTGATTGTGAACTCGTTGCAATTTCAGATGATGACACACCCCTTGAGGAAGCAGAAGTACCTGCACTTGCCTCGGATGAAGATATTATGGTGGAAGGAAGAGAGGTCATTGCTATTATAGGTGATTCGGAACTCGATGCCAAAACAGATGATGACACACCCCTTGAGGAAGCATAAGTACCTGCACTTGCCTCGGATGAAGATAGTTTGGGCGAAGGAAGAGAGGTCATTGCTAATGTAGGGGATGGGATATTCGACTCCATTTCAGATGATGACACACCCCTTGATGAAGCAGAAGTACCTGCATCTGCCTCTGATGAAGATATCATTGAGGAAGGAAGAGAAGCCATGGCTAAAGTAGGTGATGGGGTATTCAAATCCACTCCAGATGATGACACACCCCTAAAGGAAGCAGAAGTACCTGCACTTGCCTGGGATGAAGATAGTTTGGTCAAAGGAAGAGAAGCCATGGCTAAAGTAGGTGATGGGGTATTCGAATCCATTTCAGATGATGACACACCCCTTAAGGAAGCAGAAGTACCTGCACTTGCCTCGGATGAAGATAGTTTGGTCGAAGGAAGAGAAGCCATGGCTAAAGTAGGTGATGGGGTATTCGAATCCATTCCAGATGATGACACACCCCTTAAGAAAGCAGAAGTACCTGCACTTGCCTCTGATGACGACATCGTGCTCCTTTCAACGGAGGTCATTCCTAACGTAGGTGACGGGGAATTCGACCCCATTCCATATAATGACACTCCCATTGAGGAAGCATAAGTACCTGCACTTGCCTCTGAAGACGAAATGATGATGGTAGGAACGGAGGTCATTGCTAAAGTATGTGATTGTGATCTCGTTGCAATTTCAGATGATGACACACCCCTTGAGAAAGCAGAAGTACCTGCACTTGCCTCGGATGAATATATTATGGCCGAAGGAAGAGAGGTCATTGCTATTATAGGTGATTCGGAACTCGATGCCAACACAGATGATGACACACCCTTTGTGGAAGCAGAAGTACCTGCACTTGCCTCAGATGAAGATAGTTTGGGCGAAGGAAGAGAGGTCATTGCTAATGTAGGGGATGGGATATTCGACTCCATTTCAGATGTTGATACACCCCTTGATGAAGCAGAAGTACCTGCACCTGCCTCGGATGAAGATATCATGGAGGAAGGAAGAGAAGACATGGCTGAAGTAGGTGATGGGGTATTCGACTCCATTTCAGATGATGACACACCCCTTGATGAAGCAGAAGTACCTGCACCTGCCTCTGATGAAGATATCATGAAGGAAGGAAGAGAAGCCATGGCTAAAGTAGGTGATGGGGTATTCGAATCCATTCCAGATGATGACACACCCCTTAAGGAAGCAGAAGTACCTGCACTTGCCTCGGATGAAGATAGTTTGGTCGAAGGAAGAGAAGCCATGGCTAAAGTAGGTGATGGGGTATTCGAATCCATTTCAGATGATGACACACCCCTTAAGGAAGCAGAAGTACTTGCACTTGCCTCTGATGACGACAACGTGCTCCTTTCAACGGAGGTCATTCCTAACGTAGGTGACGGGGAATTCGACCCCATTCCATATAATGACACTCCCATTGAGGAAGCATAAGTACCTGCACTTGCCTCTGAAGACGAAATGATGATGGTAGGAACGGAGGTCATTGCTAAAGTATGTGATTGTGAACTCGTTGCAATTTCAGATGATGACACACCCATTGAGGAAACAGAAGTACCTGCACTTGCCTCGGATGAAAATATTATGGTGGAAGGAAGAGAGGTCATTGCTATTATAGGTGATTCGGACCTCGATGCCAACACAGATGATGACACACCCCTTGAGGAAGCAAAAGTACCTGCACTTGCCTCGGATGAAGATAGTTTGGGCGAAGGAAGAGAGGTCATTGCTAATGTAGGGGATGGGATATTCGACTCCATTTCAGATGATGACACACCCCTTAAGGAAGCAGAAGTACCTGCACCTTCCTCTGATGAAGATATCATGGAGGAAGACAGAGAAGCCATGGCTAAAGTAGGTGATTGGGTATTCGAATCCATTTCAGATGATGACACACCCCTTAAGGAAGCAGAAGTACCTGCACTTGCCTCTGATGACGACATCGTGCTCCTTTCAACGGAGGTCATTCCTAACGTAGGTGACGGGGAATTCGACCCCATTCCATATAATGACACTCCCATTGAGGAAGCATAAGTACCTGCACTTGCCTCTGAAGACGAAATGATGATGGTAGGAACGGAGGTCATTGCTAAAGTATTTGATTGTGAACTCGTTGCAATTTCAGATGATGACACACCCCTTGAGGAAGCAGAAGTACCTGCACTTGCCTCGGATGAAGATATTATGGTGGAAGGAAGAGAGGTCATTGCTATTATAGGTGATTCGGAACTCGATGCCAAAACAGATGATGACACACCCCTTGAGGAAGCATAAGTACCTGCACTTGCCTCGGATGAAGATAGTTTGGGCGAAGGAAGAGAGGTCATTGCTAATGTAGGGGATGGGATATTCGACTCCATTTCAGATGATGACACACCCCTTGATGAAGCAGAAGTACCTGCATCTGCCTCTGATGAAGATATCATTGAGGAAGGAAGAGAAGCCATGGCTAAAGTAGGTGATGGGGTATTCAAATCCACTCCAGATGATGACACACCCCTAAAGGAAGCAGAAGTACCTGCACTTGCCTGGGATGAAGATAGTTTGGTCAAAGGAAGAGAAGCCATGGCTAAAGTAGGTGATGGGGTATTCGAATCCATTTCAGATGATGACACACCCCTTAAGGAAGCAGAAGTACCTGCACTTGCCTCGGATGAAGATAGTTTGGTCGAAGGAAGAGAAGCCATGGCTAAAGTAGGTGATGGGGTATTCGAATCCATTCCAGATGATGACACACCCCTTAAGAAAGCAGAAGTACCTGCACTTGCCTCTGATGACGACATCGTGCTCCTTTCAACGGAGGTCATTCCTAACGTAGGTGACGGGGAATTCGACCCCATTCCATATAATGACACTCCCATTGAGGAAGCATAAGTACCTGCACTTGCCTCTGAAGACGAAATGATGATGGTAGGAACGGAGGTCATTGCTAAAGTATGTGATTGTGATCTCGTTGCAATTTCAGATGATGACACACCCCTTGAGAAAGCAGAAGTACCTGCACTTGCCTCGGATGAATATATTATGGCCGAAGGAAGAGAGGTCATTGCTATTATAGGTGATTCGGAACTCGATGCCAACACAGATGATGACACACCCTTTGTGGAAGCATAAGTACCTGCACTTGCCTCAGATGAAGATAGTTTGGGCGAAGGAAGAGAGGTCATTGCTAATGTAGGGGATGGGATATTCGACTCCATTTCAGATGTTGATACACCCCTTGATGAAGCAGAAGTACCTGCACCTGCCTCGGATGAAGATATCATGGAGGAAGGAAGAGAAGACATGGCTGAAGTAGGTGATGGGGTATTCGACTCCATTTCAGATGATGACACACCCCTTGATGAAGCAGAAGTACCTGCACCTGCCTCTGATGAAGATATCATGAAGGAAGGAAGAGAAGCCATGGCTAAAGTAGGTGATGGGGTATTCGAATCCATTTCAGATGATGACACACCCCTTAAGGAAGCAGAAGTACTTGCACTTGCCTCTGATGACGACAACGTGCTCCTTTCAACGGAGGTCATTCCTAACGTAGGTGACGGGGAATTCGACCCCATTCCATATAATGACACTCCCATTGAGGAAGCATAAGTACCTGCACTTGCCTCTGAAGACGAAATGATGATGGTAGGAACGGAGGTCATTGCTAAAGTATGTGATTGTGAACTCGTTGCAATTTAAGATGATGACACACCCATTGAGGAAACAGAAGTACCTGCACTTGCCTCGGATGAAAATATTATGGTGGAAGGAAGAGAGGTCATTGCTATTATAGGTGATTCGGAACTCGATGCCAACACAGATGATGACACACCCCTTGAGGAAGCATAAGTACCTGCACTTGCCTCGGATGAAGATAGTTTGGGCGAAGGAAGAGAGGTCATTGCTAATGTAGGGGATGGGATATTCGACTCCATTTCAGATGATGACACACCCCTTAAGGAAGCAGAAGTACCTGCACCTTCCTCTGATGAAGATATCATGGAGGAAGACAGAGAAGCCATGGCTAAAGTAGGTGATTGGGTATTCGAATCCATTTCAGATGATGACACACCCCTTAAGGAAGCAGAAGTACCTGCACTTGCCTCTGATGACGACATCGTGCTCCTTTCAACGGAGGTCATTCCTAACGTAGGTGACGGGGAATTCGACCCCATTCCATATAATGACACTCCCATTGAGGAAGCATAAGTACCTGCACTTGCCTCTGAAGACGAAATGATGATGGTAGGAACGGAGGTCATTGCTAAAGTATTTGATTGTGAACTCGTTGCAATTTCAGATGATGACACACCCCTTGAGGAAGCAGAAGTACCTGCACTTGCCTCGGATGAAGATATTATGGTGGAAGGAAGAGAGATCATTGCTATTATAGGTGATTCGGAACTCGATGCCAACACAGATGATGACACACCCCTTGAGGAAGCAAAAGTACCTGCACTTGCCTCAGATGAAGATAGTTTGGGCGAAGGAAGAGAGGTCATTGCTAATGTAGGGGATGGGATATTCGACTCCATTTCAGATGATGACACACCCCTTGATGAAGCAGAAGTACCTGCACCTGCCTCTGATGAAGATATCATGGAGGAAGGAAGAGAAGCCATGGCTAAAGTAGGTGATGGGGTATTCGAATCCATTCCAGATGATGACACACCCCTTAAGGAAGCAGAAGTACCTGCACTTGTCTCTGATGACGGCATCGTGCTCCTTTCAACGGAGGTCATTCCTAACGTAGGTGACGGGGAATTCGACCCCATTCCATATAATGACACTCCCATTGAGGAAGCATAAGTACCTGCACTTGCCTCTGAAGACGAAATGATGATGGTAGGAACGGAGGTCATTGCTAAAGTATGTGATAGTGAACTCGTTGCAATTTCAGATGATGACACACCCCTTAAGGAAGCAGAAGTACCTGCACTTGCCTCGGATGAAGATATTATGGTGGAAGGAAGAGAGGTCATTGCTATTATAGGTGATTCGGAACTCGATGCCAACACAGATGATGACACACCCCTTGAGGAAGCATAAGTACCTGCACTTGCCTCGGATGAAGATAGTTTGGGCGAGGGAAGAGAGGTCATTGCTAATGTAGGGGATGGGATATTTGACTCCAATCCAGAGGATGACACACCCCTTGATGAAGCATAAATACCTGCACTTGCCTCTGATGAAGATATCATAGTGGAAGGAAGAGAAGTCATGGCTACTATAGGTGATTCGGAACTCGATGCCAACACAGATGATGACACACCCCTTGAGGAAGTATAAGTACCTGCACTTGCTTCTGATGAAGATAGTTTGCTCGAAGGAAGAGAGGTCATGGCTAATGTAGGTGACGGGGAATTCGACTACATTCCAGATGATGACACACCCATTGAGGAAGCATAAGTTCCTGTACTTTTCTGTGATGAGGATGTGATGGTGATGGGAAGAGAGGTTATTGCTAATGTAGGTGATGGGGTATTCGAATCCATTCCAGATGATGACACACCCCTTAAGGAAGCAGAAGTACCTGCACTTGCTTCGGATGAAGATAGTTTGGTCGAAGGAAGAGAAGCCATGGCTAAAGTAGGTGATGGGGTATTCGAATCCATTCCAGATGATGACACACCCCTTAAGGAAGCAGAAGTACCTGCACTTGCTTCGGATGAAGATAGTTTGGTCGAAGGAAGAGAAGCCATGGCTAAAGTAGGTGATGGTGTATTTGACACCAATCCAGATGATGACACACCCCTTGATGAAGCATCAATACCTGCACTTGCCTCAGATGAAGATATCATAGTGGAAGGAAGAGAAGTCATGGCTACAATAGGTGATTCGGAACTCGATGCCAACACAGATGATGACACACCCCTTGATGAAGCATAAGTACCTGCACTTGCCTCAGATGAAGATATCATAGTGGAAAGAAGAGAAGTCATGGCTACTATAGGTGATTCGGACCTCGATGCCAACACAGATGATGACACACCCCTTGAGGAAGCATAAGTACCTGCACTTGCTTCTGATGAAGATAGTTTGCTCGAAGGAAGAGAGGTCATGGCTAATGTAGGTGACGGGGAATTCGACTCCATTCCAGATGATGACACACCCATTGAGGAAGCATAAGTTCCTGTACTTTTCTGTGATGAGGATGTGATGGCGATGGGAAGAGAGGTTATTGCTAATGTAGGTGATGGTGTATTTGACTCCATTCCAGATAATGACACACCCCTTGAGGAAGCAAAAGTACCTGAACTGGCCTGTGATGACGACGACATACTGCTTGGAACGGAGGTCAAGGCAAAAGTAGGTGATGGGGTATTCGGCTTAATTCCAGATGATGACACACCCCTTGATGAAGCATAAGTACCTGCACTTGCCTCAGATGAAGATATTATGGCGGAAGGAAGAAAGGTCATGGCTATAATAGGTGATTCGGAACTCGATGCCAACACGGATGATGACACACCCCTTGAGGAAGCATGAGTACCTGCACTTGCCTGTGATGAGGAAGGAACAGAAGTCATTGCAAAAGTAGGTGATTGGGAACTCGACACCATCCAAGATAACGCTCCCTTTGAGGAAGCAGAAACACCTGCGCTGGCCTCTGATGATATTATACTGGAATGAAGAGAGGCCATAGCCAGAGTTAGGGATGACGAGTATGATAATTCTTCAGATGATGACATGTCCTTTGAGGAAGCATAAGTACCCCCACTTGCCATAGATGGTGATGTAAAGCTAGATGGAAAGGATGTCATTAGCATGGTATGTGATGATGATTCAGGTGCTGTCGGTGATGGCGATAGAAACAGGCTTTGTGGGGATGACGTTACAGCCTCAGATGAGTGTGACATGATCACGTTGTTTGGTGGGATAAGTATAGAAGCCAAGGGGACATGTGTAGCATATGAGGCGGACGTGGCCATTATCGTTATCGTACGGCTGAAAGCTATTGTCAAAGATTCTATACTCTGAATATTTGACACGGTGGAGGGTTGCATAGAAGGAGACAGCGACAGCATGGTGGGCAGCGTTGATGTAACTTGCGCACTTGAGTTCACAGATGTGGACGGTGTCGTGATTGCCGCAGATGTGTTAGCTTGTCCAAGGTCCACTGGAATAAGGAAACTTTGTGTCAGTACTCGAAATTACCATTGTAATAATGTTCATAAACATTCAGCAGTTACTCAGAATATTTGTTTTTGTTTACAATAACCGTGATACATTCAAGTGTAATGTGAACTTAAAGACATATTTGTTTTATTTCATATTACAATTTGCATTCAACATTACCATTGAGCGATCCATTGAGAAACTGCGCTTTGCTGTCAGGCCTAAACAGAGCATTTGATATTATTCTTTGATTGAAGATGTTGTGGTAAAGCAGATTTGTTATGTACAGTGTAATGATTGAGCTAATATAACGAAAAAAATATATATATATAATAGAGTCTGGTATAGAAATTGAACGGTTGATAGAAAAACTGCAGCACTTACATTAAAAAAACATAACATTAAGCACCATGGTTATTTTTACGCTCAAACATCTCCAAATTGGGTGTGTTATGTACCAAATTAAGCAACGTTTTATGTTGTTAATCTTGTATTAGATATATCAAACATAGCAAAGACGTCCATACCGTATAAGCCACGTTACAGGGCCTGGATTTGTGTCAATAATACCCACTTTTCTGGCTGAAGTACATACAACCTCATCCTAAAAGATAAACAAAATGAATGTTATTATTCATACAACCATTGCGATGGGTATCATTATTTTCTATAACATTACAGCGTGAATACAAATAGTAGGATATACCACAGGGCAGATGCGTATGCTATGAAAGGGGCTTTAATATATAAATGCTGCCATTTCGTAAATATATTCATTGGAAGAGAAGTAGCACACGAGAAGAAGTAAGCTTCAAATTAGTTGGTACAAAATACAGTAGGAATTTTGTGCCAGGGAATAGTTTGTCTTACAGAATGTCCATCAGGAATCATGCAGGTATTGAGAGTGTTTTATCTTACGAGGTTAAACTCGTGGGTAATGGGAGATCCATCTGGTCCCGTGAGGCCTGGTGGACACATTGCACTGAAACAGATAAAAAAACAACACTAATTTATTCTTCATCTGTATGCTGTATATCATCCCATTAATTTTTCCCATAACAAATAATTTTGATACACAACTCTTAATTGAATGACACATGAACAAAATGTAAGCCTCCTCATGTTTTAGATTGTATACACATAAGGTTGCACTTGAGATTTTTAAAAATATTGTCAACTGAAACTTATGTTCTAGTAATGAAAATATTGTAGCTTAAATAAAACACCATTTGTTAGTGCCCAATCACAGATCACAGCACAATCACAGTACAAATAATATTCCTAGCCCAAACATTTATCGTTTAATGAATGGTAAACGTGTCAACTAATCGAAATTGTTTTTCTCTGTGTAAAGATGCATCTCTTTAGTTATATATTATTTAATTGGTCGTTTAGAAATAGGCTCAACTTACCTATTTGACAAAATCACGCCATCAGTGTGCTTGGCAAAGCACTACGCATGTGGTTGGAAAATATAATGTTCTCCTTTTGTGTTATCTTGCTAAAGTTTTGGTCAAAGAGAATTTTTCGTCAGTGTAATTGCATCGTCATCACTATAGCTTGATGATCCAAATACGACAAGGTGATCAATACTGCTTCCATATATCTAAGGTAGCAGAATGACTGTAACATGATATGTTTTAATGAATGTGTGTCATCCTTGAGGCAAATGTCCTCGATACGCATTCTGAAGATTTGATCAGCCAAAGCATTAGGAAAGCTCAAAACTACGAGTAACGAGACGTGTTCCACAGTCGTAAAACCCCCGAGCAGTGTGTGGAACGGACAAACCAAGATTCATAATCAGTACGAATCTGGGATACGAACCAACGATCCGCAGATCTAGGCGTGATGCAATTCCCTACAGCAAATTGCCACACCTTTTCTCGGGTAGTGTGACAAGTAGATACAGACACTTATATGAACGAGACCAACATCAATACGCCAGTGTTGTCAACCTACTGGAATGCCTTCAATGGTGTGGTGCTGATGTTGTTAAATGGTACATGTCCATCGACTGGCGTTGTAACGTTGATCGCAACTGAACATACAGAAAACAGTCGGAATAACATCATCACATCTTGCATTGACATGTTGCCGTAAACCTGTAGTTTATGCTATAATTAACTAATATAATGAACATTTTTAGTGTCCAACCAAGTACATGAGGTAAATGCAATACAATCTTTACATTAATACTGGAAGAAACAATTGTTTAACAGTCGTACGATCGATTCTGCTTTTGGCAGATATTTATTAGAACTATGGAAGGAGCTATGTCGCATTTATTTACCTATCTGATAGGCTACAGCTGATGTGTGCCCATTTGTAGCATTACAGACATAGACACCATCATACTTCAGCACGTTGGCCTCTGTGATCCCCATGATCAGTATCTCGGCAAGACCCAAGTATCGATACGACTTATCAGCGGTGATGTCTTCGCCATATTTACTCAAGGTAACGGAAGGTGGAGGAATCCCTTCTCCCACGCATTTCAGCCTAAGTGCTCTCATTCCAGGGCTGATGACCACGATTGGAGGCTCTCCTTTCACAGTGACTGGTCCTGCAACAAAAAAACATAAAATCTGAACCATAAATTGAAATAATGTTTAACCAAATCAATAATAATCTGCATAACAGATAGAATGCCCATCGATAGAGGAAGCACTTTCGATAATCTGTTCAGATCGAATATAAGATAAAATGTCGTGCAGTTTCCGATAATTAAGTCACTGAGATAACTCACTGAGGTCAACCTATGATACCGCATGGGTATGGTGCGGACAAACCAACCTAGTAAAACACAGGCAGGACGAATCTCAGATTCCACCCCACGAGTATAGGTATCTGGCACGTCTAAGGGGCTGAACTCTACACAACGAATTGCGGCGTCTTCGACAGCTTGAACCCCGTGCCCCCTGTGGTGTCGAAATCAATGACTGACGTCCTGCTGTATTTTTATCGACAATGCATCTGTAGGACATAACTTTGCTTCAACTGACCAATCAGCTTTAAAAAGGCCGCATGTGCAAACGTCAGAAAAAATTTGGAACTATTTAATGTTATGATCATTAAATATGTTCTGGGATAAAATATGATACAAATAACCAACGTGTGAACGAATATTAATTGCAGTTGCCATATGTGTATGTATGTGATGCACTAAGTATATATATGACTAAAAAAACCAAAGCATATCTTGTCCTTAAGGCACCTATAACATGCAGATGGACAATGCCCTCCTTGGTTCCAAGAGTGTTGTTAGCGACACATCTGTATATTCCCTCGTTTTTCTCGTTTGCGGATGATATCGCCAACGTTGATCCCTTCGGGTGGGCATTTGGGTTCCCCTGTTGAGATGTGAAATAGCATGACTAAAATATAATTTTAATATTTGCTTTCAACTGTACATGTACGTGTGACAATAAGATACACCTTCAAATATACAAAGACAAACTTTTGTTCACATTAGGACAGAGCATCACAAACCTGTTCCTGCTCCATATCGGTTGGCTGTATAGAACCTAAACATATTAGTAATCCATATTTTATAAAAATAATCCATATTTTGGTTACATGATGACACTCAATAATATATTAATACAGCTTCTTAAAATATGCACTTTAAAATTTGACTGGTCTGTTAGTAGAAATGTAATGCTTTAATAATTGACGATTACACCGGTTATAAATGCAGGCTATAAATGCAGGTACTTGCTTCGCAATTATTACAATATCACCAATGGGATGATGATTTACGCAAGTTTGAGTTGAACCTTATGCCAGGATTGATCATGTGATATCACAGTGGGTATGTCCCTTTCAGTATTATCATTATCAGGGTGGCAGTTGGAAATATTTTTCTTAATTTGAAGTTTACACGATATATGTTTTTTTTTCAAATGGACGAGAGGTCGGGCACGTGACCGCGAAATTGACGTTCATACGTTTTTCACGAGACTGTGCTCTTGAAATGATGTAAACACTGACGGATTAATTCCACATTCCTGGGAGAACCACTGGGAATTCCCTTGCACAAAGACATACTAAAGCGTTGTTTCTGATCATTTAGACCCTTTAATCTTGAAATAAGCGTTTTAGTATGCAGTGAGAAACGTCAGAGAGTTTGACTGCATGATCGTTCACGAATATACCCGCTACGACCCATCCTAGTGAACAAAACGAAGAGATGCACATCCAAACTATCATAGTATCGACTCGATCCGTGTCTAGGCTAACAGAGACAGTTTACTGCAATCTATGAATTTACCTAAGTATATATTTGACACACATATATAATCACTTTTCCATGATCGTCCAATTGATCAGTGATGACTAACACATTCAATCGCTACAGATTAATTGACAACTTCCGAAATCTCTCCCATCATAGTTATCATGTCGGCCATTTTGACGTATCGTATTTGGTGGAAATGTATTACGACATTGTAACTGACTTACTGAGGTATTTCTTAACAGACCTTTCTCATTGAATGATATTATTTGAATACATGCGTTGTGTCAGATGTTTCTGAAGAGCAAGTTGTGCATACATACGCTCATGTCACCTCTCTTTTTGAGGAACTATTTTATTCCGCGATACAGCTGGTTGTTGTATAGCTGTCAGTGTAAACATGCAGTCACACATATTAAATAAAACTGTGTATAGATCTAGTCCTAAATCCTTTGAGGTAAGGAATTGTGATAAAAATGTAATAATAATAGACATTCACTTTGTGTGAGTTCATTGGTTTATGAACCTTCAAAGTGTGAGAGGCACAAAGTGATCAATTCTTGAATATATAACTTCTAACAATCTTAAAATCACGAGGCCGGTCGGGTAACCTAGTGGTTAAAGCATTCGCTCGTCACTCCGAAGACTCGGGTTCAATTCCCGACATGGGTACAAAGTGTGAAGCCCAGTTCTGGTGTCCCCGACGTGATATTGCTGGAATATTGCTAAAAGCGGAGAGAAAATCAAACTCACTCACTCACTTTAGATCATGCCTCAATTGAGAACAATGTTCTGTTCATATCAGTTCAGAAATATACTTCAATATATTTGCAGTGTCATGGTTATCAAGTGACCCTACATCCAATCAAAAAGGGAATGGTATGGTTACAACAACTGTTCATGTGATTTGACAAACATAAACTGATTCTCTCTCACTCACTCACCATCACTCTCCAACCCAAAACACAAAAGGCCACAAAACGGTTTGATCTTAGTCTGTTGTTCAGAGTAGCTGTGATGTGATCGTTCAAGGACTCCCTACCTGTTTATTATATGTCCATGTGACCGAGGGCTCAGGGTTGCCGGTTACATTACACAACAGAAGAACAGTTTTTCCCACGATGACGTTTACAGTCTGGTTCGTGTTCATTATGTCAGGGGCCACTGAAACACACATGCATCGTTTCAAGTTGGATAAGACCTTTATATGATGGCAATATATCACACGCGCCTCTCTTGCATAACTAAAGAATGGCAGACACACATACAGATTCTTAGTTGATATGTATTACAAATGTCAATCAACCTGCCCCACAGTCTGTATGGGAATTTATTTAGCAATAGACATATACTGTTTTGTATTGCAGACAATATTGTAACATTGTTTAATATACAAAAATGTATGTAATTATAGTGTCTCCATGTTAATGTATTACAAGTATGCAAGTTACCAAAGCACACAATCATCTGCCATCAGTGTCTGTTTTCAGGGGAAAAACTGTTTTGCATCAAGTCATAACTTACTTGGGATCAGAGAAGAAGGTTTCTTTGGGTTGACGTTAGCGTTACAGCGATCTTCATTACAACAGCGGAACCCTGCTTCACCCAAAGTCGTCATGTGGCCTACACACTCCTGGAAAATATACACAAAGAGTGTAATGGCATATTCTATGATATTTAAAAGATGTTGGCAACATATGTATGATAATAGCAAAGAACAGAAGAGATTGATGTTCGCCGGATAGTATATCTGAGATGTCTGTTTGGGCAGGACATGCTTACCAATTTCGAAAACACCTGAACTGATTTTTCAGTGACCCATTCATAATATTGTCATGGCGTTAAAATGCTATTTTACGCCCAATGGAATCGTTTTCAGCGTATAATCGAGACTGATTATTCTCTGACGTTTGGTTTTATATTTTCCTGAAATGGGTCGAAGTTCACTGAATTCCCCACGTTTCATCAAGTAAATGGTTTGCCCGAAACCTTAAATTAAAAATGTATCTTTACTTCTTTATCTGTACACTCGCAAACAGAAGACGTAAAATCATAAAATGCGCTATCGAGTCACTGGTTCCATACTAGATTATCGGGTCAAGACTTGATTGTTAACAGGCCGCCGTTGTAACAGGAGTAATTCTGTGCAACATCAGGCAACAAACAAACAGTTATTTTGTTAAGCACATTGGTGAGTTGCGGGTGCCACCGGTAGGGCGGGACATGCTTACCCTTTTCGCGAAATCCTGTTGTCACGACTATTATGCCTTATACACAGTGGATGATTTTGGCAGATAAATGAGACTGAGTATTCTCTGGCGTTGTCACTTTATATTTACAGAAAGAATGTGATCCTCCATTTGGCTTTAAACGTTTCACATATTCACATGCAATGCTGTGCATGATGGTGTGTGTTTCAGTGTTCACCACAATATCATCATTTACTACATAATTGGGAAATTATTACTTACCGGCTTCTCTTCACATCCTAGTTCATAAGAGGCCAGTCCAAACCTGTAGACTTTTCTTACTGAGCAATACTGTCAAGAAGAAATAAGGGGGTCTGTTAGCCTCTTTTTCGAAACATACTAGTATATCAGAGCAAAAACATATACAATATTTCCATTTCCACGATATTAATATCGTCAAAATGGTACACCATTACTTTTTGTCAATATTACTTTTGGATTAAAATGAAGGCTTTTCAACGTTAAAGAATAGTAGAGACCAGTGAATCGCATATTGCCTGGCACAAATTATCTCAAATGTAAACTAGATTTGAATGTATTCGAATTTGAATACTATTCTAATTCCCTTAAAATAATCATTTTTATACATTACATATCTGTAATCTGGTATATAATTCCTAGGGAGATGTCATATCTCGTGTCTTATTTACAAGAACTCCTGACCATTCGAAACCATTTGGAATATAAGAATGAGTGAGTGAGTTGGGTTTAACGCCGCTTTGCACAGTATTCCACTTATGGCATGGTGTGTCATCTTAATGTGGGAGGAAAATCCGAAGTAATGCAGGTCTCAGACGTTTACCATTCTGGTGGCATCCATGAGCAGAATGAGCAGAATTCTGCTTTCAAAAACACGAATAGCAAAGTAAGTACTAAACCCATACCGGAGATGTAAGTACCAAAGCAAATGGCTGAATTTAAGCTCACCAAAGATATCATTCAACATTTACAACCAGATATGTACAATTGGTAAGGTGGCAGAAATGACCATAAATACGTGAGAAATATTCACATGGGACTGCATAATCTCGCTGCGGCGTCAAAATAAAAGACACATTCAATACAGAGATGACATGTATCAAATTAATTAAAGTATGGGAATAAACTACTAGAGAATAAAATGTACAGACAAAAAAAACTCTAGTAGTAACCTTATGGACATAAAGACACCGAACTGTACCGAGTTGTGCCGAGCAGTGCCGACCGCTGCACAGCAATGAGAAGGCCCTACGGTCACAGGACTGTGACGAGCCTTGTTTTACGATGCGGTGACAAAATGTCATGTTTATATTGAACATCTGAAGATAAAGTCTGCTTCACTAAAGATTCGTTCAAATTACCGAAATAACCACTTATACAAAGAGAGCAGTAGATATACCTGGTCTGGTCCACACTCTGTCTCGCTCGAGCAAAAGGCTGGCTGTTGGACAATCGCACACTTTTTACATTTTATGTTCCTCGCTCTGATTGTTGTTGCTGAAAATATCAAGAATAATTTCATAATATACGTCGTTTATATAACTATAAATAGGGATGTACTTGAGGACCATGTCTGGCGCGGTGGCTAAGTCGTTGCTCATACTATGAACCACTAGCTTTTCTCTTTGTGATATAGCTTTGATAGAGCTGACTACGGCAAAAATAGAATATTTACCCAATCATTCCTGTTTTGAGAATATATATGCATGACACTTGAATCATGAAGAGGACCTATAATTTGCTAAGTACACAGCAATATTTAGTGAGTGATTGAGTGAGTTGTCTTTAACGCAGCTTTTAACAGTTGTCCAGTTATACCGCGGCGTGTCAGCTTAATGTGGGACGAAAGCCGGAAGTGATGCAGGTCTTAGAAGTTTACCACTTTGTTGAAACCCACGAACACGGGTATGGTGCTGACAAACCTAGAAACATAATCGGGGCGAACCGGGATTAGAACCCACAACTCTGCACAGCGAATTGTGGCTCTTTAGATGACTAGGCCACCCGTGCCACCCAATATTTAGACACCGATGGTGTTTAGAGAGACCTAAAGAGATGCAATATTTAATGGAATATTATATGAAAACCAACTTTACATAAAAACAGTATTATAATTATTAATTTATGAATGATAAATGACAGGACAATTAACACAGATCTTTTCTAGCAATTAAACATTGATTGGACCGTATACACAAATTATCAGATTACTGAACCCAGAGGTATGAACAAATTGAGAAACGCATTAAAAATATTAAAAAAAAGAGGTTATATGAGAGTCGTTGTTATTCAGTGTTAAAAAATCTTCTCTGTACATGCAACTTTATGATATATGCAGCAATGACTGAAAAATGGGAAAACATGAAATTTGCTGCTATGGCGGTTATTTTTTAAATCGGTTCTAAATTCTATGAGATACATTTAGAAACATGAAAACTGGGATCAATCATGCCAAGCTTCAGGTTCATATAGAGGCCTTTGACGTTTTGAGGTGATATCGAACATATAAAAGTTGACGATGGAAAGACCGACATACGTACAGACCACGACAACGCAACACATTACATGCTCTCCTGACTTATGTCAGGGGAGCTGAACACTTAGAAGCATGATAAGGACATACTGAGGGACAGAGGAGATGTTGCTGCTGAAGACGCCAGGGAAGCTGCGATTGTTGACGTCAGAGGGATTGAAGTGGTACTTGATTGTTGAAGGTCCACTAAAAATCAAATACAAATAAAGGTTTCATATAATCACACAATATGGAATCATATGGTAATTCGGAATGCTAACAATTCCTTATTTATATTTTTATTAGCAAGTCAGGAGGATTTATAATAATTTCGTCTCTGAACAAGTTGTACTTTAAGGTTATTCCTCTCTATATCACATGTTTATGAAAATGTAAATTTGATTGTAGAGACTTACCCGTCATGGAGCCATTTAAGAACAGTGCTTTGCCATTAGGTCTAAACATAAGAATTAGATCAATAGAAAACTGTTCAACTTCAGCATATTGCACAATTTAATCTTCTGTATATGTCTTTTATTTGTTACCATCATAGTTGGTGACAAACATTATTATCAATATATTTATGCTGCACAAAATGCACAGAAAAAGCAGCATACCTGATAAGCCACGTGACCGAGCCAGCATCTGTATCAATAAGACCAACTTTCCTTGCTGAAGTACATATTAGCGCACCCTATACCAAAATGAAAGAAAAGCGTATTTTTATAATAGCAAATGTGGATATAACAAATTGGTTCTTTACATTTAAAATAAAAGCGTCAAAACACTTCCCACATCCAATAGAAATCGATTGTACGACTCCGACTATATCAGGAGCATGTGTTTATGGATCACTATCAAAAAGTGATGTAACCAGGTGTTCGCGGAATGTGTGTGTTAAAGTTCGCGAAAAACAAATCTTTTACTATTTCAAATTTTGACAATTCAAGTATTAAAATTATTGATTTATCCAAATGCAATTGGAACAATATTCCATAATTAACCGGTAAACGTTTGACAGATCAGTTACATATATACTGGTGTGTGTGTAATATTCGTGTTCCATCTCTGTTAATGTTATGTTTGTTTATGTATACTGTGCAATATTCTAGTTCATCGAAAAGATTATTATAGGTTCGGCACACATATACATTGTGTCAATACTTTGCCTTTCCGGACATTGTTTTATCTACCGTGACGAATCATATATGTATATTTTAAAATAATCAATACACTTAAAAAAACATCAAAATGTCCAGTCGTTCTGTAATCATGAATTCCATAGCTTTATTGTCATAGTTCGAGCTATACACTGGCAAATCAGTGAGCACTCGTGACCTTATAAGTTAAGGAAAGAGTCCAGGAGTGGCAAGTGACATCGTCAGTGTTACAACAAATGAAAAGCAAGTCACCCATATGGCACCCTGGGGATATACAAATCGACGATACTTGAGATTTTCCGTAAGGTTGTAGGGACATGTAAAACACATTCAAATTGATATTTTAAGTGGGGATTTAACTCCGTCAATAACGAGGTGAGCTCATGATTCGTAGCGCCTTGATTCGACTTCGATTGGTGAGCTTCCATCAGCTGTAACGTACCCAGGGACTGTGGCTGTCATGTGAAGTTGTGGAACGTTTTTCTAAAGGTCTTCCCTAAGTTACCACTACTTACTAAGTTAAGAAATTTTATGTATTATGAGTCAAATACACATCTTACCAGATCAAACTCAGTGCTGATGGGAGATAAATCAGGCTGTGTGCTTCCAGGTGGACAAAGGGCACTGAAAAAGAAAAACTAATACTTATTTTCACAAGAATACATACACATTTAACAATATAGAGTTATCAAATCATCAAGGTTTGAGGGTCAATGGTTGCATCCATTAGGCGTGCCAAAAAACTACAGTGTAGGGTTCGAATCCTGATTCGCCCTGATTTTGTTTCTGGGTATGTCAGCACCATAACCGTGCTCGTGAGCATCAACGGTCTGCGTTACTTCGGGCTTCCCGCCCATATTAAGCTGACCCGCCGTGATAAAACTGAAATAAACTTCAAGGCGTCGTTAATCTCACTCACTCATCGTGTTTTGCCCAAACAAATGTAAATGGGCAATCACCCTTCTTCGGATAGTCTCATTATGTAGTACTGCATATAAATGCATTGGGACATAAAGGTTTAATGTGTTGAGATATGTCTACACACGAATCTTGATGGACTGACTGATGGGATCACACAGTGTTTTACGTACTGGAATGCTTTCAATGGCGTGGTGCTGATATTATGAAATGGAAGGTTTTCCTCAAGCAGCCTAGTTACGTTGCTTGCAACTGAAAAAAAAAGTTATTATTGTCAAAAGTCTTATTCGATTGGTTGGTTGTCATTTTACACGACAGACAGCAAAATTCTAGCTATATCATGGCGGCCGGCAAGTAATCAAGTGTCGGCAAGATAAACGAGCAGTTGTTGGCAGCGTCACACGGCAACAAATCAAACCGTGGGCTTCTAACCAGAAGTAATTGATTACGCTTGGCGCCTACATTAAAGTGCTCTCCTACGTGTAGACAAGCATATTCATTGTGCAGGATAAGCTTCATTATTGAAACGGCTCATATTTTGTGTCATCGAAAAGTACAATTAACTCGAAGGAAAACATGGTATATGGTACACTAGTTTATTTACTGGAAGAAACAATTGTTTAACAATCGTACAATCGACTATTGGCAGATATTTCTTAGGACTATGGAAGGAGCTTTGTCGCATTTATTTACCTATCTGATAGGCTACAGCTGATGTGTGCCCATTTGTAGCATTACAGATATAGACACCATCATACTTCAGCACGTTGGCCTCTGTGATCCCAATGATCAGTATCTCGACAAGACGGAAGTATCGATACGACTTATCAGCGCTGATGTCTTCGCCATATTTACTCAAGGTAACAGAAGGTGAAGGAATCCCTTCTCCCACGCATTTCAACCTAACTGCTCTCATTCCAGGGCTGATGACCACGATTGGAGGCTCTCCTTTCACAGAAACTGGTCCTGCAATAAAACATAAAATCTGAACCATAAATTGAAATAATGTTTAACCAAATCAATAATAATGCCCAATAATAATGATAAAATGCCCATCGATAGAGGAAGCACTATCGATAATCTGTTCAGATCGAATATAAGATAAAATGTCGTGCAGTTTCCGATAATTAAGTCACTGAGATAACTCACTGAGGTCAACCTATGATACAGCATGGGTATGGTGCGGACAAACCAACCAAGGAAAACACAGGCAGGACGAATCTCAGATTCCACCCCACGAGTATAGGTATCTGGCACGTCTAAGGCTGAACTCTACACAACGAATTGCGGCGTCTTCGACAGCTTGAACCCCGTGTCCCCTGTGGTGTCGAAATCAATGATTGACGTCCTGCTGTATTTTTATCGACAATGCATCTGTAGGACATAACGTTGCTTCAACTGACCAATCAGCTTTAAAAAGGCCGCATGTGCAAACGTCAGAAAAAAATTGGAACTATTTTATGATATGATCATTAAATATGTTCTGGGATAAAATATGATACAAATAACCAACGTGTGAACGAATATCAATTGCAGTTGCCATATGTGTATGTATGTGATGCACTAAGTATATATATGACTAGAAACAACAAAGCATATCTTGTCCTTAAGGCACCTATAACATGCAGATGGACAATGCCCTCCTTGGTTCCAAGGGTGTTGTTAGCGACACATCTGTATATTCCCTCGTTTTTCTCGTTTGCGGACGATATCGCCAACGTTGATCCCATCGGGTGGGCATTTGGGTTCCCCTGTTGAGATGTGAAATAGCATGACTAAAATATAATTTTAATATTTGCTTTCAACTGTACATGTACGTGTGACAATAAGATACACCTTCAAATATACAAAGACAAACTTTTGTTCACATTAGGACAGAGCATCACAAACCTGTTCCTGCTCCATATCGGTTGGCTGTATATAACCTAAACAGATTAGTAATCCATATTTTATAAAAATAATCCATATTTTGGTTACATGATGACACTCAATAATATATTAATACAGCTTCTTAAAATATGCACTTTAAAATTTGACTGGTCAGTTAGTAGAAATGTAACGCTTTAACAATTCACGATTACCGGTTATAAATGCAGGCTATAAATGCAGGTACTTGCTTCGCAATTATTACAAGATCACCAATGGGATGATGATTTACGCATGTTTGAGTTGAACCTTATGCCAAGATTGATCATGTGATATCACAGTGGTTATGTCCCTTTCAGTAGTATCATTATCAGGGTGACAGTTGGAAATATTTTTCTTAATTTGAAGTTTACACGATATATGTTTTTTTTCAAACGGACGATAGGTCGGGCACGTGACCGCGAAATTGACGTTCATACGTTTTTCACGAGACTGTGCTCTTGAAATGATGTAAACACTGACGAACTAATTCCACATTCCTGGGAGAACCACTGGGAATTCCCTTGCACGAAGACATACATAAGCGTTGTTTCTGATCATTTACACCCTTTAATCTTGAAATAAGCGTTTTAGTATGCAGTGAGAAACGCGAGAGAGTTTGACTGCATGATCGTTCACGAATATACCCGCTACGACCCATCCTAGTGAACAAAACGAAGAGATGCACATCCAAACTATCATAGTATCGACTCGATCCGTGTCTAGGCTAGTCCTAAATCCTTTAAGGTAAGGAATTGTGATACAAATATAATAAGAATTGACATTCACTTTGTGTGAGTTCATTGGTTTATGAACCTTCAAAGTTTGAGAGCCACAAAGTGATCAATTCTTGAATATATAACTTCTAACAATCTTAAAATCACAAGGCCGGTCGGGTAACCTAGTGGTTAAAGCATTCGCTCGCCACTCCGAAGACCCGTGTTCAATTCATGACAGGGGTACAAAGTGTGAAGCCCAGTTCTGGTGTCCCCGACGTGATATTGCTGGAATATTGCTAAAAGCGGAGAGAAAATCAAACTCACTCACTCACTTTAGATCATGCCTTAATTGAGAACAATCTTTTGTTCATATCAGTTCAGAAATATACTTCAATATATTTGCAGTGTCATGGTTATCAAGTGACCCTACATCCAATCCAAAAGGGAATGGTATGCTTACAACAACTGTACATGTGATTTGACAAACATAAACTGATTCTCTCTCACTCACTCACCATCACCCTCCAACCCAAAACACCTCCACTCACTCACTTTTATCTTTTTTTACGACATGAAACAAATGTCTGACGTCCATTGCAACCACTATTATTAAAACTAGTACAAAGTATGTATTGATCTGTACTGTGTTCACACAAAAGGCTACAAAACGGTTTGATCTTAGTCTGTTGTTCAGAGTAGCTGTGATGTTATCGTTCAATGACTCCCTACCTGTTTATTATATGTCCATGTGACCGATGGCTCAGGATTGCCGGTTACATTACACAACAGAAGAACAGTTTTTCCCACGATGACGTTTACAGTCTGGTTCGTGTTCATTATGTCAGGGGCCACTGAAACACACATGCATCGTTTCAAGTTGGATAAGACCTTTATATGATGGCAATATATCACACGCGCCTCTCTTGCATAACTAAAGAATGGCAGACACACATACAGATTCTTAGTTGATATGTATTACAAATGTCAATCAACCTGCCCCACAGTCTGTATGGGAATTTATTTAGCAATAGACATATACTGTTTTGTATTGCAGACAATATTGTAACATTGTTTAATATACAAAAAAGTATGTAATTATAGTGTCTCCATGTTAATGTATTACAAGTATGCAAGTTACCAAAGCACACAATCATCTGCCATCAGTGTCTGTTTTCAGGGGAAAAACTGTTTTGCATCAAGTCATAACTTACTTGGGATCAGAGAAGAAGGTTTCTTTGGGTTGACGTTAGCGTTACAGCGATCTTCATTACAACAGCGGAACCCTGCTTCACCCAAAGTCGTCATGTGGCCTACACACTCCTGGAAAATATACACAAAGAGTGTAATGGCATATTCTGTGATATTTAAAAATTGTTGGCAACATATGTATGATAATAGCAAAGAACAGAAGAGATTGATGTTCGCCGGATAGTATAACTTAGATTTCTGGTGGGGCAGGACATGCTTACCAATTTCGAAAACACCTGAACTGATTTTTCAGTGACCCATTCATTCATTCATAATATTGTCATGGCGTTATAATGCTATTTTACGCCCAATGGAATCGTTTTCAGCGTATAATCGAGACTGATTATTCTCTGACGTTGGGTTTTATATTTTCCTGAAATGGGTCAAGTTCACTGAATTCCCCACGTTTCATCAAGAAAATGTTTTGCCCGAAACCTTAAATTAAAAATGTATCTTACTTCTTTATCTCTACACTCGCAAACAGAAGACGTAAAATCATAAAATGCGCTATCGAGTCACTGGTTCCATACCAGATTATCTTGACTTGATTGTTAACAGGCCGCCGTTGTAACAGGAGTATTTCTGTGCAACATCAGGCAGCAAACAAACACTTGTTTTGTTAAGCACATTGGTAAGTGGCAGGTGCCACCGGTAGGGCAGGACATGCTTACCCTTTTCGCGAAATGCTGCTGTCACGACTATTATGCCTTATACACAGTGGATGATTTTGGCAGATAAATGAGACTGGGTATTCTTTGGCGTTGTCACTTTTTATTTACAGAAAGAATGTGATCCTCCTTTTGGCTTTAAACGTTTCACATATTCACATGCATTGCTGTGCATGATGGTGTGTGTTTCAGTGTTCACCACAATATCATCATTTACTACATAATTGGGAAATTATTACTTACCGACTTCTCTTCACATCCTAGTTCATAAGAGGCCAGTCCAAACCTGAAGACCTTTCTTACTGAGCAATACTGTTAAGAAGAAATAAGGGGGTCTGTTAGCCTTTGCGATGTTTTTAAAGTTGAACCTCACACCCTTAAAAACATACCTCTTTTTCGAAACACACCAGTATATCAGAGCAAAAACATATACATTATTTCCATTTCCACGATATTAATATCGCCAAAATGGTACACAATTACTTTTTGTCAATATTACTTTTGGATTAAAATGAAGGCTTTTCAACGTTAAAGAATAGTAGAGACCAGTGAATCGCATATTGCCTGGCACAAATTATCTCAAATGTAAACTAGATTTGAATGTATTCGAATTTGAATACTATTTTAATTCCCTTAAAATAATCATTTTTATACATTACATATCTGTAATCTGGTATATAATTCCTAGGGAGATGTCATATCTCGTGTCTTATTTACAAGAACTCCTGACAATTCGAAACCATTTGGAATATAAGAATGAGTGAGTGAGTTGGGTTTAATGCTGCTTTGCACAGTATTCCACTTATGGCATGGTGTGTCATCTTAATGTGGGAGGAAAATCCGAAGTAATGCAGGTCTCAGACGTTTACCATTCTGGTGGAACCCATGATCATGGTCCTAGATAACCTAGAAGCATAATCGGGGCGAACTGGGATCCGAACCCACAAACAGCTAAAACAAAACTCTGACAAGACAATCGACAATACGCTAGCAGGGAGAACGGTATAGCCCAGTGAGCTAACAGAATTCTGCTTTCAAAAACACGAATAGCAAAGTAAGTACTAAACCCATACCGGAGATGTAAGTACCAAAGAAAATGGCTGAATTTAAGCTCATCAAAGATATCATTTAACATTTACAACTAGATATGTACAATTGGTAAGGTGGCAGAAATGACCATAAATACGTGAGAAATATTCACAAGGGACTGCATAATCTCACTGCGGCGTGAAAAAAAAGACACATTCAATACAGAGATGACATGTAACAAATTATTACATGATTAAAGTATGGGAATAAACTACTAGAGAATAAAATGTACAGACAACAAAATATGTAGTAATAAGCTTATGGACATAAAGACACCGAACTGTACCGAGTTGTGCCGAGCAGTGCCGACCGCTGCACAGCAATGAGAAGGCTCTACGGTCACTGGACTGTGACGAGCCTTGTTTTACGATGCGGTGACAAAATGTCATGTTTATATTGAACATCTGAAGATAAAGTCTGCTTCACTAAAGATTTGTTCAAATTACCGAAATAACCACTTATATAAATAGAGCAGTAGATATACCTGGTCTGGTCCACACTCTGTCTCGCTCGAGCAAAAGGCTGGCTGTTGGACAATCGCACACTTTTTACATTTTATGTTCCTCGCTCTGATTGTCGTTGCTGAAAATATCAAGAATAATTTCATAATATACGTCGTTTATATAACTATAAATAGGGATGTACTTGAGGACCATGCCTGGCGCGGTGGCTAAGTCGTTGCTCATACTATGAACCACTAGCTTCTCTCTTTGTGATATAGCTTGGATAGAGCTGACTACGGCAAAAATAGAATATTTACCCAATCATTCCTGTTTTGAGAATATTTATGCATGACACTTGAATCATGAAGAGGACCTTCAATTTGCTAAGTACATAGCAATATGTAGTGAGTGATTGAGTGGGTTGTCTTTAACGCCGCTTTTAACAGTATTCCAGTTATGTCACGGCGTGTCAGCTTAATGTGGGAGGAAAGCCCGAAGTGATGCAGGTCTTAGACGTTTACCACTTTGGTGAAACCCACGAACACGGGTATGGTGCTGACAAACCTAGAAACATAATCGGGGCGAACCAGGATAAGAACCCACAATCATAGGTTTCTGGCGTGCCCAAGGGACGCAACTCTGCACAGCGAATTGCGGCTCTTTAGATGACTAGGCCACCCGTGCCACCCAATATTTAGACACCGACGGTGTTTAGAGAGACCTGAAGAGACGCACCCATCTTCTTTTTATGGAAGATTATATGAAAACCAATTTACAGAAAATCAATATCATAGGTCTGTGAGAGGCATTTAGAAGTGATATACGTAAGGAAGAGAATCTATGGATGTCAACTTCCTTATTATGAGGAACACAACGTTTCGGAGTGTATGCTTACTCCTTCATCAGGTGAGCGTTCATTATCGATATTATAGTTATTTATGTATACATAATAAATGACAGGACAATTAACACTGGTCTTAGCTAGAATTTAGACGTTGGGCCAAAGTTGTTTTAAAAATCTTCTAAAACTCAACACTCAGTACCTCCCAAGCAGCATTAAACGTTTTTTACCAAACGTATCCAGTTTAGATGCCACTTTGCATCAGATAAATGCTGCAAGTTGCATTCACTTTGATCTATAGTTTTGGACGGGCACTTTGTAGTACGGCCAAGGCAATATTAGGTGTTTCACCATGCATTTTTTTGTTAAATCTTGTGTGATTTTTTCCACAGATATGATTAAAGGGATTTTCATTTTCCCAGAATTTGCAATTTAAAAATAGGCCGTGTAAATGGCCACGCATAATGATGTGTAACATTTCAAATAGTCTTTGCCTTATCACATACATACAGTATTGAGGACATGCTTAAACGCTTGATACCAGCAATAAATGCATCTCATGCCTCGAGATTCATTACTTCGATCAATTAAAACCATAAGGTGAAAAGCACAGCAAAATAATGACGAAAGATAATTTTGGCTGAGATAACATTGATGTGTTGTTTATTAAATAACAAGTCAGGACAAATTGGGGATGAGTGCCAGAAGAGCCTGTTTAGGCCTCCAGTGACAAGTTTGAAGGACAAATCACTTGATAATCTACAACTGTATCCACGGTTTTGACCTCTGTTGTGCCTTGGTCACTGAATATATAAAGCAAAAATATCAAATCGCATACATCATTCCAATGTCATTTGGTAAAGCATAGCATTGTAGGATGTTTATTTTAATTTCAACTTATTTAAATTGACCAGATTGTTTTTGTAATATACTATTCCAAAAAAGAAACGCATAGGTGTTTCTGAATTTAAAAAATTCCTCTGATCAAAGAATATGTCAACTGAATCGATAAAATATGTTATAAATCTGTTTATAGGAGACTTCTATGCAAATCTGTATTTTACAAAAACACCAAAACGCAAAACGTTGTGTTTGATAAGACGTTTTACAAATTTCTGAAAACACATCACCAAAACGAAACCAAACTCATTTTGCACGTGCAAATTGGGCCATGAGTTGTATGCTGTATCTGTCTATAAAATGCCATGTCGCATTTGAAATGTGAAATCAGTTCTGAAGAGTTTCACGACGGAATCATTATGCCACGTCTAGACGCTGCGACTCGCAATATCGCCATTGGAAGACTAGAGGCTGGCGAGTCGCAATCTTCAGTTGCAAGACGTCTAAATGTAAGCCAGAGTACGATTTCTCGACTCGCAACACGCTACAACCTTACGGTACCACAAACGACCGTCCACGCACCGGAAGACCTCGAGCCACCACAGCAGCTCAGGAACGCTACATCCGGGTCCTCCATTTACGTGATCGTACTGTTACAGCTGAGAGCACAGCGGCCAGGGTGCCTGGACTTCGAAGGATATCGGGGCAAACAGTACGGAACAGACTGACAGAGGTTGGAATGAGAGCCCGGAGACCCTACTTCGGGAACGTGTTACGACGTCAGCATCGCGTCCAACGTCTCCGCTGGTGCAATAACATGTCGGCCTGGAACTTACGAAACTGGAGGCGCATATGGTTCAGCGATGAATCTAGGTTTCTTCTACAGCGACGGGATGGACGAAACAGAGTTTACAGACGGGTCCATGAACGTTATGCTCCTAACTGTGTACGTCAAGTGGACAGATTCGGTGGAGGAAGCGTCATGGTGTGGGCGGCGATATCCTACACCAACCGTACTAATCTTATCCATGTCCAAGGAAACCTGACGGCTGTGCGCTACAGGGACAATATTCTTCAGCAACACCTTCTCCCAGTTATTGACGTCCGACGGGAGTTATTCCAGCAAGACAACGCCAGGCCACAAACAGCACGTGTCACCATGGAGTATTTGGCAAATAACAACATTCCTGTGCTCCCCTGGGCATCTCGTTCCCCGGATCTCAACCCCCTAGAACATCTTTGGGATGAACTTGATCGGCGTCTACGTCAGCGTTTACGTCAACCTCAAACTCTTCAGGAGTTTGCTAAATTTCTTCAGCAGGAGTGGAGGAGAATTCCTCAACCAGTTATACAGCGTTTGATCCAGTCCATGACGAGGCGGGTCCGAACTGTTATTCATGCACGTGGCGGACATAACAGATACTGACACTTCTGTGGACGCTGAACAAAATCATGACTGTTTAGCCTGTGGTGATCATTATTATCATATACACACCTCGTTCTGCCAAATGCACGTCAAATGTCATGCTCCTGAGTATGTTTGTTGAATAGTTATACACGTTTGAATTAAACCTTTGTCTCTTCAGATTTCTGCCTTATGCGTTTCTTTTTTGGAATAGTATATAAACAATTGGTGGTTGCCTCTTCTTTCCAGAAAAATAGCATTGAAAGCCCGTTAAAATGTTTTGCCATCAGCAGAACTATTAAATAACACACAGAGTGGCAATAATACCCTGATGTCCTTAGTTCACTGGGGGATAATGTTTGAACATTGGCACATAAGTGAATTTAAGTTTACAGAAAACTGAATATAATATAACTATCACTATTTTTGTTTCCTGAAGATGTTTGCATTATTGCACCAGACATATCTTTCATCGGGTCACCACTCCTGTCAGTGAAGCTTACGTAAATACAGAAATATAACCATTACCTGAAAGAAACAGAAACAAAAAAGTATCATATTTTCAAGTAAATCAATATTGATCAATCGCATTTACTCACAATGTCATTAGTTTCAGTATTGGCCACTATGGATTTTATTATTATTTATTATTATTATTATTATTATTATTATTATTATTATTATCATTATTATTATTGTTGCTGTATAGAGCTCGAACAGAAGTTTGTTAAGGCCTAGAATTTCGAAAAGATCTCAGCTAAGCTAAATCTTAACAACTTACGTTCGAAGATAAGATATCTTAAGTTTAAGATAAGATACTTTTTCGAAACTATCATAAACCTGTCGCAGATCGCACAAGGATACGATAGGTATCGTAACTCTGACAGAGAGCTCATTTGTGTTAAAGATTGAAATAACGAGGTGTTTCCCAATGACGTCTGGGGGATTTCCCAGCCGCTGACAATAACAACATGGAGAAGTGACACGGAATTCATGATCATATTGTTAGGTCACACTGTTTAACACGCACATAATTGAGTGAAATTCTGTACAATCCTACATATGTCCAACATGTAGACGTTTTGTTCTTATGATAAATGATGCCATGACTACCCGAACACAAATAGCACTCACGTGCTGTGCAAAGGCATTGTTCAAACACAAGAAATGTTATAATCAATAAGCGTAGTGTTACCACACTATAGCTCCTAGAATTGAAATAACGTGCAAGCAGATACTTTACTATTTTCCCTTCAAATGGTCCTCCCGCGACAGCGCAGAACTTTATGGAAACACATTGCGTTAAAAGTCAAGGACGAAAGTAAGGGACGTTATTCTAAATGACTATGACTAGACGTGACCTTTGATTGAACAGCAGGCGTTCAGCATTTAAGATGTGTGTTCAAGTCTGATGATACGTGATACATATATACCTACATATAATGTCTTTTTCTGTCCCTTTACACTAAGTAGAGCTAATAAACTTATTTGTCTGATTTGATTTAACTCTGGCTTAGGAGCGAAATACACTGTAAATATGTCAAATCTATTTCAGAATGTAGTTCGATGATGTTTGGCTGAGGATCATTTACTAGTATTTGTCCGTTTACCCTATACTTTACAACAATTTTATTGTCTGAATGGTCTCAAGTATCTATATTTCTTTAACATAAAACGGGTAGATGTACAGTTAAATATTAAAAAGATCAGAATCAATTAATATTTTGACTCGGTATATTGAATGCAAAATTCAAAGATTATTGTGTTGTGTCTAATTTTTATTGATCATTAAATTTCATTCAATAAACGTTTTCTGCGAACATAAACTGGAAAGTGAATTTTGGACATTCTTCAAACAATGCTTCTGTTTGACGACAATTAAACCCGAACGAGCATGGGAACTCAATTTTTATTTGATTTATAGATACGAAAATCTGTGTTTAACTTTTGCTGTCAAAATTTCAATAAATTGTTAAATATAAAGGAATACGTCCTTAAGCCGTTTATCACCTGTACGTACGTTGTTTCACACTTCTTCAGCATGGATAGAAATATATTTAAGCTACCGACTCCATAGTCATGTGGATCGCTGTCGCGATTAAACACATTCCTGACGTGACATCATTGAAGAATTGTTCTTGTTTTCGAAGTGTCAGATTGTATCGCACAGTTTAACAAAATGAAATGACACTGTTTGAAGCAGACAAATTGTTTGGCAAAATATCTTTGGCAAAGTATGCCGCCATCTTGGATAAAGATAAAATAAACTTATGACAGGTATGGGGCTATCTTAGATTTACGACAAACTTAAGATATCTTAGGGCGACAATAGTTTCGAAAATAGGCTACGATAGCCTACGATTTCCTTACGATAACTTTACGATTATTTTAGGGCTACGATTGTTTCGAAAATCTTGGCGCAGTAACTTTACCTCTTTACTGTATGGAAAACTCATGATTCAATTACTAATAAAAAAATCGCTAATGTTTGCCGAGTTTCTAAAAACACTGATAACTATTTTCAAATAAAAAATATACAAAACAATTCAGTGATAGCAGTCGAATGTTAAAAACATAAATACCAACTATGTATTATGACATAACCTACCAGTATAAGATAAAAATCCTTAAACAATTGGGAGATACCGATTTGTATCTGATTATTTGATGTGAAAACAAAATAATAATATGGTATACCAAGATATTTACCCATGTTAATAAAAACATTTACACCTTACTAATTTTGGAATTATTAATAAATTGGTATTCTATATTAGATAAAAACAGAAAGGTCCAAACTCTTCAAATATGTATTGACAACCTAACATTTCACGACCATTTCGTACCTCACTTACTTTATACAAATCGCACCCTTAGGTTTAGGTAACTGCCTGAGGTAGATAAAAAGGTTAAAGATAAAATTAATATTATTTAAATTTTTTTAAAATATAATAATTGCAGGCGACCATGCTATCAACCACCCCCAAACATTAGCAAAAAACATCCTGATGTTTGAGTGGTCTTTGGACCGTAACCTATTGCTTTCCAAACTCAATAGAGTCCTCCCTGGTTATAATGCCACCTTTAAAAATTCGTCCAGCCGAAAATGTGGCATTATAACAAGGTTGGCATTATAACCAGAGAGGTGAAAACCAGACCTTAATGCCAGACCTTAATATATAGAGGATGAAATGTCATTTAAGCTTATAGAAACGGATAATTATCAATAACATCAAACCATTTTTTTTGTTCTTTCAAGAACGTGAATGGTGAAGCTTTACATTGTACAAACACAATAATTACAAAACGTACCGCAATAATCGAGGAAAACATTACTCGTGTATCGCACGAGCTGGTGTCTTCTAATATCGCGTCGTCTCCTCGAGGAGAGGAGCCGGAAGATAGCCCCTTCTAAGGAGACGTCGTCGCTAAGGAGCAGCGTCCCTTGATCAAACTTCACGAAATGTGACACAAAGGCGACGTTGTAAAGTCGTTGGGCCAGTCTAAGAAATTCGCCGGCGACATAGTCAACCATTGCCAACGCCATAATGATGGAGTTTAAGTGCATTTTTTTATATATTTAAAAGTTAATCCTAAGCAAGGCTGTATGACATAAATCTATTTTGTATTGAGGAACAAACTAAAATTGATATTATTACGACTCACTAGGGGAAAGAGAAGACTCTTTGTGCTTTACACACTCAGGATCAATTACTAATTTGGAATAAACTACAAACAAGGCATATTTTACCTGCTGATTAACACAACAAAGCTTTACTTTGCCCCGCGACAATCGGTGTTGCGAGTTAGTAAAGGTTAGGAACAAATGGAGAGGATTGTCCATGCAGTTGGAACATATTCAAACCGGCAAGAAGACGTTTCATGACATACATCGTTAATGAACCAATGAGAGAATGTTGTTTATCGTCGCACTCACTGTGGTTAAGTTGGTTTAATAGGCAAGCAGTTCAGTTACATATAGGCCACGTACCAGGCTGAGATGTGGTTGTAGCAGGTTGAGTTGGTGCTGGCGTCAGGTGGTTGTTGTTTTCATGGCTGTTACACAAATCATCATTACAGCATATGAAGCCTCCATGAGAGAGTTCATCCACCCCCTTCATGTGTCCGTCACATTTCTGCCAACATAAGACGTCCTCAGAAATACACATATCACTACATCAGCTGTGTTGTAGTGGTCATTTAACTGGAACAGGTAACCATGAACTGTCACAAAATATGTATAGCCCAATACCATTAATACCCTTGGGGTAGGAATATAGGTCCCCAGCAACCCATGCTCATTGTAAGAGGCGTCTGAATAATCTGGCTGATCAGCCACGGTGATGCATGCCATCGTATCCCATATTGCTGCGTGCGACGTAAGACAAGAATCAAACACAAATAACATTAAGTATGGGAATAAATGTTTTGATAAATCACACTCGTTTGATATTTCCACAATCTAAATGTATTCGTGTTATTTTTCCGTTTTTCACATTTTTCTTTTAGAAAAACTGCGCGTACTTCCACGTGTAAGGGACCTACGGTTTGATTTTCTAAAAATAAATTGACCCCTGAAATTTTTGAAGATGATAATTATGCTTCAGATTGTTGAAAAAAGAAATTGCCTGCCACATTGTTGCAAGCAAGGTTTCTTTAAAAAAATCATTCTGAAATAAATACTACCTGATAGTTATGGTCTGAAGGCTAATGCATTCAGTGTGCTTGACATGTTACATTCTTCCTGATATCACAAGTAAGAGTCGTGCAGGATAACTACATGTGTAGTATGGAAACCTATTTGCCTGTGTTTGTCAAGAACCTTTTAAAATGTGTGTTACCTTTGTATGTAGCAAGGGCTACCTTCAGATATTATCTTTTGATGCTAGTTTATGAGTTTCTTCTTAATCCCACCGAAGGCGTAAACTGTACACGTCGGGATTACATGGTGTTTATTGTAGATAACAGTGCAGGGTTGGGTTCTTCCAGACCGAGGTAAAGTGTTATTCATATTTATTTCTAGGTAGCCCTGGCCATAAATGGAATTTCTTTCGATCATGCTTTGGGGAAGTTCGTTGACATGTTGTCTATATTCTGTGTCTATTTTATCATGTTTTATCCATACCACAATGTTATCATCTATGCCACGATAAGAACGTAAGAAGTACCTGTTCTACAAGTTAACCCACAATCAGTGATAGGGCGCTACTCAATTTGTAATGATGTCAAGTAGCCTTCTATTGATACAGACTTTATCTTTTCAACAGGCACAGTGTAAATGCACCACATGCACATTAAAGCACCCATGCCAAATACAGTCATATACTTATTATCTGTTATCTTCAACTACACTGTGACATCACATTCAGTAACTTTCCTCCCACATTAAACCGACAAGAGTGATATGACCGGAATGCTGTTCAAAGCGGCGTTCAACACAACTCACTCACTCTCACTCACATTCCATAACATGAAATATCACAGTTGAAGATCCGGGGTAGAAGAGATCTTCAGGAACCATCGTTTGCCGTAAAAGGCGACTATGCTTGTCGTAAGAGGCGACTGAAGGGATCGGGTGGTCAGGCTCGTTGACTTGGTTGATGCATGTAATTGTATCCAAATAAGTGCGGATCGATGCTCATGATCTCAATCACTTGATTGTCTAATCCAGATCCGATTATTAACAGACGGCCGTCATGTAGCTGGAATATTGCTGAGTGCGGCGTTAAGCAACTAACAAACAAACAAGCAAGTAAACACAAACATGAAACATAGTATCAAACAATGGAATAAACTTCATGAATTACAAAATCGAAACACAGCACACATAAATATTACACTGCTTAACACAGTCCGTCATGTACATTGTTAAATACCACTGAAGTACAAGGACTATCAATAAAGGTCATAAACAGTGGACACGATAAATCCCCGATTCCATGTAAAATGTGAATGATCACCGACACAAATAACCTCATCCACATACGGACTCTACTACTCTGACACAAACCGTGGTCGAGGTATTTGTGTACATGTTATATATGTAAGGCTGAATTACTCACCGTCTTCTCAAGACAACCGAGGTCATAAAACGTCATTTGAAACTTGTACATCTTCCAAATGGAGCAGTACTGAAAGAAAGGCGTTTGATGTTTACACTTTAGTCTCTGCAAAAACAGATTTGTTGGTTTGTTACTTTCTAAAGGAGTTTTCATTGATACATTCTGTTTTATTTTTTGTATACCTCAAAGCATTTTGCCATACAGAATGACGTTAATTGAACAGGTACATTGTAAATGGTGGTTAAATGGTGTTCTTGTATTTACCTTGTCATGGCCACACTTGGACACTGTGGAGCACTGGCTGGGATGGCGAACTGCCTCGCACTGCAGACACAGTCGGTTACCTCCCATAGGAACAGCTACATAGGGGAAGATAGGTGACATGAAAAGGATGTACTAGCTCCAGATACGTAGTACCAGACACTAGGACAGCTAACAATGGGGGAAGATAGGTGGCATGAAAAGGATGTACTAGCTCCAGATACGTAGTACCAGACACTAGGACAGCTAACAATGGGGGAAGATAGGTGGCATGAAAAGGATGTACTAGCTCCAGATACGTAGTACCAGACACTAGGACAGCTAACAATGGGGGAAGATGGGTGACATGAAAAGGATGTACTAGCACCAGATACGTGGTGCCAGACTCATGGACAGATAACAATGGGGGAAGATAGGTGACATGAAAAGGATGTACTAGCTCCAGATACGTAGTACCAGACACTAGGACAGCTAACAATGGGGGAAGATAGGTGACATGAAAAGGATGTACTAGCTCCAGATACGTAGTACCAGACACTAGGACAGCTAACAATGGGGGAAGATAGGTGACATTAAAAGGATGTACTAGCTCCAGATACGTAGTACCAGACACTGGGACAGCTAACAATGGGGGAAGATAGGTGGCATGAAAAGGATGTACTATCTCCAGATACGCCATGTTGTCCATCGGAAGACAAGGTCACATGTACGATTTATATGCATATATGTTTCAAAACTATGTCATCATTTTACTAAATATTATGTACTGATACACCAATTGCTTTAATGAGCGAAATATGGACATGGTCATCCTAAATTTTGTGTTTTTCATTATTCTGAAAAAAGTGTTTTAAGTGCCTTCATTAAATCGTATTAAGTGATTTACAATTGATAAGTTTCGTGTCAATATAATTTTTATTGACATGAAACCCCGTTTATCCGTACGTTCCAATATATTTTGTCCTGTTCAACGAAATGTCAGGAGTTATGCCATCTGGATCGTATACATTTCATACACCTATGGCCCTGATTATAAGGTCCCGGACTATCCAGGTTTCACTGTATATGAATCTGTCACTCACGGAGTCCGCCACACAGCTTGGAGTTGCAGTGGTCGCCGATACAACATTCCTCACACCCGTGCGGGCTGCTCCCGCCTGCCACCGACCCTGTACCTTGACATAGCTGTAACAAACAAGATGCACAGCAACATGGATATATGCAACATGGCTAAGGATCAGACACACTTCAAGTGGAACAGTGGGTGGGCATGGCTTCACACTCTACGCATTATGTCAGTTATATCACGGCGGGTCAGCTTCATATGGGAGAGAGGCCGAAGTAATACTTTGACGAATTAGCCTAGAAAGACAAAATAACAACAGTGGTGCTGACAAACCTAGAAACATAATTGGGCTTAACCTGGATTCGAACCTACGATTACAGTTTTTGTTGCACTCATAAGGGACGCAACTCTTCACAGCGAATTGTGGCGCCTTAGACGACTGGGCCAATGTGACAATGCGTTGGTAACGAGTAACGTTGCTATGTCCACTTTGCAACTCAAGAACAGCTGGGTAGAAGTAGCTGATCAGGACAAATACAATATGAATGCTGAATGAGAATTACATTAAAATTGCTATAATTTCACCTCTATACCTATTCCTATGGGTACTATTTGGCTTACGGGTAAGTTTCGAGGTTGTTATAGACTGTAAACACTTTGTACCGTCCCTCCTCTTTATTGTTACAATATACGAAGTAGGATTAGACGAAAGTGTCAAATAACGGTTATCAATAATATAGTATTTCTGACAGTCTACATCATATTCATCATAAAAGACAATGGGAAAATGAAAACTGTTCTATGCAACAAGATGAAGGCAGCGTAAGTGCTTGAAGTATTTTAAGAATAGGGCCAAGCAAACAAGAGGTTCCTAGATACACGGCCTGGTCATATCTTGTAACAAACCCTACGTGATGTGTTACGACGCGACTGAACCCCTGGGGTTCTTGTCCAACCAGAGAACGCACTGGGAGACAGGCATATTGAGTATCGGGAACATACGTTTCATGTATGCACACTTGGAGACAAGCATGGGGTACTGGTGCTATTCTGCCCTTGAAAACAGATTGGGTATGTATGCGTAGTTAGAGGCCTAAGCTCGCCTCAGATACAGAAGCTAAGCATCGGGTACTGTGCCCCTACCCGGCCAGTAAACACTCAGGGCGACATGCATCAGATATTGTGCCCCGTTCAAAGCCTGGAACGCACGGAGAGACAAACATTAAATAATGTGCACCTGTTCTTTCCCTGAACACACAGGGTGAAGGGCATGGGGTAACGAGCTCCAAAACACACGAGGAAGCAAGTACCAGGTATGTACCCTGAGCCCCTTTGCAGCCCTGGAATACGAACGGAGAGACAAGCATTGGTAACTGTCTCTGTTCAGCCCCGGAAAACTATGTATTAGGTACATGGAACGTATCCCATCCCGGTATACACATTGAGAGACAAGCGTGTAGTTCTAGAACATACGACTGCTTCAGTCAAAACTCATAAAATTCCCTCAAACATTCTAAATAGAGTTTTCCTCATATACACAAACTAAGTAACGACCTGCTTCTTTCTGCACCCTGCCGTGTACTGCGTTGGGCTGATTCCTGTCGATGACGCATAGCATTGCTGAAAAGAAACACGCAACTGTGTTAACAAGAGGACTAAACGACCAAGGGCGAGTCCCATGCCCCAAGAATTAAAAACGGTATCAATATTAACGGCTGAATAAACAGTGTTATCTACAATATTAAGCAATGTTCTTGCGTGATTAAGAACAAGTTATTGATGTGTTTGCACTTGAAGCTGTGTGTCAGCGTGATAGGTTGGGAACATCAATAAGCATAGTATGTATATGAGATAGTTCACTCAATTTTAAAGGAACAGACGGTGAACTTACTTCGTCGTCTTGGCACTTGATAATCTCCCTACAAGAAGCAGGTTTCACAGCCTTGTCACAGTCATAACACCAGGGGCCCTCGCATACTGGGGAAACATTGACATACTATGATACACATATGTGATGTTTAAAGAACATAAAACTGTACTTGTACCAGAAAGATATTTGAATAGTGACAATGGCAGTGTTTCTATAAAATTAAATGTAAAGTTTTGCCCCTCAGGACAGAACGAGGGTAGACTGCAATCTCCTGGATCATGTTTACGTATATTTCCTATTTCGTATTGATCTGTAAACATTATATTGAGCTACGTAAAGTTTATTTGCCAAATTTATATTGGAAATTGTATTCAACATTTCCTACTATCAATAAATTCATAAGTTTTCTGTGTACAACTAAGGATGGTTTATTAACGTCTGCAATAGCGTGTATATTATGCATTCAAAATATATATATGACGTCTTCACATTGCATTTTTGACATTGCTGTTCTTGTATGGGCCAAAGGCTTTGACACAAATAAACTATTTTGACTTGACTTTGACCATAACTCATTCCAAAGACATTCTTTTAATACATACACACATTACGATTTGATTAGTTCATGTGTAGGACATGAACTGACTTCCAACATCTAAAATGCCCTAAATATGTTTTCTTCAAACTTTGTCATGATATAGAAGAATGTTCTAACGATATGCACTGTACATACATGGACATTCTTCCATGATACCTACGAACACGTTACACGATTAATGATTTTCAACTTGAATGTCATCTGTGTAAATCCTATAGGGGTTTACATAACACTTATGAAAGTTGTTATGCGCTAAGAAAGTCATATTATACAAGCACTAGTGCCTTTCCTACACTGCGACTATGGGCATATGTTAAATAATATTGGGCAATGTGATAACGTAGTACTGAGTATTGAGGTCAACTGAAAAGCTTTTCTATAGCTCAGACTAATATACATAATTAACTCATCGGAAATGAAAGTAGGTAGACAAAGCACAGCAAGTTCGAGACAGAATCTGAATCTGTATTGTTTTAATTATTTTAATTGGTTCATAATGATGATCATTTTCATCCTAAATAAACACCAGTATACTTTAATTTTTGTAAAGCATGATCAATCCGTTTTGAGTTTAGAACTCCTAAATTATAACAATATGAATATGATAAGTAGGAACATGATCCTATTTACGTAAAATTTGATTTTGAGTAAATATAATTTGAGGCAACATTAAAGTCAGTATTTGTCCTGGCCCTCTCTGCAGCACTGAACGCACGACACTTCAGGGGCATGCAAGAGATTAAACGTCAAAGTATCACCCTTTGAACGCGATGACATACATCTGGTAAAGCTTGCTCAATATGTTCTACTCTGTCACCTGTCACCTGTTCGGACGCCTACGTCCCAAACAATACAGTGGAGTGAAAGGTGATTTGACTAGCAATGGTCGGTCACTACATGTATATCCTGCTGTGTGTAATCCGGTCGGCCCTGTGTTGTCTGGCAATATCAGCCGGTAACCCAAGTCAGGAGAAAGGGCTCAGCAAGAGTTGTAGCATCAGCCCGTCAGGTTTCCTTCAACCAGTGACAGTTGTTTCTCCGGTCATACGTGGCTCCACCCAACACTGCTACATTATGACCCCAAACAGGTTTCTGGGTACACTGTAATGGTGGCAAGGTGGTGATGTTACATTATTACCCCAATAGGTTTCTGGGTACACTGTAATGGTGGCAAGGTGGTGATGTTACATTATTACCCCAACAGGTTTCTGGGTACACTGTAATGGTGGCAAGGTGGTGATGTTACATTATTACCCCAACAGGTTTCTGGGTACACTGTTATGTTGGCAACGTGGTGATGTTACATTATTACCCAAACAGGTTTCTGGATACACTGTTGTTGGCAACGTGGCGCTGTTACATCTCAGTCAAATAACGTTCCCACCAGCCTTAAAACCCATCCTGGTATGTGCAATTTAAGCAGCTTTTATCGTAGGGCGATGGAATAAATGAATGAATGAATATTGTTTTACGACGCATCGGCAATTTTCCAGCTATTCACAGCGAGCGTAGGGCGATGAAAGTCTTATCCCTTTTCAGTTTTCGAGCCGAAACAAGCAAAAGCAAAAACTATTAGTGCTAATGTCATTCGAACCGAGTTTGTTTCCCGGGGTCTGCCTCTACCCCATCCGATCTGTCCACTACCACTGTGACGGTTAGGGTCCATTTGACCGCGAACCTGTACTTTTTGATTATACATAGTAAACATCACCATTGGCCATCCATTTCTAAATTTTCTGTAAAGTAAAGGGTCCATTAGACCGCGAACGTTATTATTTTCCAAAGTAAACAATGTCAATTGCAAGCCATTTCTCATTTTATGTAAAGTAAACCTTTTGTGAGAGAACTAGAACATGCCCGCGTCATTGTTCCGCTGTACAACAATGTCTGCACTGACAAACAAAATAGAAATGCGTGTACTTCCAATTCATTTACCCATATTCACTTACCCATAATTCCCATAGACTTTTCAGAAACCTATTACCAGTTAATTAGTAAAATCGCATTTGGATTAATATTTCCAGGCATATCTAAGAGATCTGAAGTCACATGGTTTCACATAAATATTGCACTTCCTAGTAAACTTCTGACGTTGCTGTCCATTTGAGTTATGAGGAAGTACTGTGTTGAGAAGGTCGAGTTGATCGTGTTTAACACAATCATACACGTTACTTTAACAACCAGCAAACACAAACACTAACTATATTCACGTATAGATAAGTATGGTTCTAGAGAGCCGTGTATGTGTAATTGATTAGATACATGCTAGCAAGTGTACTTCGGCATTACTTGAACATTAAGCTGATCATCACACTGCCAACTTTATAACAATGTAATTTGTTGTGTAATTAGTATGTAATGAATTTCGTCAACACAAACCTGCAACGTTGATGCATCCAATAATCACAACGCCCAGTATCAGCGCTGAAAACAAAATGATAGAATTACACACAATTTCAACAAACACTGACTTATAATAGACTTTTTCAACATGATTGGCATGGAAACGCCAGAGCGATTTTTGAGATATTTCAATTACAATTTCACAAGTCGGGAGGCCCTTTAAACTTGATACTTTAAATCTGAGATATAATTAACTGATTTCACCAATTATAATGTCCTCGGAGGAGGGTGTATTTGATAGTATTAAGGTAACTTACCGGCAACGTGACTCTGCATCGTCCCCCTGTACCAGCACGTGTGTGGCTCCGGTGACAAAGGTTTTTGTCTTGCCAAGCGACTTTATCATTTGAGGTAAACTGATAACGACGTGTGTCGGGGTATCGATTGAGTTCAAACACTGCACACTGCACACTGCACAGGGCAGACGTGTTATCTTTTTCAAGGACTTTCTTACTTTCGACATATGTTCCGATGGCTTTGGGTTAGAGCCTTCCTGTGAAACCCCCCGTGTGTGTATCATTTCTAAATGCGTTCGTCACTATTACGTCCCTATATATATTTATGTCAGACTAAGCAGGAAGTTTTTTACCCAAATTGTATTTACTTATATTTTTTGCACGTGATCGGGAGACATTGGTGCATCACAGGGAATCAGGGAAAATATGCTGTGTTTGTGGCTTTTATTAATGTTTTGATCCTCTCATACAGTATATTATGGACGCGTATTAGTGCCACATTCTACAACAAAGCAAGGGAATTATAAACTCCCTTATGATATAAGGTCCTTGACCTACAGAGTATCTAGCCTCACAATTGTTAAAAAGGTACTTAACCAAACAAGTGACTTGACTCCCAATAGTAAATAGGTACTTGACCTAAACAAGATAATCGCGGGACGGCGGTCTTGAATGTTTTGTTGAATGAATAAATACGATAATTGTTATTATGAATACCAACTCTACAATTTTAAATGCTAATTCCCCTATCAAACTGTAATTTGTATAAACGATTGTTTGATTATTTATGTAAGACATTGATCCTTACATTAAATACTGGAACATCTCTTTGACTGATCACTAAATCACGGAATTCTAGGTTAAAGTTAAGATTACAAATTGTAATCCCATAAGTAACGGGATAACAATTTTAACCCAAGTGCACGGACGTCGTAGAGGACAACCTGCCCTCGTCAGCCGTGAATACAATAGCCTGGCGAGCATAACAAAGTGTGTTTCCTAACATAGGGAAATCCCGAATAGCAAACGGAAAGTGAAAGTACCTGAACATAAGCTATCCAACGTTTCCACTAAAGATTTACAACAATATATCTACAATTATTGAGGTGGCAAAACTGAACACAAGTACATTAGAAATATCTATAAGTACAAGGAAATCGGGAGAAAATCAAAGTTACAAAATCATTTTCAACACATGAATAGGGTAGCAAACATATATGAGATAACATATATCAAATTAATACATGATAAAGTGTGCCATAAAATCGCTTGTGAATAAAATTTACGGGTCATTAGTTCTCTTACGATAGATGTAAAGACCTGGACAACGACGACCGCCGGACTTTGCCGAATGGTGACGGAAGCAGAACAATTAAGAGGAGAGCGGTTCGGTGACTAGACCGTGACTAGGCTGGTTTCACCCCCAGATGACACCAATACGCTTCCATAGTGTTTGACACGTAACTAAAATAATCTTCTTCTTTATTGTAGTAGTATGTTATTGTGTATATATCATCAAGTGTATTTAAGGTCAGCTCTATTTTAATACCTAAGTCTTAGCCCTAGTTTAACCACCCAATCTAGCCTGCTTCACTAATACAATAGCACAGTCACCCTTGCGCTTGCCTTCTCTATTGTTTCTCTGGTCTCTATTGTCTAGCCCCAGCCCCTTACTTTCAGTGACAGGGTGCATTATGGGACTGATCAGTTTGAATTTACACTCTGTTGTATTTGACTCTGCATGGAAGAAAGATCTCAATTCGTCGCTGAAATCATTCAGTCAACTGTCACAGGTTAGTTTATTTTTGAATTGTACATTTATATGTTCTTATTTTGTGCTTTGAAGGGTTTGCTAAGGTGCATATGTATGGTTTCTTAACTTCTTTTAATAGTACTTATATGGTTAGGTGTGATAAATGTATATCACATCAGTCATCGTATTCAGGTAAGTGTAGTTAGGCTAAATTTGCTTAAATAATAAGTATGTTTATTATAGCTAGTCTTAAATAACATCTTCATGTTGATATTACTAAACTTATTGTGTAACTAAGTATGATGAGTACATTTATTGGTAGACTGGAGCTATTTACCTTTAAATTAAAGTTCTCTCGTATCACTTGCATTTGCTTGAAACAAAACAGTACTAGTGGAGCCCAGTCAAGACGATCTGATCGATAATCAAGGTCTATGTTGTGATAAAACGGGTCTTACATCGCGCAATGCGTGAGCACCTTGATTATAAACATGAAAAGATTTGGAAAATATCAGTTGACAACGAGTTTGCGGTGCACATGTTTTGCAAATCCTGCAATCAACCGAAATCTGCAGGACAGTTTGCGAACCGGATTTCGATTTCGCAAATACATTAAATGTATTCATTCAAGAATCATGACACAAAGTTTAACTCATTTTAACTTAATTCAACGATTTTATAGCGATACTGACATATATCGCCCATTGGCGAGAAAAAGGTTTGGCCCATGGGCGAGAATATTTTCCTTTGCTGAACAGTTTTAGTTTCGCAAATACATAACGGTTTTATCAGCCATACACATGATTCAACTCATTTTACCTTAATTCAAATATTAAAATATTTCGCCCATGTTTTCGTCAGTCCCTTTAAATAAGTAACTAATTGTGTACAGAGTATATTGTATCATGTGAAATATACTTTATATTTTATCATTACATTACTATTTAAAAAGGGCCTTTGGTTGGATGTTTCCTTTACAGAAGTTTTACAAATTTCACCTTTTTTCATATTGCAACGATACGCCAATTCATTGGCGACATTTTCCAACACATTAAAGTTTAGTTTAGTTTCTTTTTCATTTCCCATTTCATGTCTCGTTGATACATCACACTGGGAAAGTAAGTGACACTAAGTATGCAATATACAGGTACACGTGCGCGTATTTTAATGGCAACCAAAAAACATTCGTCTTTCATTGCATAACGTCTGGCTGAATATCTCACATTCTAACGAAATCTCGAAATAATTATTTAATTATATGAGGTGTCGAACTAACCAATGGGAATTATGTTTACAGGCGATTGAGGAAAACTTGAGTGAATATTATAACACTGAAGCAACTTTATAATGCATTGTCACTTTTCGTATGAAAATGGTAACAGTTCAGAAAAAGCAACAGCCTTCTTATGATAATTCTCATTCTCATTAGGACGTTGTATCTAATTATAGTGTCGGCCCTATTTACAGGTGATTCTACAATACCTGTTCTCGGTCAATCACGATCTACCACACCACGCGTGAATAAACAGTTATGCAGGTGTTGCTGTGGGCAAATACTTAGCCTGAAAATGTATATTTATTTTGTGGATACATGTTTTACAAATTTTCGTTGATATGTGGATATATTAAGCACAAAGACAAAACAATGTTTATGAAAGATAAATTAGTGCCTTGAAATATTCATCGAGATGTGTATGATCGTTTAATGGGGTCATTCAATTAAAGTATGTTTGGAGGAGATATCAAAGGAGCCGCCCAATATACACAGTGTCGTCCGGTGAACTACCACCCCACCCTGTCCATAATAGTTATGTAATCGGTACACAAATATATTTGATGCGGTGTCAGTGTGGGAGGAGTTTGAATTACGCCCGCCACTGGCCACAGAAATCCTCAAAGTATAGTAACAATCAACAAGGTCAATGCCGTACTAATTACCTAGTGACGCACTCAGCAACGACTGTCAATCTGTCTGCTACAGCTACCATACCATCATCCCTGTCACAACTGGCATATCAACGGCTTATTCAAAATATTAATTGTAGAAACGTCGTTAAGTTGTTTTCCGCCGGTCGTAAGTTCATTGTTTGACTGAGCACACTTGTGTCGGGGTTGCGATATTTTCTTCTCTTTGTTGGCAGCCTGCCACCGGTCTGAATTTTGAGAAAGGTCTCAGCATGGGACTGCTAATTTCTTCTTAATGATGTCTACAAGCTTACAAACTTGTAGATGTTGGGGCGGTTAGGACCAAACTTTTTCAGCTCAGATTGTTAGTGGTCCTGGAACCCATAGTGTCAAACAGGTTCTGCGCAATACGTCCATCATATTCTACTGTTTAGGAACATTGTCACTGAATTTCAGAACTCTGGCATGATATAATAATCAAGGATTTCGAAGGTGAACGAGGGGAAAGGCAGACGCACGTGGATTTACTCTCGGGTTATTATTGTTTGGAGTTCACATTTTTGGGCATTTCATATACTTATTGGACAGAGTTCACCTGCACATGTCCACTTTAGTGAGACAGACTGTAACTAAAAATGCAATGAGCCGTAGCTCCTAATCCCTTATAACAACGGTAACAACAACCAATGTGAGGACACAGTAAGGTTAAACCGTGTCCAACAGACAATCTCAGGTGGCTAGCGCCATATCTCCCATCAAGTCAGCCCTGTTTTTAAGCGCATAATTATGTTTTTACATATTGAAAAAAAAGGAATTAAAAAAATCATATATAACAAACCTACACATCACCAAATACAAAACCTTATAACCCTTTCTAGACATCGTTCCAATTAACCCTTATCATTCAACTCGCTCGCGAAGGTCGTATACGACTTTAAAGTGAATACATCTACAGTGTATCATATATACTCATGATAAGCAATTATTTTCGTTCCTAATTCGAATGAGCACATTCTGAGGCTAAATCTGCAAAAGGACAGACAAAATATTTCTTTGCACAATGCAAACGACACAAACGTAGCGGCTGATAATAGAGACAATGATTTAATAATCTGCAATATATCATTTGTTCTCGTTCAATCTATTGTAGATATTGAAGTGATTGTAAAGTTTCAAGGAGTACTAAAATGTTGTGGTATTATGAATGTATTTAGAATATGAATAGCGAAAAACAGTCACCATATGGGATGTACATGTATAACTTGTCTTCCAACACCACGCTTGTGCCGAGACCCATGGTCATAAAACTAATCGGTCCCATAAAAGGAGCAAATAGTTTCGCAGATAGGACTTGCTATGGTTCACTCCCAATTGACAGACGACCTAATCATCAGACAGACCAGTCAAGTGTGACCAGTGTACCTGCCTGGTTTTACCTCCTAATTACTGAGCTGCCCAATACTGTCATACTGAGGGCAGAGTAAGCGGCTCCAACTTGTTGAGTGATACAGATTAACCAGATTATGATTGTGTTTGTAAGTTGCGTTTAATCTGTGTCGGGTTGCAGTTGTTTTATTAGGCAAGACCAGGGGTAGTTTTTTCAATGAAACCTTTTGAGCCGTTGAGTTTGTTTTGCATTCATTTCACTAAATACATTGTTAGGCAGAATAATAACACGTTATATGGATTAAACATCTCCCTAACCTGAGTATAATCTCACATGTACTCTAAGTTCCGTACTATATTACTTTGCGGAGACATTTAGTATAATTTTTGAGTTGGCATTGTATGCTGTCTGAAAGATCTGAAGATCTTCAACAACCCATTCTTGGCGTAAAAGGGCGACAGCGCTTGTCGTAAGGGGCGACTACCGGGATCGGGTGGTCAGGCTCGCTGACTTCGTTGATGCATGTCATCGTATCCCAATTGCGTGGATCGATGCACATGATTTCAATCACTGGATGTTCTGGTCCAGACTCGATTATTTACAGAAAGTCGTCATACAGCTGAAATATTGCTAAGTGCGGCGTTATACAACTAACAAACAAACAAAACTTTGAGGAATTCACAACAATCACTATGACGAGGTATGCATATCTTGCAATCAACCTGAATCCAGTTACTGCAATGTCAAACCCGGGCTTGGTTAAAACAAGAATTGCAGTTAGATCCGCTATATGCTGTAGATCTCCTGTAGTCAAGAGATGCAATAGCGAGGCAGAACTATGTCAATTTGTGAGGGACACACAGCTACTCGAACATATAAAAACATAGCAGCCAAAGATAAAAATGAAATCATATCATGTACGAAAATAGAAATCATATCAACACAAAAAGAGAAAGTGTATGAGTACTAAAACTTGCAATAGATATGTGTACCCTACGTACGCACATGAGTCACATTCGACAGTCTGCAACACACTGACATCGCATCAAATATATTTGTGTACCGATTACATAACTCTTACTGACAGGGTGGGGTGGTAGTTCACGCGAAACGGACGACACTGTGTAAATTGAGCGGCTCCTTTGATATCGCCTCACAACATACTTTTAATGAATGACCAATTAAACGATGATACACATCAGGATCGCGGAGAAAATACAAGATTCGTTCTCGTTGAGTATATATATCAAGGCACCAATTCATCTTTCATAAACTTTTTGTGTCTTTGTGCTTAATATATCCACATATCAACGAAAATATGTAATACATGTATCCACAAAAAATATACATGTATGTACAGGCTATATATTTGCCCACAGCAACACCTGCATAACTGTTTATTCACGCGTGGTGTGGCAGATTGTAATTGACCGAGAGCAAGTATTGTAGAATCACCAGTAAATAAGGCCGACACTGTAATTAGACACAACGTACTAATGAGAATATGAGAATTATTATAAGAAGGCTGTTGCGTTTTTCTTAACTATTACCATTTTCATACCAAAAGTGACAATGCAGTTAAAAGTTGCTTTAGTGTCACAATATTCACTCACGTTTTCCTCAATCGCATTGAAACATAATTCCCACTGGTCAGTTCGACACCGCATGTAATTAAATAATTATTTCGAGATTTCGTTAGAGTGTAAGATATTCAGCCAAACGTTATGCAATAAAAGACGAATAGTTTTTTCCATTAAAATACGCGCACGCGTAATTGCCCAGTGTGATGTATCAACGGGACATGAAATGGGAAATGAAATAGAAACTAACTAAACTTGAATGTTGTGGAAAATAACTCCAATGAATTGGAGTACACGCACATGAATTTGTATCATAAACTGTCAAAACGTTTCGAGAGGTAAGGCCGGATTCATTACAGATCGCTACAATATGTAAAACGGGTGAAATTTGTAGAACTTCTATCAAGGAAACATCCAACCAAATGCCCTTTTTAAATAGTAATGTAATGATATAATATAAAGTATATTTCACATGATACAATATACTTTGCACACAGTTAGTTGATGCTTTAAAGGGACTGACGAAAACATGGGCGAAATATTTTAATAACGCCGTAAAATAGTTGAATCATGTGTCATGCATGTAGACACACCTTTATGTATTTGCGAAACTAAAACTGTTTCGCAAATGAAGCAAATGAAAATATTCTCGCCCAGGGCGAAACATTTCAATAACGCCGTAAAATAGTTGAATTAAGTTAAAATTTGTTAAATTATGTGACATGAAACTTCTAAGAACACCTTTATGTATATGCGACACTATAACACAAGTTTTGAGCAAAGGGAAATATTCTCGCCCATGGGCCAAAACTTTTCTCGCCCATGGGTGAAATATTTCAATAACGCTATAAAATAGTTGAATTAAGAAAAATTGAGTTACATTATGTGCCATGAAAATGGTAAGAACACCTGCATGTATTTGCGAAACAAAAACATAAGTTTTGAGTAAAGGAAAATATTCTCGCCCATGGGCAAAACCTTTTTCTCGCCCATGGGCGAAATATTTCAATATCGCTATAAAATAGTTGAATTTAGTTCAAATGAGTTAAGTTTTGTGTCATGATACTTGAAAGATATACATATATGCATTTGCGAAACAAAAACATGAGTTTTGAGTAAAGGAACATATTCTCGCCCATGGGCCTGCCCATGGGCCAAACCTTTTTCTCGCCCATAGGCGAAATATTTCAATATCTCTATGAAATAGTTGAATTAAGTTAAAATGACTTAAATTTTGTGTCATGATACTTGAATAAATACATTTAATGTATTTGCGAAACAAAAACATGAGTTTTGAGTAAAGGAACATATTCTCGCCCATGGGCCAGTCTTCGCTCATGGGCCTGCCAATGGACGAGATAGTGTAAATATTGAGTTTTTGAACAATTTGTTTTTCATGTTTTCTTCCTTGGTATGTTCCAATGAAAAACAGCATGTTTAATTATGTAAATACCTTTGACCGAGAGTCGGCAAAGACCGTAGAGTTTCTGGACTTTTGGGTTTCAAGAATTAAAATGGGACGTGTTAGTTGCAATGTTGGAGATCCAGTCCCATCACGTTCCTTCTCTGCTACTGGTGTCATAAATAAGTTTGTTTTTCCTTTATATTTGGCGCTAGTTGTTTATACTATACACGAGCATGTCTGATCAAATATCAGAAGAGGACATTTCGCAACTTTTTGAGCAGCTAAGTGTCATATGACTTGTGGAGATACGAAGTGGATTGCACATTCAAGGACAAAGCACATTCAGGGGCGACAATCGAACATTCCCTCAGGAAATCGTTGAGAGGGGAGGCAGCCAGAGTTGCTATACGATTAGGTTCCACAGCTTCTCTTTCATCGCTTTTAGATAAGTTTAGGTGTGTTTTTGACACTAGCGATTCTCCCGTTAACGTATTGGCAGCCTTCTACACAACACGGCAGCGGAACGATGAGGACGTCAACACTCGGTGTTGTCGTCTAGAAGACCTACTTAGTGAGGCTGTAGAAGCTGGTGAAGTTAGCTATCAAGACACCAACAAGCTCCTTCATTCCATGCTTTGGACAGGACTCAAGCCATCAAACAAGGATGTCACCCAAACACAAATTTGATCTATTCTCCGGTTTTGATGTTTTGCGAAGAGAACTGCGGCTGATTGAGCGGGAACACAATCTACGCAGAGGTGGAGGAAAGGTCCAAAGTAAACAGTCTGCAACAAGTATGGCGGCTGTTATTGAGACAACCATCCAAACAGAGTTGAAGTAACTTCGAGGAATGATCAAGAGCCTTACTTCTGAAGTTGCATCTCTTAAGAAACAACAGCAACAGCCACCACAGGATGACTTTCAACAGCCTACAGGAGAACAAGTTCGCTTTCAGTCAAAGGCAAATGAACAAACAGACAGGAACAACACTGGATGGTATCCTCAATCTTCTTTCAAGACGCAACGGTATGACCAGACACCACATAGAGGCAGATCTAGAGGACGACCGTTTGAGAGAGATGTACAGTGCTTTCGCTGTGGACAGTTGGGACACATAGCGTCAGGATGCAGGGTCAGGATGGACCACAGTCGTCAGCATTTAAACGGGAGATGGCCTATGCGAAGGGGTGGCCCATTGGTCTCAACAAACAACAGACTGACACAGAGAGGTATGATACCCAAGCACTTGTAGGAAATGCCAATGAAGTCGATGTCTGCATTCAGGGAATCAAGACAATAGCTTTATTAGACACAGGAGCTACAGTCTCCACGATGAGTCAGGCATTTTATGATCAATATATCTCTAGTATTTCTATCACCCCCATTACAAGTGTTTTGGAAATTGAATGTGCTGATGGACAACCCCTTCCATATACAGGTTATATTGAGGTTGACATTGAGGTCAACGGTATTGATGCTGATACCTTTGAAGAACATTTTGACATGTTGAAGAAGGTATTTAAGAGACGCAAAGACTGTGGATTCAAGCTTGCTCCAGATAAATGTAGTTTCTTCAAGGACAAGATAAGTTTTTAGGTCATATCATCAAGGCATCGAACCAGATTCAGCTAAAGTTGAAAAGATAAAGACATGGCCCCCAAATGAATCCAAATGAAGTAATACAGTTTCTTGGATTTGCAGGGTATTATCGAACATTTGTGCAGAACCTTGCTGCAATCACCAAGCCCCTGTCAAGTCTTATGCCTCCACCAACGCAGACAAAGAGAACAAGCAAGAAATTGAGTCCACAACCATGGACAAAGGGACATGAGCAAGACAAGGCATTCCATTACTTGAAAGAACTTCTGGTTTCACCTGCTATTCTGGCCTATGCAGATTACAGTCTACCATTTGAGCTCCATACAGATGCCAGCACACATGGACTTGGCGCTGTTCTCTATCATGAGCAGGGTGGACAGAGATTACCTCTATGGCACCAAGTTCAGAGTCTATCAGCCGGTGGTCTCACACCAGTACAGGTACCTCCACAATGGAACGTCTTATTTCAGAACTGTTTGAAGTTCTGGTGGACGCTGAATGATGGTATTCATCTTCGGCTCTTGATGGTACATTTACTCTCTCACATATATTGTTTCACTGATATTGGGACTGTATCATGCATATCACGCATACAATCTCACTGATACTGAGACTGTATCACGCATACAATCTCACCTGTATTGACTCACATAACATACTGTCTCACTGATACTGAGACTGTATCACGCATACAATCTCACCTGTATTGACTCACATAACATACTGTCTCACTGATATTGAGACTGTATCACGCATACAATCTCACCTGTATTGACTCACATAACATACTGTCTCACTGATACTGAGACTGTATCACGCATACAATCTCACCTGTATTGACTCACATAACATACTGTCTCACTGATATTGAGACTGTATCATGCATACAATCTCACCTGTATTGACTCACACAACATACTGTCTCACGTATACATACACAGATGGTCTCAGGCTTACTTTCTCACGGGACACTCTGACCAAAGTGAACTTATTCATCACCTGATATCCATAAAAGAACACTGAATTCATTATATTTTTTTAATTACATTTTATACGCTGTTTCGACTTTACATTTGTCTACACGGTGCTTCAAAATACATACTGAACATTAATGTAAAACAATATTAATATCAATATGATCAAACGTCAACGCATTAATACGTTCAACAGCAGCAATAAACACAAGATGCAAACTATGTAGACTTGAATATCTCCGTCACATTCAGTCCAACTTCAGTGAACCTTTTGTGCGATCCACAAACTCACTATTACCGTCTTTCCTGCAATAAAAATACAGAAAGGGTTCATTCTATTACTTCATAAATAACCCAGGCTAGCCCTAAATTAAGGATAACACTAAGAAGTTTATGAGGTTACATTTGCCAAAACGAGAGAACACTTATTCCGAAATCTCCGTGAACATACGCAACACGGCGCTGGTTTGTAGTGTTCTGCAGTTAAACTGCCAAACATCCGTGGATAGTTTGAGATTAATTCGCGAATAACTAAAACCAGGCTTAATCTAAATCCACGAAGACACAGTGTGAATGGATTGCAGATAAATAAACACTTTTGGCATGATATTAATGATTAACTTCATTGTGTCTCTTGCCTTGTACAGATGTGTATGTACATGCATATGCATGTGGAGGTCTGATAGATATCGCTGTGGCAATGGTGTTATCACTGTTGATATATGTACCTGGATGAACTACACATTTGGAGAGACATCCTAATCAGTGTGATCACAAAGTTGCTAACCTGACGTGCATTACCCCTACCAAGCTGATAATTATATAGGCTTTGTTTGTTTGTTTAACGCTGCACTCAGTTATATATTACAACGGTCTGTAAAAAATCAAGTCTGGACCAGACAATCCAGTGATTGACATCATGCGCATCGATATACACAATTGGGATAGTATATGATGACATAAATAAACCAAATCAGCGCGTCTGACCACCCGATCCCGTTAATCGCCTCTTACGACAAGCAGGAGTTACTGAAAACCAATTCAAAGGCGAATCTTCACGGGACAAGTATATATGCATTTGCATCAGGTACATTAACTTTATTTCCATGTTATTTATATTAAAACCAAATATTAACCATGGACCCATCTGTGGTTTTCATTTGCTTAGTGCTACATTGATTCAACAACGTTCTACATGTACTGTGCAGGATACAACAATCAGGCTGATGGCCAATAAGAAAGCTAAATACCTTGTATTATTTTGTGATTAAGAATTGACTTTCATTTTGTGTGAGTTCATTGAAATATGAACCTTCGTAGAGTGAGGGCCAAACTGTATAAATGCCGGAGCATGTGAGTATGCCATCTCCTTTCGAAATGGTATCAACAGAGTACTTCAAATTAAGTAGATATGTACCGAAACGCTTTGAAAACCAACCAAGTATAATTGACGCTAAACTAACTGATATGTGGTGCAAGATCTTTCGTACGATCTCACTCGGGTCAATTAGCTGAATATAAGTTGTAACAACCTCATTGGAAAGAACACAATGTAATTGAACAGTACAGAAAACACACAAGAGGTCAAAAGACAAAGTCAGTATCGGGTATGACAACCTCTGGTTGCAATGCATACTACACAACCCCGCTCTCGTGGACCTTTGAACAGCAGGAGCTGTGCTCCGTGATGATATCTGATCCCGCCCATACCATCCAGGCCCCAAAGGTTAAATTTCTTACCAAGAAGCCATATGGCTACAAGTAATTTTTTTCCAGGTAGCCAGTGGTAAAATCAAGAAGCCAATATTGTAGGTAGCCAAAAGCATTTGAAATGATCTTTTATCAAAGAACTATTATAATATGTACAAGTTACAGCACTAGTCTTGGAATTGTATATTAGTGGACACTGTACTTGATAGTATTACTTGTGACTCGAACAATGATGCAATTTATGTTACTAGATTATATAGGTAGAGCCTTGCTTATCAAATGACCATTGTCAATTAAAATAGAGTACTAATTCAGTAGAGGCAATAATAGGCAGACTTGTTTTCCAAGATCAGCTGCTATTTATTTTTGTGTCTCCAGACGTGCAGCAATAGAATTTAGTCGCCACAAGATATTTGTCAAGGTAGTCATTTGGCTACCTCTGAATTTTAGACAGTAGACAAAATAAAATGTAGGTCAAATTCGCGACCGTTTTAGTCGCAACTTTGAGGCCTGCCATCACACTTCTCCGGTCTCCACATTGTATCCTCGGTGCTGAGGATAAGCTACAGTGATAACTTAGGTGGCCTTTGAATACCTTCACTTTATCCCCATGTCTGCACGAAAAAAGCCCCTTCGAACGTTTGATACTCTGCACGAGAAATAACGTGTTTTTGAGAATGGTCCTTGGTGTGTTTGTGGTGACTCTCCAAGGATATCAACTCTTAAAACCGTTAAGTGTCTCAAACTCCAAACATTACGGGTTTTCAATGTTCTATCACAGATATTGTGACAGTTTCATTCATGTTGGTTCGTTTTCAAAGCGGGTCAGTGTAGTATTGCATAAAACCTGATTACTCCAAGATAATTGTGGGGACCGTTTATTGACACTGTTGATTAATAAGGTTTACATAGTTACTTTCAATCATTTGCTAATTAGAATTGTTAGCACTATTTCATAACTATTTGTAATGTCTTGTAGTGACACTTTTACTAGGATCTGTCATGAGTTTTGGATGTAAGCATTGATTCATCTATGCTGTGGTATACAGATTACAACTTTCCCTATTCTAGCCACCGCACACACGCACACACGCATACACACACATACACTCATACATACATATAGGATATTTATCTACACTATCGTGCATGTTTGAATGGAAACACATTGTATATGTATAACTTTTATATGCATGATAATCTATATATCATTCCTAATTTGGCAAAAAGTCAAAATCTGCACGATAACCGATAGAATAATTCTCAATAAATCAGTATCAGTAAACAATGTCTCGATTTCACAAATGACACTTATTACCATCAACGAATCGACTGACTTACTGTTTAATTGTTTGTTTGTTTGTTGTTTAACGCCGCACTCAGCAATATTCCAGCTATACGACGGCAGCCTGTAAACCAGACAATCCAGTGATTGACATCATGAGTCTCGATCCACGCAATTGGGATAAGATGACATGCATCCACCAAGTCAGCGAGCCTGACCACCCGATCCCGTCAGTCGCCTCTTCGACAAGCATAGTCGCATTCTATGGAAAGCATGGGTTGCAGAAGACCTATTCTACCCCGGATCGTCACGGGTCGACTTTTTGTTAAAACGACGTTATTCGAATTCACGTCAACCATCGCATTATTAAATTAAAAACTTACTTGATAAAATATGTAACAAAGCCGTCCTCCTTGGATAACGCTCCGATCTGTCTTGCCGACACGCATATCTTGTCAGTCTGTAATAAAATTCATATTCGTAAAGATAAAACATGTCGATTAATGCTGATTTACATTTTATCACATATGTTCCACGAAAGTTTATTGTTTCTTTCTGTATTAGTTGTTTAACCCCGCACTCACCAATATTTCAGCTATATGACGGCAGTCTGTAAATAATCGAGTTTGGACCAGACACTCCAGTGATTGACATAATGAGTATCGATCCATGCAATTGGGATAAGATGAAATGCATAATGCAGTCGTCACACTGTCCCGAAATTGACACCAGATGGACACACGATAAAGGAAATGTTCAAATTCGGCTCTGATCGTAAAAACATCGGGCCATTCGTGAGGGCATCTTAAGCCATCGTATGACCGTCGGTGGAGTGTCTCAGGCTCCGGTAGCACCTTCGTGAGCGGTGGCAAAACTTTGGCATGCCAAAAAATTGCCGAAAGACCTTGCGAAGGTTCATTTTCGTTTTGAATTCGTGTCTCCATTTTGCCCTTCGTAAGGCCATCGTGAGGGCATCTTGTCAAATCGTGTCATCTTCGTCTTTACTTCGTGTGCTCATCGGTGCCATCGGGCATTTTTCGCCCACGAAGACAATACGAAGGAAACAAGAAGCTGCCCGATTGTCTTAGGAAGGCAACACGACTACGTGAAGCCCTCGCAATGCCGTCGTGTAGCCATCGTATTATAGTACGATGACATCAGGGTGGGATGGGACCAGGGTGTCGGCGAAGACAGCCGAATTTGAGTAGCTCAAGCGTTTCCCATGTGTCATGGTAATCTGGACATGTAAAAGGCCAGCCTCAGAGCATCTTCCTCAGTCAGTCCTGAGCAACTCTACAGAGCAGAGTCGTGTATAACTCCCAAAGCGTCAAATATAATTAATCACAATTCAGTTTCTGCAGAATGGCATACTTTGATGATGTGACAACCAGGAAAAAGAAGGCAGCAGCATTTCTTCTTTTGATGCACCTCAGAGAACGTGATAGGCAACTCTTACAGGCCCAGCACCTCCTCTTACAGGTAAAAATTGTCTTATTTCACTTTGTCATTTCTTGCTATTTGCACAGACTTCGTGGTCTAGTGGTAGAGCGTCCGCCCGGAGAGCGGAAGGTCCGGGGTTCGATCCCCGACCGCATCATACCAAAAGACTTTAAAATATGGTACTTGTTGTTTCCCTGTCTGGCGCTCGGCATTAAGGGGCTAAAACAAGGACTGGTCGGCTCGGAGTCAGTATGCTGTGTCTGAGTGGGGTATTCATATTAAACTGCGGCATGGTATCTCAGTGAGCTAGCACTATAAATCGGCATCAGTCCAGACTAGTACAAGCAACCACACAAACACACACACGTACATGCACGTCGCTATATAAGTGCAATAATCTTGTACGCGACGTTAAACCCCATTTCACCTCACCTCTTGCTATTTGCCTTTCTAGCATTCGACAATGAATTTATCTTGTTTTGCTTTTTATTTTCCAGGTCAGGGGCAAACTGAGGCGAAGGTGGAAACCGAGGTCTATGTGGGTCAGGAAATGGCTGTCTGACAAAAGAAGAGAACGCTATGGTCACTATAGCTCTCTACTAAATGAGCTGAAGACAGAAGATGAGAAGGCCTTCTACAACTACACAAGACTTCCCAGAGGCCTCTACGATGAGGTGCTGCGAAGGGTAGAAGGCAGAATAGAGAAGAAGCACACATGGTACAGAAAGTCTCTCCCTCCTGGTCTCAAGCTGTCGAACAATTATCCAAGCCCGCCTACAACTTCAGAGTTGCTCCAAACACCATCTCCCTCATCATTAATGAAGTCTGCGATGCGATCAAAGCTGAGTTTGCTGCTGAGGTGATCCAGTGTCCTACTACAACTGAAGAGTGGATCGCCATTGCTGAGCAGTTTGAGAAGAGATGGCGATTTCCACACTGCTGTGGTGCTCTTGATGGCAAGCATGTGGCGGTCACCTGTCCTTGGAATACTGGCTCTGTGTACAGAAATTACAAGGGCTTCTTCTCCATTGTCCTCATGGCCCTGGTCGACGCAGACTACAAGTTTCTATGGATTGATGTCGGCTCTGATGGTTCCAGCAACGATGCCAGTATCTACATGTACAATGGGTCAGAACTGAAGGAAGGCCTGGAGAGTCCAAACAACATATACAATCTCCCTGAAGAGAAGTCTCTACCTGGTGATGACGTTCCTGTCCCATGCTACATAGTAGCACCCGTTTTCAAACAGAAACATGGAGCACCATGAGAGAATATTTAACTACAGACTCTCCAGAGCCAGGCGTGTAGAATAGAATGCCTTTGGCATTCTGGCACACACATTCCAAGTTTTGCTGAGGACCATGAACCAGAGGCCAGAGACATGCAGAAAAATCATTACAACTTGTGTGATCCTTCACAATCTCATCTGACTGAGATATCCAGCCACCCACAACAACCTGATGGACTTGGAGGACCAGAACCAGAATGTCATCCCAGGGGCATGGGGAAATGACAAAGTACTTCTGAATGTTTACCATGAGAGGGCAAGGAACACTGGAACCCAGGAGGGGAGGCAAATTAGAAGATACCTGGGCCACTACTTTACCTCAAAGGCTGGTTCAGTGCCATGGCAGGACAAGATGATCATGTAATTATTCCCACAAAGCAGTGACAGTAAAATGAATACAGAGACACTAACATTGTGATGATGAACAAATTATTTTCACATATTGCATTTTAGTTTAAAGCAAAATGTGTATGGAGTAATAAATTTTGTTTTTGAAATTTTGATTGAAAATACTTGTTCTTTTTTCGACTTATTAATAAAATAAAGGCCCAACATTTAGATAGTTTAAAAATCTCAAGTTTCCAAAATGTAAAGTCCCATACTACTTTAACATAGAAATTAAAATAAGTAAAGGATTTGTAAAGTAAGGATAACGGACCAAAAAAAGAACAAAGTGACAATTTTTATTGCATACAATCTCAAGTTTCTGTGTGATATTTGCCGCTGAGGAGGCTGAGAAGGAAGTTCGACGAATGCAGCCTTGCGAGGAGCAGGTACGTAGCCCTGAGTAGAAGTGCTGGCTGGCCTTACTTGGACAAGGACTGACATCTTTCTTGGATTTCCTCCCCCTTCTCTCTCTGGTTGGAGACTCAGTGGTGTCTTCTTGGACTTCTAAATCATCAGTTTCCTCTGCTTTCCTCTTCTGAATTCTTTATTTAACAGCCCGCTTCTTCCCTTTGCCTCTCCCTGCCTTGGGTGGCATGTTAAAGTTGAATCAGCAATTGAATTTCCCATGGTCGGCCGAAGGTTTTATATCATCGGGAGGTCACGTGACGGCTTCGTGAACGCGTTCGAACACATCGTACTCTCAATACGACGTCGTGTAGCCATCGCGTGGCCTTCGTGTGTCCTGCGGGTATAAACTACTATAAAAATTCTCATCTTCGTGTTGCCTTCATTTGTGGTTCGGGTGCCATCGTGTGACCTTCTGTAGGAATCGTACTTGACTCGCCTGTTGATTGGTGGTTGACCAAGTTCGGGGCCATCTTCGCGCGAAATTCAAAATCTCATATTCGTATGGCCATCTCGTGTTAATTTCGGGACAGTGTGACGCCTGCATAAAACCAAGTCAGCTAGCCTGAACACCCGATCCCGTTAGTCGCCTCTAACGACAAGCATAGTCGCCTTTTACGACAAGTATAGTCGCCCAGCCTTTTACGACAAGCATAGTCGCCCTTTACGGCAAGCATGGGTTCCTGAAGACCTATTCTCCACGGACCTTCACCGGTCCACGAAAGTATTACTCTTCATAGGAACCTTATTTAAAAACGTTGACTGCCTCTCAGATTTCTTGTTCTGTAAAACAAGTGTATGACAATAGCATGACAATAAATTGAATTAATTTGAACGACCTTTTTTCGGGTCTTACATTGGATTGACACAACTGAGGAGGTACGAATGTATGGTCAAAGGTATTGCAAGTAATACTGGCAATCCCGTGTTTATTCTGTGGTAGTATTTCCCCAGTATTTCATTCTCGTAGGAGTCGAGAAAAAGAGGTCAGACCCGATGACGTGGCAGATTGCGTGTCATCAAACACTCGATGTTTGAGTAACGTGGAGGCTCCTCGCGATAGAATTGTATTATGCACTTTTGCGCACATTTTTTTGTCAAGACTCATGATGAAAACGATGCAATCCACAGTATTCTTAAATCAGCCAAGGGTGTGGGACATAACCTCAATGTCAGTGTTGATTTTGTTGATGGTTTTGTACTGCTGGACGGTGCAGAAATGAGTGTCAACAAAGCGAAGTGCCATATCAAGGAGAGGCTTTTTGAACGACCACTGCATCGAGTTTATGTGCAGTGTGTTGAGAAGATCAGCAACCCTAGCGTCTTCGCTTGAATGAAGTCGACTGGCCAGAAAAGTGACAGAAGGTTTTCTGTTTGCTGCTCAGGACCAGCCACTTCCCACTCGAAACCGTCAATGCGTGATTTTGCATCAAAATGTAAAGAGAAATGCATATTATGCAATGAGACTGTCCCATACATTATCAGTGGATGCCCATCTCTGGCACAGACACAGTATCTCAAACGACATGATGGTGTAAGTCGATCATTTTGTTACCGTCTTCGCCATGCTTGTGGTACTGGGCGTCACGGAAAATGATAAATACACATTTTTGTGGAATAGGCCCGGTTACAGCATCAGACATCAAGGCCAACAAACCTGATCTTGTCCTTTTTTTGATAAATCCAAGAAATCAGTAAGTTATATTATTGAAGTTTTAGTTCCTTTTGACACTAATGTGATTGACAAGATTCGGGAAAAACATGGCAAATATGCGGACCCCGCTTTCGAAATGTCGCGCTTGCATCCCAAGTACCAAGTTGTCCGACTCCCCATTGTTCTCGGTGCCTTAGGTTTGGTACCTCCCAATATGTTGACTGACACTGGGAGAGTACCCGGGTTTGCTACCAGGAATACAGCCCCTCTGACAATCTGGGTAATTCAGAAGGCTGCAGTGTTGGGGAGTCTTCACATTCTCCGAAAAGTTCTGGGTGGGTTTGACAAGGCAGCTCTTCCTGGGAGAAGTCCCATTCGCTGTCTGGGCTGCGTGTAGGGGGGACAAGAGCCCTGAGATGATGATGATGAGCCTCACCTGACCGACTGTGTCAGGTTCACCCAAACTCTCTTTGCTGCATTTTTTATCTTAGATAATAATTATAATAATAATAAAACTAAAAATAATAATAATAATAATAATTGTTGCATTTTAATAACTCTAAATCAATACAGCATATGTTTATAGCCTGGCCAAGGGATCCGTTCAGTCTATCTGGCATGAAATCCCCACATCCCAGGGGGCTATAAGTAGAATTTGATGAAAACTCGTTCTCATGCCCTAGTTATGTAGGTAATTTTGTCGTTAAACTCATACTGACAAAGACGAGTGATGAGTGAACATCCCTTTGCAGACATATTACAGTCAGTTGGCTACTTTTTCAAAGACAGAAGAGTTTCGGTTGCACGTTTTTAGGCTCTTTGTTTGACACCAATGAAATCATATAACCCACATATCATATGTTACAGGCAACGGGTTAACCAATGACATGGCTTCAGTGAATGAAGACAATGTACATTGGTTGTTTCAATACTCGCCTTTTGAAATTCTTTGTCAAACGGAGATCCGTCGGGCTCCGTCGATCCGCTTGCACAATGTACACTGGTTGAAGATACACACATTAGTCGAGGAAACACACACACTAAATATCAGTGCGTAAACATTATTAGAATATGCGTCTAAAGTAAGAATCATGTTTGATTGTTTACAAAGTTTACAATGTTTAGTTTTTACCATTGAACTTTTCATGTCACCCCTAATCCAAGCGGCAAGTGTCACCAACAGCCATCAAATATGTTTTTAAAAATGTAATTTTAAGACTTGAAATGTATGGAGATATAATGCCGGTGAGCACACTGTAATCCGTGTAACATGCAGGTGATATTAGACAAACTGTTCAGTCTTATTCGTAGAGGGATTATTTCTTGTTACGAAGGATGGAAATAATAAAGAACGCGATGGATAATGTGACACCCGTTTCACTCCAGGGGGCACAGGTGGCCTAGTCGTCTCAGGCGCTGCAATTGCTGTGCAGAGTAGCGTCCCTTAGGCACGCCAGAAACCCTATTATTGTGGGTTCGAATCCCGGTTCGCCCCGATTATGTTTCTAGGTTTGTCAGCACCATACCCGTGCTCGTTGGATTCACCGAAGTGGTAAACGTCTGAGACCTGCATCACTTCGGGCTTTCCTCCCACATTAAGCTGACACGCCGTGATATAACTGAAATACTGTTAAAAGCGGCGTAAAACCCAACTCAATCACTCACGTTACACTCCAAGGCACTACTCACTGGAATGCTTCTCCTGGCTGCACACCGATTTTATCGAAAGTATTTGACTCATCCAAGACGTAGGGGATTTTGCCAGCAGCTGAAACACGAAACACGAATCTGATTAAACCGTCCACATCAACAACCTCATTTGCACATTTGACAATAATTATTACACTCAGGTCTTCGTTGTGTTTTTCAACGCCAGACGGTTTGTTTGACTGAATTATCACAAGTGCCGTTTAAAAGATAACGTTGATGAAAACAAGAGACCCTTTTTGTGCTCACGTCATCATCTTGTAAAAGTCGATTTCATGAGTTTATGAGCATGTCGGTAGTCAGTAGTGATTGGTTTTGGCTATACTAACAAACATTAACAGGCGTATGGTGTACAACTACTTGGCAACCACGCCGAAGACACGAGTCCTATTCCACCCATGGGAAGGTATGTGACGAACATTGTTGCAGCCATCTCTGTGCAACCGTCAAATATGTACCGACATGAGACAAGAACACCTACAGTATACCCATCAAATACTTACCCACATGAGACAAGAACACCTACAGTATACCCATCAAATACTTACCGACATGAGACAAGAACACCTACAGTATACCCATCAAATACTTACCGACATGAGACAAAAACACCAACAGTATATCCATCAAATACTTACCAACATGAGACAAGAACACCTACAGTACACCCATCAAATACTTACCGACATGAGACAAGAACACCTACAGTACACCCATCAAATACTTACCGACATGAGACAAGAACACCTACAGTACATCCATCAAGTACTTACTGACATGAGACAAGAACACCTACAGTACACCCACCAAATACTTACCGACATGAGACAAGAACACCTACAGTATACCCATCAAATACTTACTGACATAAGACAAGAACACCTACAGTACACCCATCAAATACTTACCAACATGAGACAAGAACACCTACAGTATACCCATCAAATACTTACCGACATGAGACAAGAACACCTACAGTACACCCACCAAATACTTACCAACATGAGACAAGAACACCTACAGTACACCCATCAAATACTTACCGACATGAGACAAGAATACCTACAGTACACCCATCAAATACTTACCGACATGAGACAAGAACACCTACAGTACACCCATCAAATACTTACTGACATGAGACAAGAACACCTACAGTACACCCATCAAATACTTACCAACATGAGACAAGAACACCTACAGTACACCCACCAAATACTTACCGACATGAGACAAGAACACCTACAGTACACCCACCAAATACTTACCGACATGAGACAAGAACACCTACAGTACACCCATCAAATACTTACCGACATAAGACAAGAATACCTACAGTACACCCATCAAATACTTACCGACATGAGACAAGAACACCTACAGTACACCCATCAAATACTTACCGACATGAGACAAGAACACCTACAGTACACCCATCAAATACTTACCAACATGAGACAAGAACACCTACAGTACACCCATCAAATACTTACCGACATGAGACAAGAACACCTACAGTACACCCATCAAATACTTACCGACATAAGACAAGAATACCTACAGTACACCCATCAAATACTTACCGACATGAGACAAGAACACCTACAGTATACCCATCAAATACTTACCGACATGAGACAAGAACACCTACAGTACACCCATCAAATACTTACCGACTGAGACAAGAACACCTACAGTATACCCATCAAATACTTACCGACATGAGACAAGAACACCTACAGTACACCCATCAAATACTTACCGACATGAGACAAGAACACCTACAGTATACCCATCAATTACTTACCAACAATATAGGCTTTTGCTGATGTGACCCCGTTATCCGCCGTACACACGTAGATTCCAGTGTGTGCCTTGAAGTTGGCAGGGCTTATTCCTTTCAGGATCATTTCACCGTCTCCGTAGATCATGTGTGTGCTGTCAGAGATGAAGGGCGGCTGGTCAAGTTTACTCCATGTGATCTTTGGTCGTGGGTCACCACTGGCATTGCATCTGAGTCGTGCGACCCCATTGACGTCCATTGGATCAACCACTACAACCTGGTGGTCCATGCTTATAGCAACTGGAGCTGTGGTAGGATGTGATATTGGGTTACCATTTGCTTATCGCCGCATATCACAATTAACCATTCATAAATGTCGAGTGAATGAGTATGGCTTTACGCCGCTTTTAGCAATATTCCAGCAATATAACGGCGGGGTACACCAGAAATGGGCTTCACACATTGTACCCATGTCGGGATCGAACCCGGGTCTTCAGCGTGACAAGCGAACGCTTTAACCACTAGGCTACCCGACCGCCCCCATAAATGTCGAATGAGACCGCCATGGTCAACTCGGCTCTTGGAGATCGGGAAGGCACGACCATAACATACATGCGTCTGTCGTGTCATTTTTATAGGCGTTAGGTTAAAACAAGTAGAATGTTTGTAAAGAGTTAAATTTGCCATAAGCTGGTTTTATCACCGTTGGTCAGTGACTCCAGACACGTGGCCTACTGACACGCATATGAATAACTAAAATGTCAAAGCGGCAACATCGTAAACTTCATCTCCTCCAACTCGACATGTCGCGCCAAGGAAGCCAGTGTTATGACTATCAGTTAGGAAATATGTGTTGATAAACCCAGTGACAACAAAAACACGATAGTGTTGGCCTCGGTTTTGGAGTGAGTTGGGTTAACGCTACTGTGAAGAGTATTCCAGGTACATCACGGCGTGTCAGCTTAACGTGGCAGGAAAGTCCGAAGTGATGCAGGTCTCAGACGTTTACAACTTTGGTGAAATCCACGAACACGGGTATGGTGCTGATAGACCTAGAAATGTTCGGGACGAACCGGAATTCGTCGCTTGATCATAGGTTTCTGGCGTGCCCATGGGACGCTACTCTGTAAGTTGTACGGTTATGACACTGTGCTCTAATACAGATACTCGATCTGGAATTTCTGGTAGCTCGATACATTACACAACATTGCAACAAAGGTGGTCTGGCCAAACTTACACGTGTTATCAGTGTAAAAGAGAAACAGTTATAAATTATATATTATAGAGAGTTTGAATATTGACACGTATTATTTACTACCTGGTGTCGTGGTTGGTGTTGTTGTCGTAGTTGTAGTAGTAGTAGTAGTTGTTGTTGTCGTGGTAGTAGTAGATGTAGAAGTGGGTGGGATAGCAGTTGTGGTTGTAGTAGGAGTGGTTGTAATGGTGGTTGTGGTTGTAGTTGGAATTGTTGTGGTTGTAGTTGGAATGTTTGTGGTTGTAGTGGTTGTTGTAGTTGTGGTTGTAGTAGGAGTGGTTGTAGTAGTAGTGGTTGTAGTTGGGGGTGTAGATGCAGTGGTTGGTGCGGTCGTAGTCGTAGTTGTAGTAGGTATAAGTGTCGTGATGACTGTTGTAGGTGTTGTTGTTGTAGTTGTCGTGGTAGTGGGCGTCGTCGGGACAGTAGTGGGTGTCGCGAGCACTGTACTCGGAGATGTTCCTGAAATGCACAAATATACGTCAAACACCACAATCAGGAGATGACCAAGAGCGCACGAATATATTGCAGTTCGTGTTTTGCAAAAAACAACCAGTGGCTAGTTTTATTGCTTTAGTTTTATCTATGAAATTGTAGCACGATTACGATAAACAGTAGAGTTTTAATTTACGCTAACCAGTTTCAGACATGTTACGGTAATCTTTTACGACAAAAGATTTAACTCATTTTACGTTTACGACCGTCCAACACCATCAGGACCGTCCTATAATACAGAGATCATATTGCGATATGTATTCACAATCATGCTTATGCTATTCTCGGCCGCGTCATATCAAAAGGCGTTAGAAGATGGTACTTGTTTTAATGCCGAGCGCCAGACAGGGTAACAACAAGGACTGGTCGGCTCGGAGTCAGTATACTGTGTCTGAGTGGGGTATTCATGTTAAACTGCGGCATGGTATCTCAGTGAGCTAGCACTATTAATCGGCATCAGTCCGGACTAACACACACACACACACACACACTAACACACACACACACACTAACACACACACACACACTAACACACGTACATGCACGTCGCTTTATAAGTGCAATAATCTTGGACGCGACGTTAAACCCCATTTCACCTCACCTCATCGGAATAGTGCAGTGGACTGTCCTTTCAGCAGAGATTTCATATGATTATGGAACGTGTTTTGTTGCTTGCATATATATACATGTATTCACTTCGTAAACGAACAGGAACGATGTGTATCCATTCCATAACCTTACACTATGTCATTGCATTTACATGCAAATAATAGGGAGTGTTCTATCTCATAACTCTGAACCATCTTATTATCTCTTCGCCCAGCCCTTACTGTCATACAAAAGCCATAAATGAAGCAAGTCTAGATTATTCTCAGGTTCTGAATCTCCCATCATTTAGGCTCCTTTTCAATTTAAAAGGCGTTGTTTGTTTCTATCAAAATTATATCATTTAAAAAACTAAGCGTTGGTCTTAATAGGGAGTTACGACCTCAGTAATTTCAATCTTGTAATCACAAGTGTTGGTCTGTGTGCTATATAATGCCGCATACAGCAATATTCAAGCTATATCACGCGGTTTGTAAATAATCGAGTCGGGACCAGACAATCCAATGCCTCTCAAGACAAGTGAGTGATAACATGAGCAACAACCCACGCCGCCAGGCTACAAAGACACGCAACCAATCAAGTATCCGTGCCTGGCCACCATACCAGGCGTGTCGTACGACAGGGAGAGGTTTCTGGGGGTTATTCTAACCCTGGCCCCCACGGGATCTAAGTAGTATCTTCAGCATGGTGTACCTGCCGTTGACGATGGAGCAGGGGATGTCGTTGTGGAACTGCCAGGTGACGTGATGCTGGTGACGTTGACGTCAGCGTTACATAAATCTGTATCACAACAGACGCTGTGTTGCTGAGAACAAGACTGGAGAAAACGCGAAATGTGTAAAACACAAATTTTGCAAAGTTATACATTCATTGCTTCATCATTATTTCAATTACCCCGATATTCTAAGAATTAGAACATATTATAAAGCATATTATTAGTATCCTTCAACGAATAACCATATGTTAAAATATAGTCAATATGTTGGCTTAGAATTTTGACATGAACAACAATCGTTTATTTGGTTTTGTCATGAACACCTTGAATACTTCAGAGCGGAGTCATATCTATCCTTAGTTATAAAGAACACATTGCAGTTTCGTCAAAGGTGTCGTACTTCGCATCCCAAAGGCGCGATAATAATAATAATAATAATCATAATCATAATAATAATAATACGTTAGAGTACCCAATTCAACCCAACTCTGACTCTTGATATGTCCTCACGACACCAAGGTTCGTGAGTTTCACCACAGTGATAAACATCGGGTTTTCCTCCCACATTATACAGACACGCTGCGTTAACCTCAATCCACAAACTCTCTCCATGTTAACACGGTAATTGCCCCATGTCATCAATGGCACAGATTCAGAGTATTCCACACACGGACATCTTGCGTCCGGCACCGGTTGTACCACAAAAAAACATATTATTAAATCTAAACATATGTACAGAAAATCTTATTAATTCGCAGCAAATAGTCTGAATGTTTTTAGATGTTGGTCAATGGGTGCAGGACTTGAGTCAAATTCTCCTTGTGAATTTGTTGATAAACTAAAATCGGTGGAGAAATGTTGGGCCTGGAGTAGATTGTAGTGTAGAGGTGGATGACATCTAGTTATTACTACTTACCGTATTCTTAGCACAGCCGAGTTCGTAAAATGTTAGTCCGAACATATTCTTTACATCCACGGAGCATTGCTGGAAACAAAGGAAACCTGTATACCAGAAGTGAGAATGTCAGAACGCGGAGGAGAGACACAGGTGGTGTGGTTACAGATGGCGGGACTAGAGCGCCTGTGTGCAGCTTGTCTGGACTCAACCTGACTCCCCACATGGACAGGGTGACTTACAACCCCTGGTGACCCCCGTCATGCTGACTGCTAACCCGTCATGTATTTCCTGGAATCTAGTTAAAAGGTACGAGTGTGACTTTATCGCCGCTTTTAGCAACATTCTGGCAATATCTTGGGAGGGGAATTCATAAGTGGGTTTTTATGAACGCGCCACCAGGCTACCCCATTAGGCTACCCCACTGCTCCAAAAAGTAGGATCCGTGAGCTAGATACGCTGATGAGATGGTACGTTTTAAAGCTCGTTAAAACTGGGGCTGGGAGTTTAATACAATTCAGGATCTGAGGGTTGACGGCAAACTGATAGGCGAAAAGTAAAAGTTGAACTCACTTCGTCAGCACCACACACGTCAACCTCGTCACATTCATCTGGATGTTGGACTCCAGAGCACTTCATACAAAACTTCGTGCCGGGTTTCTTGATGTCTGCAACACATAACAGCCAAGTCAAGTCCTGTCCTATGTATGCTGCGTGTTGTGAGTGAGTGAGTGAGTGAGTGAGTGACTGAGTGACTGACTGAGTGACTGACTGAGTGACTGACCGAGTGACTGACCGAGTGACTGACCGAGTGACTGACCGAGTGACTGACCGAGTGACTGACCGAGTGACTGACCGAGTGACTGACCGAGTGACTGACCGAGTGACTGACAGAGTGACTGACAGACTGAGTGACTGACTGAGTGAGTGACTGACTGACTGAGTGACTGACTGAGTGACTGACTGAGTGACTGAGTGACTGACTGAGTGACTGACTGACTGACTGACTGACTGAGTGACTGACTGAGTGACTGACTGAGTGACTGACTAGAAATGGGCTTCACACATTTACCCGGGCAACGTAGGAAATTGTGACGAGTGACACTTGAACCACTAGACTACCCATTGCATTGAGTACCATGGATTTGTACAAATAATCAGTTATATCACCCTTTTTACCTTGATGCGGGAGGAAACCCAGTCCTTGAAGACACTCACCTACATAGTACCGACAAACCTGGAGAGGCTTGGGTTTGAACCACCAACCATACGCCTAGTGGTGTCCATTGAATCTACCCATTAATAAGGGCGGTCGGGTAGCCTAGTGGTTAAAGCGTTCGCTCGCCACGCCGAAGACCCGGGTTCGATTCCCGACATTGTGTGAAGCCAATTTCTGGTGTCCCCCGCCGTGATATTGCTGGAATATTGCTAAAAGCGGCGTTAAACCATACTCACTCACCCACTCACTCCCATTAATAAACCATTATATCATACTATCACACTGTACCTATACCGCCGCACAGTTTGGCGTTACAGAAGTCGTCGGTGCAGCATTCTGTGCAGGTGTCTGGCTGGTCCGCTGTGTCCGCTGTGTCCGCTGAACGTCTGGTGGACGGACATTGCTAGATAGGAGATGAACATGAACAGAGAAATTATAATGAACAGTTATATCTTTGCTATAAAAATAATGTTATCAACAAGATACACGCATAAATCCCGGATGGGACCCAAAAAATACTCGAATTTGTACTTTACTTAGAAAGTGTAATCTTAAATGACCACTTTCTAAATGACATTGTGTATTCGTTTCCTAATGTCAACCATTGATGTGTCTCGACCAGACTCAATTATTCACAGGCCGACATGATTTATTAATACAAAGACTGATGCGTCAACCACATTCATTCACTCAAATACAATACACATTATATTTTGTTCCATGTGTGAAATTGACAATGTTCAGTTCAAGAAATGTAGCTAGCAGACACAAGTGTTGCTGGAGGAACCTGAATCCAAATTGCTGCGACTGTCTCTGTGCCCGAGCCAAACCCCCTTTAACTACACAGGACATGATATTCATAATAAAAAATAAACACATTGAACCTATGCCAACTGACGCCATAAAATACAGGACAGGCAACTGTTTGACGTCAGGCTTCAACTAGGTACTTGGTGACAGATGATTCTGGATAGTTTGTTTCTGTAACACATCTTGTGAGTGATGATGTCAAGGTACTCACATCTGTCGACATACACCCCGATCTGTACTGTGTCCCACCATTCAGACCTCCGTGTTCCGCCGTGTAACACTCCTGTAGCAAGACGGAAATATCACCAAAACTGTTCTCTGTTGTCATGGATTCTCAATCACTGCCGAACGTGGATGGACGATGTACAATGTCCACACGGAGATGCACGTGTGTACATGGCATGGTAAGAAGTTTGTGAAATGATACATTTGAAGAAATATTATATTTATATCTATTTCAGCTATTTATTTACATGATGCTATCCCAACATTATTGCCCGCATGGAGGAAAATGTTGAAATGAAAATATAGCAGCGTAGTTCGAGAGATTAATAATTACGTCACCGCTGCTAGTATCAACCCGCTTAATTTATATCCTAGGCAATACAATAGAATCAGTACAGTGGGAGTTTTATGAAGCCCACCAGTAACTTCCTTGATATTGTGTTCAGTCGAACCTATCTTTTACATTTATAATATAAGGGCCACTTCATGAATATTATGATATAACAGTAGTGGGAAGGGTCCCTGTAGGCAACGAAGACCTCCAGTGGGTTTGCTGTACAATCGTTAACTCATACAAACATTTCACGTTTCCTTTGGATTGGTTAATCCTTTTTTTACTAACTGTTTAGGGATTTACGAAATAAAAGATAGAAGAAAATAATGTATCATAAACCAATAAGACAAAAAACTTTGTGAGTGAGTTGAGTTTAACGCCGTTTTTAACAGTATTCCAGTTATATCACGGCGTGTCAGCTTAGTGTGGGAGGAAAGCCCGAAGTGATGCAGGTCTCAGACGACTAACCTAAAAATATAATCAGGGCAAACCGGGATTCGAACCCACAATCAAAGGTTTCTGGCGTGCCCAAGGGACGCAACTATGCACAGCGAATTGCGGCGCCCAAGGCGACTGGGCGACCCGTGTTCCCGACAAAAATGTGAAAAGCAATTGATACCCCATCGTCATCCGCAAGTTTGGAACTAAAGTTTCGTTCCAGACATTTTAACCTCTCATGATAGATACGGTGCTTATATCTGTGTTATGGAATAAATCTAACAGTTCGCCTTATGTGTTTACGATGAAGGAAGAGTACGATGACGCATGTTTCATCAATAAAGCAATATGACTATAAAACTAACTAATCGATGGCTGAACAACCTGCACACAGGCCCATGATATATTCCACAACTGGCGATATATTTATGAATGTGTGAAGCCCATTCCTGGTGTCCCCCGTCGTGACATTGCTGGAATATTGCCCAAAGCGGCTTGACACTTTTCCCCTAAATTAATACAGTTGGATTTGCCCGAAATATGTCCGAATTGTTACGCTTTGTCGTTGTGTGTACATCTGACTGCACTTCGTAATGTTATGACATGATAGGCAGACTCTAAACAAAAGTGACGTCTCATAGGCTAGGGTGAGAGTAGCTTACCTTTGATAGCGAATAATTCGATGGATTGCCGCGAAAATCAAGTAGAAACAATTTGTGTAGGCAATTGTTGTTTTGCCTGTACCTAGGTACGCCACTGCACGGGAAACAGGTTTCATTTAGATTTATATTGAGTGCTGTCACTATCCGACTGACACGTCACTTCCTTCTGATGTAATGTATATTAATGCGCACATTCCAGTTAAACTAGCAATGTTTAGGTAATGTTTCTGGGAGATGGGAAGAGATCACAATGATCGCTAAATACAACGTTTATTCCTAATACAGGATATTTACCATCCCCAAACACACTCGCGTGATAACCTCTATAGACCTGGTGAGGTAGTCCTGTGGCTACAGCAGTGGCTCGTCACAGCAAACGTCCGGGTTCGGTTCCCCATATGATATAATATGACTGTAGCTGAAATATTGCTGATGCGGCGCATACCCCGACTCAGTCACTCACACGCTGGGCTGGGGCTATATGTGCCTGTCTGATGTGCCTACGTGTGCTGGCCTACCTCGTTTGGTCCACACCTGGTGATGAGGCCACAGACAGCTGGCTCGAACACCTTGTCGCACGTGAAACACCAGGGTCCGGGAGCTGACAGACAACACAACACACAGCATGATCTTGAAGAGTTTCAAACACTGCACATAGTAACATTTCAAGCATTGACAAGTCAGGCATTTCGTTTTTACCTTGTTTTTCCACATTCCGTGGATTAGGGATCCGACACCGCTAAACGTAATTTTTGAAAAAAATATAATTATGAGAACAGTCAAACTTTATTGAATCTGAATATGTTATTGTGATTTGGGTAGATAACAACTTTATTGCTCTATGTAAGATTTAGTATGTAGAAATGTGACGAATATTATTTTTCCATTATAGACCAGTGACTATTTGACTGTATTCTGGTTCGAGCATCAGTGGAAATATCAGTACACTACATATCGTACCCGACGGCGTAGTTTTAATAGTCGAGGTAACAGTAGTCGTTGTGGTCGTTGGAGTTGTAGTTGTCGTGGTGGTCGTTGTGGTGGTCGTCACTGTAGTTGAAGAAGTGAGGGAGTGAGTGTGGTTTATCGCCAAGTTGAAGATGACAAGATTATCAATTGAGAATCGAATAACTTACAAAGGGAGAGGACTTAATAACTTCACTGCGTATGAACAGTTTTCTTTCCAAGTATCATATATTTTTCCGACTCCCAAACTTGAAATAAAACATGTCATTCGTCTTGAAATGGAAACGGCTTTCATTCATTATTCAGTTTGATCAATATTTACCAGAACAACTTCAATTTGTTTCTTGGCACATCCTGCTAAACTTGATTGAGTTGTCACGGAAGCATGTGACGTCATCCGTTGTACCTTGACGTCATAGTGAGTGAGTGAGTATGGTTTTACGCCGCTTTTAGCAATATTCCAGCAATATCACGGCGGGGAACACCAGAAATGGGCTTCACACATTGTACCCATATCGGGAATCGAACCCGGGTCTTAGGCGTGACGAGCGAACGCTTTAACCACTAGGCTACCCGACCGCCCCCCTTGACGTCATATCATTTGAGAGTGACGTAATTATCTGTGGGATTTCACGTACAGAGTGACACTTAGGAACATTTGTGATGGTGGCATATTTTACAATATCGATGTGCTCTGATTTGCGGGTGTTATTGAAAATTTGAATCACGGACAATTCATATGGAAACGACGGCGTTTGCCTGTAAAGTTCATCTCCTCCTTAACCATAGGGTGAAATATGTGTAGTTGTTTCCGTTGACAGAACATGCTCATAATGCCAATCATTTCTTACAAACCATCTCATGTTGTGTGTGCAGCGACAACCATCAAGAAGGTTTACCTGGCGTGCTGGGCAGAGATGACGGCGTCTTGGTGATGTTGACGTCAATGTTGCACACGTCTGTGTCACAGCAGGCGCCGTGTTGTTGAGCACACCCCTAGAGAGGAACGGGTGACCACTAGTAGCATAAACATGCACATGTATTTACACTCAAAGACCAAAATCAGCGACATTTACTCCTCGTCAACAAGTTTCAACTATATGTTATGAAGTTACTTTTTTGGTAAGAAATGCAATAAGCGTAAAATTCAAACTTAGAAAACATACATGAGATAGAGTATCTCAACTGCAAAAGAAAGTATATGCACTGGGAAATCGGATTTAACCAACCAATTATGTACAACGTTATCAACCCGCTACAAGGCAGACATCAGGCGCCGAAACACTGCTAATTTAAGGTCAAGAACACAAATATGACACCCGTGAAAATACACCACCATCGAATAACCAGTTCTAGTTAGCTTCAGTTGAGCCACCATTTACATGGCTGTCTATTTCTCATGTCAGATAATTTTGTCAATACTGGGCGTTATTTCGCCAGTTAAGAAATCATTTCCAAACATCAAACATTCATAAAAGTGAGATATGACATTAAAGCATACGTGTTTTATGTTTACGGTAAACTAAGTAGTCAATATCAATAACTACTCAGTAGCCCCTTTCACTTGATCACTTATTTCAGACGACGGTCATCAAGGATCAATAACAGTGCTTCATGTCGACCATGCGCTTGTCTCGTACGGATAACTCGACTTCGTTACGTTGTCCTAGGACTTCACGGTATAACGAGGTTTGTATGTGGTCACTTACCGCTTTCTGAACACAGCCGAGTTTGTAAAATGTTATTCCGAAATGCTTGACTGAGTCCACGGCACATTGCTGTAATGAAAGGAGTTACTCAAATAGTGAGTACAAGTGATTGGTGTGATCAGGAATACAACTTGTATTAATACATGTAAACTACGCCAAATTCCTAATATATGATACGAGCGATACGGACACACATCATATTAATCATATCATAGATTCGGGGCGGGGGTAGCCTTGTTGTTAAAGCGTTCCCTCGTCACGCCAAAAATCCAAGAGGATCGGTTCCTTTGATCAATGCAATGACCAGTAAGTTCATGACCAAGATGTGATATTGATGAGAACATAAGGTGTACACCCACTCATTATAATAAAAATATTGGTTATTGAAATTCCATTAGGGGTGGGGAGTTTATGTTTTCACACGCGGCCATCTGCAGTATTCAAGCTATATCTCGACAGAGTGTAAACGATTGACTCTGGACCACACAAACCAGTGATTGATACCATGAGAGTAACGTCCCACATCGGCGGGGGACAACGACACACAATGAACCAAGCGACCGAGCCTGTTACGTCGATAAACTTAACTGTCCTCTTACATCTACGACAGGTTATTTGGAGACCTTTTCTAAGCCGTCTTCTTACACTGTCACTAAGGGGCCAATAGTTAATAAATAGTTCAGGATAGCCATTGCTGTCAAATGAATGTGACGTGACTCAACATCACGTCTGAGTTGTTGCAAGGAAACATTAACAAAATGAAGTAAAATTGCAGATGATGATTAAAACAAGTTCTATTGTCTAGTTCAAAGTTCAAAGTGAAACTTACTTGGTCAGCACTACACACTTCAACTTCGTCACAATCACCAGGATGTTGGACTCCGTCACACGTCATACACAACGTCATCCCGGGCTGTCTGATGTCTACAACACACAGTTCGCAGTTTGCTTTTTATCAAATGTTCAAGCCCATGACAGACCAGACAAACCAGTGATTGATATCATGAGCACAAATCACCGTGCCACCTGACCATACGATCTTACGACAAGCATACGTTTCGTGGAAACAATTCTAACCGACAATACCGACGGCGAAGAACAGTTTGCAGTAAGCAAATATAGACTGCAATATAAATACAATACATACACATGTTTAGTTGTGTATAAGGTTATATCGCCCTGTTATCCCAATACACTGACAGACAGGGCAAGTTGTCGACCTTCGGGCACGAGTTGTTCAAGTCTGTACAGCCTGCAAGATCCCATGCACCCTGCTGTTGAACCTTGTTTATCATACTATCACACTGTACCTATACCACCGCACAGTTTGGCGTTACAGAAGTCGTCGGTGCAGCATTCTGTGCAGGTGTCTGGCTGGTCCGCTGTGTCCGCTGTGTCCGCTGAACTTCTCGTGGACGGACATTGCTAGATAGGAGATGGACAGAGAGACGTTCGCCATCACATTCACACACAAATACGTTAGCACGTACCACTCATATCAGAAACTATTGCGATAGCTCTTGATATTGCAAGCAACTATTGCGATAAATATCGATAGATTTCAGTTTATCATTTTAGATGGATTTTCCTTTGAATGTGATAACCATAACAACAAATAAAAAGTAAAGTTTGAGATATGACTGATTTGTTTTTTCCTTACTCTAATAATTTAAGAAAAAGAAACTTCCACATTACCATGTATAAATTACTACCATTCATGATTAAAAGAAAAACCAATTTGAACAGCATTTCATGTATTTTATTGATACGGTAAATACAATCGTAACTATCGATATTCCTCATTGAAATCGAAACTATTGATCGGAAAATGATTTAACAATAGATTTATTGACTATAAGTGCTTACCAATAGCAATATATCAATATTTCGATTTATCTTGACACCCCTAGTTACGAGTACAGACATGTTCCATATAAAGCATAGTTAAGTAAGCATGCTGACTATTATAAATATAATCCTTTTCTTGTATGTGCTGCGACTTTCTCAACACTCATGAGTTCGAAACGAAAAATATTTATTTTCATTGGAAAATCATACCCCGCACATGCGGACACCTGCATTCCGACCAATTGCTACTGTGTACGTTACACGTGACATTTTATTAACGGAATTCGTTATTTCGGACACTTGTCAATCCGGAAACCGTAATATCCGGATTCGTGAAGTTTCACTGTGTTTCAATGAAATGAAAGTTTATGGTTGTAATTCATATTTGGTGTTTTGGGTTTCAAGCCTGTTGACTGCTTGATCACAGTTGATATGATTTAGTGTGATTGTGTAAAGATACCGTCAATAACTGTGTGATGACGTCAACTCACATCTTTCGGCTTACAACCTGATGTGTACTGAGTTCCTCCGTTCAGACCCTGGTGGGATCCGGTGTAACACTCCTGCAGCAACAAGACCACAACACATCGCTGCATCTCAAGTCAGTCAGGGTTAAGGCACAACATTCATATTAATACACTATTACAAAATACAATATGCGGATAAAAGTATGACCGAAGATGTGTGCTCATGCATTATAAAGTAACAACCATCCATTCCGGCGATAAAGAATGTTACCTACAATAAGGACAAAATTTACAAAGTGTGCTTTTCAAGAAATACCCATTTTGTACCGATATATTATCATTGATCTCGTGATTTCAATACGGGTAAGGATCGACAGTAAGGTGACTGCGAGCGGTTATAGTCAGCACATAGCAAATTCGCTAGTTACACTTCTTTGGCATGTGCAAATGGCTTTGTTTACAAGACATTAAATGTGTCACTTAATTTTATTAGACAGCTCAATAATTGTGTTTCTTCATTGTTCCTAAGCGGCCTATAGATCTATATAAAAATGTCTATGAACACATGTATTAAGAATTTTCCAAACAATGTCCATAAAACGCAGCAACGGAAACTCTGTGTCTGAGCGTATAGCCCCCATACAACCATAGACTATGTGTTGATATACGTGTCAGTAATATATTGAAGGATCCCGTACACCCTGACCTCTGCTTCTGACACCTATCAGTGATATCATGGCGAATAATGATGTTATAGTGGGCTGACAAGCCAAACAGTCCACCTGAATGTGTTTTCCCCTACTTGTACATGTATAACACAATTATAATGATTTTTGCCACGTAAATAACATTATTTTTCGGGTGAATAACGTATTTTGGACGTTGCTATGTTTCGTCACTGCATGAAGTAGAAATCTTGTAAATGTATGGTTGCCCACCTCGCTTGGTCCACACCTGGTGACGAGACCACAGATGGCCGGTTCAAACACCTTGTCACACGTAAAACACCACGGCCCGGACCCTGACAAACAATTCAAACATCACACTTTCATGTTTGTAAATACATGGACATTTAATTTTACCAACTGCGCCATTGGTTAGCCTTCAAGCATTAACAGATCAAACAGTTCGTGTACTGACAATCTGCAACTCGAACAGCATCACATTAACATACAATCATGTCTCAATTTCATATCTGAATATCTACAGAATCCATTCCACAAACTGGACAGGTTGTTTAATTTTCATGATATCACGGCGTGTCAGTTTAAGCAACATGTGTAGTGTCCATATTACCGTTGCGATGTTGGACTGCACAACAAACCTGACGCTGCGGTAGTTGTGTTACCCGAGGTGGAGTTGGATGACGTATTTGAAGATGTAGATGCGGTAGTCGGTGACGGGTCAGTCGTTGTCACTAGGCTCATGGATGTGCCTACAATATATGAAGAGTGTTTTAAGTCGCTTTGAAAAGTTTGTTGTCGGAGGAAAGTCCGGTGATGCAGGTCTTATATGTTACCACTGTGGTGAAACCCACAAGCACGGGTATGGTGCTGACAAACCGTGAATCATAATCAGATTTGGTTGGTATGTTGTTTTACGCCACACTCAGCAATATTCCAGCTATATGACGGCGGTCTGTAAATAATCGAATCTGGACCAGGCAATCCAGTGATTGATATCATGAACATCGATCCACGCAATTGGGATACGATGACATGCATTAAACCAAGTCAGCGAGCCTGACCACCCGATCCCGTTAGTCGCCTCTTACGATAAGCATAGTCGCCTTTTACAGCAAGCATGGGTTGCTGAAGACCTATTCTAATCCGGATCTTCACGGGTTTCATCATCAGGGAGAATCTGAGAATAGAATCAACGATCATAGAATGTTGACACAGCAAAATGGGACTTAGACGACTAAGACATTCGTGACTTATACACAGCAAATGTTCCGTACAAGTAAACATAGCACAAATTCGTTATAGTGTATATTTATGTACATATTTCTGTAATTCGTTATTTACACAAACATAGGCACAAAGTTCCATGTGTAGGGTAAGACATGTTAATATTATTCTCCATGTTTCCGGTGTCATTCTGTCCGTTGACAGTAAGTGGAAAAGAAAAGAACCATACGTCCACACATTCCAATACATATGATTTTCAGCAAAGTATGCATAGTACTGTCAGTGTGTGGTACCTGGTGGTGATGTCGCAGTGGAGTTGGCAGGTGGAGGTGACGCCTTCATTGTGACGTTGTTGTCAGCGTTACATAAATCCGTGTCACAACACACATTATGCTTCCCAGCACACACCTGAAGAAAGAACAGTTTTTTGCCTGTAACAGGTAACCTGCCATGTGTTTACAACTTTGCAATCAAATGAATTATGTACCCACAATCCTATTACATAGAGAATACTTCACTCATTCTCGTTAGATACCATAGAACGTCCACTCGTTTCGTAAAAACGGTATCTGATGAGAATGAGTGTGGTATTTTATTTATTACCCACGTTAAATATATATTTAAGTGTAAATACATAACAACTTTCGTTCGTTGACAGACCAAACTGAAACCGGTTGCAAAATCTGGTTCCGCATGAATATTGATATATGCCCAAATATGGGCATTGTTGACATTTCGATGCATACGCATTAACAACATGCCCCTTCAGTTGTGTTTGCAAACATAACAGCACCGACGCTCAAGATCCTTTTGGAAGAAATTCTTCAACTTATGGTAATTCAAGCGCTATGCTGTTAGTACGAAGGACACCGATATGAAAATGTGAAAAGTCACATTAGCCCCGCGCTTTGAATATCGGACTTACAGTCGGTCACTGCCGATGTCCCGTCTGTGAAATCAAAATGGTTCGGTTTCCTTGATCTCTCAGTTGAATTTATATCATGTTCGTACCATTTTGGAAGAGGGAATGCAGAGTGTTCGCCAAAGACATTCATGTAAACTGTACCACCCCATACTGAAGACGTGAAAATCAACAAACTCAAGTCTGCTTGCATGTCAGTGACAGCTTCGAACGATCGAAGGGCAAGGTCATCACCGGAATAAGAAAAGACAACCATGAATTAGGCCTACTCACAGCGTTTTACGCTAGAGATAGGGAGTGTTATTGTTCACATTTGGGATGTTTGGGGCCACAAAATCAGCAGTCAGTCACACTTCCACGGAGATTGCGAATGATTTGTATCAGAACTGTTCACTTTTAGTGATCTGGTCGTGCAGTCGTGTACTTTCATTCATGAACAACACCTCCCGAAACAGCGCCACTAAATACGCTTTGAGTGAGTGAGTGAGTATGGTTTTACGCCGCTTTTAGCAATATTCCAACAATATCACGGCGGGGGACACCAGAAATGGGCTTCACACATTGTACCCATGTCGGGAATCGAACCCGGGTCTTCGGCGTGACGAGCGAACGCTTTAACCACTAGGCTACCCGACCGCCCTAAATACGCTTTGAAGGGGACACTGATTGCACAACCGGACCATCCTAAGAAAGTCCAGATAATTTAAACAGACTTCATTTCACCACGCGTACCCTTTTACGTTTAATCAAATTGAAAGTTGCGAAAGTGGCCGGGTGCGTCACGCTCATGGGGACCCTCGCTCTATTGATCTGTAGTCGGACATTGTAAATGCATGTAGCTCGATTATATAATGTTTGTAGAAGCTCTATCCATAACTTATATATAATGCAAATCGAATTTGACGCGTGTGACTATTGTGTTTGGTTTAATAAAGTGTTTGTAAATATCTCTCGTTCTCAACAATTTCCTTAGTTCTGCCTTGTGGTTGCAAAATAAATGACGTCTCACGATCTTTTATGAATGAAAAAAGTAGTCCCGGTGTGACAGAGTTCACGGTTATCCAACCAAAACGAATAAAACAAGGTCAACCTTGTACGACACACGTGTGACGTACGGATTTAGTATCTTACCACCTGCATCTTCACAACGTGGGTAATAAAGTCTAATATTACACACAATATTCAGTTGGATAATATACATGTATTCATGAGACTAAGGTAAAGCTGTGTTTGTTTGGTTGGTTGTTTGCTGTTTATCTAATCTGATCAGTAATATTACTTCACGTTGCTTGTCTCGAACTACCGGCTACCCGATCCAAACTTCAAGTTAACAATAAACTTCTTTGAATGCACACTTACTGTTTTGTCCGCACAGCCGAGTTTGTAAAATGCAATTCCAGATATCCTGTCTGTATCCACGAAACATTGCTGCAACAAAGGCGTTGGACTAGCACAGATCCATCAACATACACCATGGGAAGAAGATGCCGTAACACATATCTATGGAACCCTAGAAGGGACATTGTAGCAATTCCGACACGTCGATTTTACAAACCAAACAAAAAGCGTTTTCAAGGTCATTATGCGTCGCGTTATGGAATACTGAAGCTGAAAGTACATGGTCGTGTTGTCGCAGTACAAAACCAGGAGAAAAGTCACAATAATTAGGAAAGTACTTCAGGGTGACATTCTGACTAATTGTCACGATTTGAATATTTTTGAATAATATTGTTCAGTTTTATAAAAAAATAAAAAATGTGTAAACATTATTAAAGTTTACAATACATGTTTATTATATATCACTCCCAGTGTTGAAAAGTTGTATTTTACAGAATGTAGTTTGTTTTCCCTAACCCCGTGCACAATTCTAAAGTTATACTCTAGACGAGAGGTAGACAAACTTTAAATATAATCCAACGTCAGCTGAATAATAAAGAAAACAGTGACCACTTTCCTATGACTATCTAACGTGAATGTTGAGCTTACTTGGTCGGCATCACACGTGTCAAATGTGTCACAGTCCCCTGGCTTCGCGACTCCATCACACTTCATGCACAGCTTCATCCCGGGCTGTCGTATCTCTACAACACAGAGGGGTGTCATCCTGTGTCGCCGTCCTTCGTATGAGTGGAAGAACACAAGGCCACACACGGAATATTTGTAATTTTGTTTCATTATGGATGACAGCCTCTTTATTCTATACCGTTGTCAAAAAGGATTGTCTACTTTGTCATCCGTTAACTTCTAAGAAATGCCTATTAAACTATTGACAACGGAATGGATTCTCATACCGTTGTCCAAACGAATTGTCTACTTTGTCATCCGTTTACTTCTAAGAAATGCATGTTAAACTATTGACAACGGAATGGATTCTTTTACCGTGGTCAAAAAGAATTGTCTACTTTGTCATCCGTTAACCTCTAAGAAATGCCTATTAAACTACTCATCTCCACACCCGTTTTCATCAACTGTCTGATTGGCACAGGGCGATGAGTAGTCTAGTGGTTAAAGTGCTCGCTCGTCACGCCGAAGACCCGGGTTCGATTTCCAACATGGCTCGGGTACAATACGTGAAGTCCATTACTGGTGTCCCTTGTTGTGTTATTGCTGGAATATTGCTAATAGCGGCGTAAAACCACACTCACTCCCTATTAGGGCGCATATCACTTGCCGTCAATGACCAGCTTGTATTCAAATAATGACTTTTTGTAGGCGAACAGGGGTCATAAGCTGTTCTAAAAGTTCTCTAGAGAAACATGTCATTAGCCAATGCATGTGTTTAAGAAGAAAGTGCTTCTGTGATGACATACATACGTATTTCACGACTTGACTTGTCAGCGTATTTGTCTAGATTGTTGTCCCTCGTTTGATCTCAAAAAGTATTTGGTGTAAACTTCCTTCCTTAATCGTCTATTTTACATGATTGGGCTTAAATAGACAGACATACCACGACATAATATTACATTGGACCAAATGTACAAAATGTAGGCGTAAAGCAAGCAGAATCTTACACACGTCATAAAAATGTTTCAAATATGAAGTAATCATTCTGATGGAGCTGCAGTACATTCCACATGTTAATATTTCAGTGAAACACCGTGGTGTCGAAGTTCGAACACTTCGAGTTATCCGCGGTTCGACAAACGAAAATCATAAATAAAGAAGGAATACGCAGGGACCATATTTTTACTTCGAGACATCCGTAAGTTCGACACATCAAAGTTCGACACAATGGTGTTTGACTGTATGTAGTTACCTATACCGCCGCACAGTTTGGCGTTACAGAAGTCACCAGGGCAACATTCTATGCAGGTGTCTGGCTGGTCCGCCGTGTTCGTTGTGTCTGCTGAGCTGTTTGTTGAGGTTGGACATTGCTAGATGAACAATCATATTGTGACGAATTGTAAGTACCCCACGACTGTTATACGTTATATATAGCTTATGAACAGGTTACAGGTTTCAGTAGATATGATCAAATACAGGGAAACATGGTTAATCGTGGTCCTGTTTATACGGAAACCCTGCCTTCTGACCGATCGACTTTAGGAACTTTCACACACATTAAAGTGGAAATTATTCCGCATGCACTTATATTTTCACAGGGAACATTAACGCTACAGATAAGTGAGAGATTTAAAACGTGCCGTCGCATGCCAGGCATTGTTTCAGCTTCATTGAGGCCCCATCTAGATAAAAGAGGTTCAACTGTTTATAGCTAGTGGACAAATAATTTAGGTGAAATTGAAACTGAAATAATAGTTCTGTATTAACTTTTCTATTCACATCAGATGGCCGGATAATATATATAAATGAAATGTGATGATATACTAGTAATCATCTTCTATGTGGTTTATAAGCCTGCTTTACAGTATTGGTTCAGTTTTCGTGACACATTAAAACCGTGGAGGTCACAAGATTGTAAAAGAAGTAATTCTTCTTTTCAAGGACAAGCTATGCAACTGATGATTCAATATTCCAAACAGCGTGACAAATTGTTATGTTTGTTATTAAATTATATGCTACTGACTAAGACCTCTTAGGTGATCTGTGTCTATCAGGGTCAAAAGATACTCACCTTCCAAGGAAACCTGACAGCCTATCTAACAAGGGTTACAAA